>NC_086113.1:4225427-4529736 GCF_963921235.1 Mobula hypostoma | reverse complement strand
GGACAACAGTTTCATTCGAACTCTAACGCTAAGATTCGAGGCATCTCTATTTTTATAGACTCCTCAGTTACTTTTATACAACATGATATTATCTCTGATCCGAATGGTAGATTTCTACCGGTTAGTGGTTTACTATTTAATAAAAAGGTAGTTTTGGTTAATGTTTATGCTCCCAATATGGACTGTCTGGAATCTTATAAATCATTATTCAATCAGTTCCCGAATTTGAATGAGTTTTCATTGATCTGGGGCAGAGATCTTAATACCTGTTTGTCTCCAGCTTTGGACCGTTCGGCTCCTCTACGGACCTTACCTAATAAATCTGCAACTTTGATTAATTCATTCCTTTCTGATTCTGGGTTGACGGACATTTGGCGTTTTTTGCATCCTCAGGAAAAAGATTTTTCTTTTTTTTCACATGTTCACCATTCTTATTCAAGAATTGATTATTTCTTTATTGACTCTCGTCTTATTTCTTCAGTTATTAAATGTGATTATGACTCTATAACCATTTCGGATCATGCTCCACTTAAGCTTTCTATTAAGATTCAGGCCAATACACAAAATAATAGACAATGGCGTTTTAATTCGCTGTTGCTTCAGGACTCGGACTTTGTTAACTTTATGAATGAACAGATCGACCTTTTTTTTTACAATCAACTATACAGAGGATATTTCTGTGAACATTCTTTGGGATACTTATAAAGCTTATATTCGTAGTCAGATTATCTCGTATTCTGCTGCTTTGAGGAAGAAGCTGAAGCAGGAGGAGTTGGTAATTGTGGACAAGATTAAGGAAATTGATAAGAAATATGTTACAGCTCCCTCTGAGGAGTTATATAAACAAAGAACTGAACTTCAAATGGAACACAGTTTATTACTTTCATCCTCGATTGTAAACCAATTAAAGAAAACAAGAAGTGAATTTTATGTACACAGTGATAAAATTGGCAAACTGTTGGCTAACCAATTGAAATCTAATTATACTAAGTCTCAAATTAATCAGATTTATAATCAAAATGATCGACTGATACTTGATCATGCGGGGATTAATCAAACCTTTTTTGATTGTTATTCTTCCTTTTATCAATCAGAGTCCTCTCGAGACTCTAAATATATGAATGATTTTTTAGATAACCTAGAATTCCCTGAGATTTCACGGGATATGTCTTCTATGCTAGATACTCCCATTACCACTGATGAGATTAAGAATGTTATTTCCTCTATGAACCTGGGGAAAGCTCCTGGCAGAATTTTATAAATGTTTTGCATCTTCATTAATCCCGTGGTCCTGTAGGGTTTTCGAGGCTTCATTAAAACTGGGTAAACTTCCCGAATCTTTCAATAGAGCGTCAATCTCTCTAATATTAAAGAAGGATAAAGATCCTGCTCAATGTGCATCTTATAGACCAATATCTTTATTAAATGTTGATTCTAAACTTTTTTCTAAATTATTAGCAAACAGATTAGAAAAAGTACTTCCTTCTATTATTTCGGAAGACCAAATGGGTTTTATTAAAGGTCGTTACTCTTGCTATAACATACGTACACTGTTAAATATTGTTTATACCCCCTCACAAAATGTTCCTGAATGTGTTATCTCTTTAGATGCTGAGAAAGCTTTTGATAGAGTAGAATGGCCTTACTTATTTAAGGTGCTTGAAATGTTTAATTTTAGCTCGAAATTTATATCCTGGATTAAACTGTTATATCATTCTCCTGCAGCCTCGGTCCGTACTAACTCTTTAAGCTTACCTTTTTTCCCTCTTTTTCGAGGTACTCGACAAGGCTGTCCTCTTAGTCCTTTATTATTTGATATTGCATTAGAACCTCTTGCAATTGCCATTCGAGAATCTCCAAGTATTACTGGGATAACTCGGGGCTTAAAGTCCCATAAAATATCACTCTATGCTGATGACTTACTTTTATATATTTCTAATCCTCAAAAATGCATCCCTGCTGTTTTAGATTTATTAGCACAATTTAGTCTTTTTTCAGGTTATAAATTAAATCTTAGTAAGAGTGAACTTTTCCCGATTAATAAACAACTTCCCTTATATCACAACTTTCCGTTTAAATTAATTAATAATTATTTTTCATATCTTGGGATTAAAATTACTTGTAAACACAAAGATTTATTTAAGATTAATTTTTTACCCTTAATTGACCATATTACTCAACTTTCATCTAAATGGTTTCCATTATATTTAACTTTGATTGGTCGTGTTAATGCAGTTAAGATGTTTTTTTGCCAAAATTTTTATATATATTTCATGCATTACCGATTTTTGTTCCAAAATCTTTTTTTGATAAAGTTGACTCAAAAATTTCTTCATTTATTTGGCAAAATAAAAACCCGAGACTGGGTAAAATACATTTACAGAAAGCTAAGAGAGATGGAGGTTTAGCATTACCTAACTTTAGATTCTATTACTGGGGAATTAATATTCGACATATGAAATTTTGGTTACTTGATCAGGATATACTACCCATTCCTAAATGGGTAGCATTGGAATTACAATCTGCTCAGGGCTATACACTTGGCTCTATTTTAGGTTCCTCTCTTCCTTTTGATTTGAAACGCCTCAAACAGGTCTCTAACCCGATAGTTAAATATACCTTACGTATTTGGTTTCAATTCAGAAAATTTTTTGATCTTAACCAATTTGGGCTAGCGATTCCTATTTTAGGTAACATATTTTTTCCTCCCTCTTTCATGGATCGTGCTTTTCAAATTTGGAAGACTAAGGGTATTTTACGGTTTTTGGATTTATTTTTAGATGGTTCCCTTATGTCTTTTGAACAATTATCTAATAAATATAATTCATCAAGAATACATTTTTTTAGATATTTACAAGTTAGAAATTTCCTAAGTACTATCTTCCTTTCCAATGCTTCCTCCTACATACATTTTAGATACTATAATTAACCTTAATCCATGTCAGAAAGGTGCATCGGCTATGATTTATAATATTATTATGAAACTTAGGAAAGCTCCATTTGATAAGATTAGGGTAGATTGGGAACAGGAATTGGGCACTATCATTTCCGTGGATGACTGGGGGCAGATTTTACAATTAGTCAATACTTCTTCTATCTGTGCTAAACATTCCCTAATTTAATTTAAAGTTGTTCATAGAGCACATATGTCCAAAGATAAATTAGCTCGTTTTTATTCTCATATTAATCCTTTTTGTGATAGATGTCCGGGGCAGATAGCCTCTTTAACTCATATGTTTTGGTCTTGTCCTACTCTGGAAACTTTTTGGAGAGACATTTTTAATATTTTCTCAAAGGTATTGAATATAGATATCTCTCCTCACCCTATTACTGCTATCTTTGGATTACCTAAAATTTCCAGTAATCTTTCTCCTTCAGCCCGTAGAATGATTGCATTTCTTACTTTAATGGCGAAAAGATGTATTTTACAACATTGGAAAGAGCTTAATGCTCCATCTACCTTTTTTTGGTTTTCTCAGACGATATTATGCTTGAGTTTGGAGAAAATTAGAAGCAATCTTTATGATTCTTCACTTAAATTTGAACAGACCTGGAGATCTTTTATTCAATATTTTCATTTAATGTAATTTTTTTTCTTCCCCTTTTTGCTCCATATTTATATTCCCTTCTTGTTTTTTTTCTACTGTTTTTAATGGAGGTCGGGTTTGAGGACGTGATTTTAAGTCTTTTAACTCTACTTGGTTCCAAGTTAGCCCATTGCTTTGCTTTGCTTTTAGTTTAGTTGCACGGTGGGTTTTTTTGGGGGGGTTTTCTTTCCGTTTTCTATTGATATATATATATATATATAAAAATTAGTATACTATTATTTTACCTTATTAGTTTATGTTTAAATTACATTGTTTGTATCATTTCTTTTCTGTTTTAATATCTCCTGTAATTTTATTATATTCTAACAGTGTATTAGTGCCTATATGGCTTACCTTTTGTATACTTATTCAATAAAAAGATTTAAAAAGAAAGAAAGAAAGAGACTCACTGGTCTATAGGTCCCAGGATTATCTCTGGTTCCTTTCCTGAATAATGGAACAACATCAGCTACTCTCCAGTCCTCTGGGACCTTGCCTTGTGCTAAAGAGGACACAAAGATATTGGTCAAGGCCCCAGAAATCTAATCTAATCTAATCCCTCCCCTCTCCCCTCTCCCCTCTCCCCTCTCCCCTCTCCCCTCTCCCCTCTCCCCTCTCCCCTCTCCCCTCTCCCCTCTCCCCTCTCCCCTCTCCCCTTCCCTCAGGACTTAACCATTTTAACACTCTTTAAGAGACCCAACGCTACCGCCTTCTTTACCTCGAAATGCTCTGGCATATCAATACACTCATCTAGATCGTACTAGCCTCCACATCTTTCTCCTTGGTGAATACTAATGTACTTATTAAGGACCTCACCCACATCTTCTGCATCCAAGCAAATGTTCTTCCCTTTATATTGAGTGCTCCTACCCTCTCCCTAGTTATCCACGGCTCTTAATGTATGTGCAGCATGGGGAGAAAGTACATGCTCAGGACAACAAAGACTTTTTCAGGGTTTAATTCCTTTATCTGGTTTCGATGTTTAAGTGCCAGAAGAGGGTCGCAAAACAAAATGAACGAATTTACAACCAGTTCTTGCCGTTACAATCTCAGTTTAACTTTCGATCCACACCTTTGTGTATGGACAGAATTGCGTATGCAGCATAAAAATACCAGAACTAATACGGTACTAATACGGTAGTGGCAATCCTGAAGGAACACAATACAAACAACATTAGAATCCCACCCACCCTGCATCTTATACATAACAGCGAAAAATGTAAGCGAATACGTCTCATCTAAGACGTACACACGTGCTGAACTTCCGAACAGAGACTAAACATTCACACTACACGGTTACATGCACAATCAGTCCCGATACAATAAAGTTAGACAAAAGGTACACTTTGGCACAACTTTTACAAGGTACTGCCTGGTAGTTAAATTACAGGAAGACTGACCTACTTGGATGGTGAGGAACTTGTATAAGCCACGCTACCCAGCATTGATTTCTTCACTCGTGGAAATCCAAAGCATCCACATGTAAAACATCAAATTACCTATATTCTCGATCCGCCAACAAGCATAAATGAGTTCATATGGATATTGTCAATTAATGCTCACCTTTCCTCACCATG
The DNA here is from genome assembly GCF_963921235.1 of Mobula hypostoma. Taxonomy (NCBI): domain Eukaryota; kingdom Metazoa; phylum Chordata; class Chondrichthyes; order Myliobatiformes; family Myliobatidae; genus Mobula; species Mobula hypostoma. Next base: position 4,524,572 of record NC_086113.1, on the reverse strand, counting down.
CCCAGCCTCAGGCGGAACTCAATTCCAACGCCCCACCACGTCTTCAGCAGAAAGCAAAATAGTTTCCCCATTATCCCGCGCGTGCGTAATGACATTACCATCTGCCTTAAAGGCACAGACAACTATTCTAGCATTACCCGGATGGATGCCTAAGTACACTTTTAACAATACTGAATAAGATCCGATGGTCACCCGGTTACATATGTATAGAATGCCTTGGGATTCACCTTAATCCTACTTGCCAAGGACTTTTCATGGCCCCTCCAGGCTTTCCCAATTCCCTTCTTGAGTTCTTTTTTGGCTTCTTTATACTCTTTAAGGGCTCTGTTTGATTCTGGCTTCCAAAGCTTTAGATGTTTTTTTCCTTCTTGACTAACTTCATCACCTCTCTTGGCATCCAAGGTTCTCTTACCTTGCCATCCTTGTCCTTCCTTCTGACTGGAACATACCTGTCCTGTACTCTGTGCAGTTGGCCTTTAAACAATAGAGATGTTCGAGAGGTGTTTAAATAGACACCTGAAAGTGTCGTCACACATTCTGTCACCAACATAACACGCCCACAATGCTCAGCAGAACAGAACAAGCAAAAAGTTCTGATGTGACCTGGATTTTTTATTAATTAATTAATTAATTTGTGTATAGGGTGGAAAAGGCATTTCCATCCCTTTGAGCTGTGCTGCCCAGCAATCCCCCAATTTAATCCTAGCCTGATCACAGGACAATTTACAACGACCAATTAACCTGCTAAACGGTACATGTTTGGACTGTGGGAGAAAGCACACACAGTCACAGGGAGAACGTACAAACTACTTGCAGACAGCGGAGAGAATTGAACCCGGCTCACGGGTACTGTAAAGCGTTGAGCTAACCACTACACTACAGTGGTATTCTCAAATAGATGCTGACATACTCTTGAGGGACAGAGATCTCTACTGATTGCAAGATTACTAACTTGTGCTAATTCTTATATAGTTTTAGGTGTTTTAGAAAGAATTTTTGTTTAGTTAATTGCGCCGTCAAATTTGTAAATTTTATTTGTCGGTTGACACAACCTTTGTTCAACACGCCAACTGCAAGTGGCAAAATGATAAAAAGGTAAAAGGGTTTTCAAAATATATTAAGTTTAATTTTGTGTCTGTGTTGATATCGATTTCCAGTGTCTTCAGAATCTCTTGTGTTATTTATCCACTGTTCATGTAAATAGCCAAGGGGCAAAAACAGATACTGTTAAAACACGCTATGCAAATCGAGCAAATGTGTATAAACTAGCATCTACAACACTTCAGTAAGAATAGTGTCTGAACAAAACTAACTAATTGAGTTAGCCAACAGCCTTCTAAACCAAATTACCAATTAGAGCAGCTCACATTGTACAGATTGTTCTAAGAGTAGACAGTTCCAATCAGACTGAATGAAGAGCTAGCCAGAACATTAATTTAGGAATATCAGTGCACTGGGGTTCAATAAGGTGAATGTGGACAGATAGTTTTATATTTGATATTTTCAGGCCTGCTCCCTCTGATGCTTCCTAGCCTTCGCATACAGGCAGCTCCCTGTCTCCAGCCAGCTTACCTGTCTCTCGTTCCAGACTCATCACCTGCAGCCTATTTAACGCCAGTTCTCAGTCACAGTCCTTGTCCACTCCTCAAACCAGCCAGTTTCACTCTCCTTGTCTGAAGTTTACCTTGTGGCCTGTTATTTGTGGTTTCTGTTCTCTCTTGTTTTGCGGCCCCTCATGATTTGTTATTTTGTGGTCAATTATTAAACTTATGGTTCACCGCTGAATTGTCTCCACTGCCCTGCTTCTGGGTCATGCCTCCTCTACATCAGGGGTCCCCAACCTTTTTGCACCGCGGACCGGTTTAATATCGACAATATTCTTGTGGACCGGCCGACTGGGGGTGGGGGGGTGTTCACGTAGGGTTAAACTCACCTCAACATGTCTTTTACAGTTAGGGTTACTAACTTTCTCTCTCCCAAATAAGGGACAAAATTAGCAGTCAAATCCCGGGACACTTGTGTTTATGCCAGGAAAGACTACCATGACCATGAAGCCTTGCACGGGCACCTGCGTGCGCGTGCGTGACATGCGCGTACGTGCCAATTTTTTTTTTCCACAAATTGGTTTTGGCTTAACCTTCCCAACTATAATGTACATACATTATTTCTACTTTATATAGGCTGTGTATTTATCATATCATTCCTGCTTTTACTATATGTCAGTGTTATTTTCGGTTTTATGTGTTATTTGGTATGATTTGGTAGATTTTTTTGGGGTCTGGGAACGCTCGAAAATTTTTCCCTTATAAATTAATGGTAATTGCTTCTTCGCTTTACGCCATTTTGGCATGAAAGCTTTCATAGGAACGCTGTACCTTAGCGGGGGAAATACGGGCCAAGGGCGGTCCCGTTTGGGACAAACCAATTTAGCCCAATATATGGGATGTCCTGGCAAATACGGGACAGTTGGCAACCCTGTGTTCAAGTTCAACAGTGCGTGACAGGGAATGAGGAAAGGTGCAGCTGACTCATATCGTTTCCACGCAGCCCGGTAGCACATGCTTTGCGGACCAGTACTGGTCCACGGCCCAGTGGTTGGGGACCGCTGTTCTACATTTCCTGACTGGTTTTATTTCTAATTATATCTCTATTGGCTACGGTCATACTGAGTGACAGGGTAAGCTCAAGGGGCTTCTGACTTACTCCTGCCTAAATCGTACGTTTGCTAGTGAGCAGGGTTGCGGAGGGAATTTATTTCTGAGGGGTTGGGAAGGTGGGAAGAAGGTATGCAGTGTGAAAGCACGTCATCGCTGAAGGTGACATCTGGCCAGCTAAGAGTGAGGCTAGTCGAGTCCCAGCAGCGACACTGGGGGATGTTGTATCCAAAGCCTCAGAGGGCGGGTAAAAACAGAGTGCACAATGCAAGGTCAGAAAGGATGTGGATTTCCTGATGAAGGGTCTCAGCCCGAAACGTCGACTGTTTATTCATTTCCATGATGCTGCCTGGCTTGCTGAGTTCCCCCAGCATTTTGTGTGTGTTGCTCTGGATTTCCAGCATCTGCGGAACCTTGTGTGTTTAAGATTAATTCTGATTCTCACATTAGGAGGCACATGTCTTAAATATTTTGATTTCAGCCTCTAATGTGTCTGATTGGTCTTCCTCACCTTCTTGCTTGCTGCTGTCAAAGGAAAGCTTAGGAGTCTTAGGATCCATGTTGCAAGGATTGATCAGCGAGGCTGTGAACTCATTTTGGGCCACTTTGAGGTTCATGTTGCATGTGATCCTGGATTCTGGTTAAATTTTTTTTTGCTGTTTTTGAGCTGTTGATTGGGACGATCGAAGCGGACTGGGGTGCTTTAGCCTGCAGTGGACTAGTGGTGTGGCACTGAACTGAACTGAAGTAATCACTACTGGACTCCTGGTTTGAGGTTTGACACTCTGTGCGTTGTCCGCTCGCCTTTTGCTGTTTGCGCAATTGGATCTTTTTTTTTTCCACTTTGGGTGTTTGATGGTCAATTAACCTACCAACCAGCAGGTCTTCGGACAGTGGGAGGAAACCAGAGCACCCAGAGGAAACCCATGTGGTCACGGGAAGAAGGTACAAACTCCTTACAGGCTAATAAATGTACTTTGAATCTTTAATGCAGTCAGTTTGCATTTATCTGATATTGTTTAGACACCTATGCTTATTGCAAAGTGAATGTCAAAGTGTTATCCACTGAGATGGAAATTAAGCCCACGCATACAGTGTCAAACTTAGAGGAAAAATAAACAAAAAAAAAAGAATGAAGCATCACACACAAAATGCTGGAGGAACTCAGCAGTTCAGATAGCCTCTATGGAAATGAATAAACAGCCCATGTTTCGGACCGAGACCCTTCTTTAACACTACTAGATTTCCAGCATCTGGAGAACTTCTTGTGTTTCAGAAAAGACTTGGACACTAGCTTCTGCTTAGATGTTAAAAATACTTGACTGATAAGCTGATTCCCTCTCTTAGTTGTCAAAGCTACTTTAAGTACAAAATCAGGTGTTTAGTAGGTCGATCAGACTTAGGCAGATGTATAAGCTTTAATCACAGGATAAAAAGTGTTTTTGACACCTATTGATTGACCATGATTGCCATATTTAATCCTTTTTTGAGTTTATTTATTCCTGTGATGATTAAAAGGTTTCAGTTTTCATAGATTGTAGTTCACTTAAAATTAGGAGAATATAGTTCTTAGCATAAGAAGAATTAGTTATCTGTTAAGTTGGCAGAAAATTGTTCTAAATCCTTTAGTATATTTATTGTAATTTTAAAGATAGTCACACTGTTGTAATGAGTTACACTCAGTGGCTAGTTCATTGCATATCTCCTGTACCTAATGAAGCGCACTGAGTGTATGTTCATGGTCTTCTGCTGCTGTAGGCCGTCCACTTCAAGGTTCAGCGCATTGTGTTTTCAGAGATGCTCTTCTGCCCACCACTGTTTTAACGCATGGTTATTTGAGTTATTGTCGCCTTCCTGTCAACTTGAACCATTCTGGGCACAGGCCTGGGCAAGGTTGTATGGAAGACCAGCAGTTGCCCATGCTGCAAGTCTCCTCTCTCCACGCCACCAATGTTGTCCAAGGGAAGGGCATTAGGACCCATACAACTTGGCACCGGTGTCGTCGCATAGCAATGTGTGATTAAGTGCCTTGCTCAAGGACGCAACACATTCCCTCGGCTGGGGAACGAACTCACAACCTTCAGGTCACTAGTCCAATGCCTTAACCACTTGGCCACGTGCCCACACAACAGACTCTGGAAATCACACAGAATGTTATGGTTGTTGGTGCCAGATGGGATGGTTTAAATACCTCAGAAACTGCTGATCTCCTGGGATTTTCACACTCTACAGTCTCTAAAGATTATAGAGAATGGTGCAAAAAACAAAAAAAAAATCCAATGTGTGGCAGTTCAGCGGGTGAAAACCACCCATCTGACATCAACAATCATTCCATGGTTAAAGTCACTTAGATCACATTTCTTACACACTCTGATGTTTGGTCTGAACAACAACCTCTTGGCCAAATCCGCATGCCTTTATGCATTGAATTGCTGCCATATGATTGTCTGATTAGATATTTGCATACATGAGCAGGTGTGCAGGTGTATCAAATATAGTGGCCACTAAATATTAATCCTCTCCAGTTCTGAGCAACTCACTGTTAGAATACAGTAGTTTTAATTTTGGTCACATGACAGGCACTACCAAAAAGATAGTCTGTGTAATATTAACATTCTACGAAAGACCATAAGACATAGGAACAAAATTGGTCCACTCAACCCTGGAGTCATAAAGCACTGAACAGCCCCCTTGGCCCATCTAGTCTGCGTCGCTCTATGTCATCGAACACTACACACCACTCTCTGTGTGAACAGCTTATGGAAATCACTAATGTTCGAGAACATTTTAATGACTTTGTGAAGTATAACCGTAGTTGCTGAATACTCCAGGAAAGAAATGCTTGAGAAAAACAAGCTGTTTACTAAAATCAAATAAAAATTATCCTCGTTAGGGAAATAGTCGGTGTGCTTCAGAAGAGAAGTGCTTTGATGTGACAAGCTACAAAGCAAAAAATAAAATAATTTGATATTCATTAAGCAGGTAGAGTTTTTGAATTTGTTGTAATTGTTCCTCACCAAAGTGTAAATTATTGACCGGATTTTAGAAATAAAATGTCATTTACAAAGTCATGAAAGTGGTCTACTGATTAGTGGTTTTAAATAAACTCTAACCAAAATGCATCAGCATCTCAAGCAAGCCTCCATTTGACTCATTGTTTTTTGTACTGGATGTTGGATGTCCATTGACACGAGACCTCTGAACTGGGGCAGTTCCACTCTCTTGGCCTTGGAAGTCTGGGCCCAGTGGTACAAGTAGTCGTCACAAACTCAGGACTTCCTTGGTTTTAGTAGATGACCATAAGTACTTCTTTCCCTTTCTTGTCTTTCCCTTCGCTCTCTACGGCTGTTGGATCTCACTTTGGTCTTGTGCACCCAGTCTGCCAGTGCAGACTTTACATCCTAGGACAAGCACGTCCCTACCTCACCGGGGGCTACCCTTACCTGGTTTAGCCCACCTGTCGAAGCGGTGTACCGGGTTGCGACCTCTGTCACATGCAAGCAGCTACTTGGAGGTAAAGATGGGAGCTGATTGTCCAGTGGGGCCCACAGGTGAGTGACCTGCCCCAGAATGAACACGACAAGCCCCTTCATCAGACAATCAAAAGAACATGGCAGTGTACACTGTGGATAACTGTTAGAAACTACAGTTTTATAGTACTATCATAATATAGTTTGTGTACTTGTTCTGTATTTCATTTAAATACATAATTTGTTACTCAGTTAACGAGGGGTCACAGTTTGAGGATAGAGGGGAAGCCTTTTAGGACCGAGATTAGGAAAAACTTCTTCACACAGAGAGTGGTGAATCTGTGGAATTCTCTGCCACAGCAAACTGTTGAGGCCAGTTCATTAGCTATGTTTAAAAGGAAGTTAGATATGGCCCTTGTGGCTACAGGGGTCAGGGGGTATGGAGGGAAGGCTGGGTTCTGAGTTGGATGATCAGCCATGATCATAATAAATGGCGGTGCAGGCTCGAAGGGCCGAATGGCCTACTCCTGCACCTATTTTCTATGTTTCTATGTTTCTATGTTAAATGGTAGTCTGTCTTTTTTATATGTTTTCATCTATTTCCATGAAAATTTGGCTAATTGACGCAGCCACTTATCTGAGCCAAAATGTACTGGTCCCGATGTGTCCCAATTAACCAGAATTCACTGTATATGTCACCATATACTACCCAGAGATTCGTTTTCCTAGCAGGCATTTATAGGAAAGTATTGAAATACGATAGATTTATGAAAAACTATATATAAACCAAGACTGACAAACAGTCAATGGGCAAAAGAAGACTCACAGTGCAAATAAAGATAATACTGAGAACATGAGCCATAAAGAGTCCTTGGAAGGGACTCAGTCGATCGTAGAATCAGTTCATGTGGTGAATGAAGTTATCTGTGCTGGTTTAGGAGCCTGTTAGTTGTAGGGTAATAACTGTTCCTGAACCTGGTGGTGTGGAACCTAAGGCCTCTCTACCTCCTGGTTGATGCTAGTAACGAGAAGAGAACATGGCCTGGATGGTGAGGGTCCTTGATAATGGATGCTGCTTTCTTGTGGCAGTGCTCCCTCTAGATGTGCTTAATGGTGAGGAGGGATTTGCCTGTGATGGACTGGGCTGTATCCACAACTTTCTGTAGACTTTTTCATTCCTGGGCATTGGTGTTTCCATACCAGACCATGACACAACCAGTTAGGATACTCCTCACTGTGCATCTATAGAAGCTTGTGTCACGCTGAATCTACGTAGCTTCTAAGAAAAAAGAGGCGCTGTCGTGCCCTCTTTGTTATGACACTTAAGTGCTGATAACCTGGAACAACCAGGTTTCCTTAAAGCTGAATTACCATTAACGATGTAGCAATTAGATTCAGGCATGTTGAGAAGGTGAAATTGGACAAATGCAACATTAGCCTTCATTCTGAGAGGATTAAAATATAAAAGCAAGGATGTAATACTGAGGCTTTGTAAGGGGTTGATCAGACCATATTTGGAGTATTGTGAGCAGTTTGGGGCATCTTATCTAAAAAAAGATGAGCTGGCATTGGAGATGATCCAGAGGTTTGTGAGAATTATCCTGGGAATGAGAGGGTTAATGTATGAGGAGTGTTTGATGACTTTGGGCCTGTACTCACTGGAGTTTAGAAGAATTGGGGGGGGGGATTTCATTGAAACCTATCAAGTGTTGAAAGGCCTCGACAGAGTGGATGCGAAGAGGGTGTTTCCTATGGTGGGAGAGTCTAGGATCAGAAGGCACAGCTTCAGAATAGAGGGATGTCTATTTAAAACTGAGATGAGGGTAAATTTCTTTAGCCAGAAGGTAGTGGATCTGTGAAATTCATTGCCACGGATGACTGTGGAGGCCAAGTCAATGGGTGTATTTAAAGCGGAGGTTGATAGGTTCTTGATTAGTCAGGGTGTCAAAAGTTACAGACAGAAGGCAGGAGAATGGGGTTGAGAGGGATAATAAATCAGCCATGATGGAATGGTGGAGCAGACTTGAATGGCTGAATGGCCTGATTCTGCTCCTATGTCTTATGGTCTTATGGTATTATAAACACAGAATTGGACAGAATGACTCAAGGGATTACTGAAAGCAGAAGGGATACTTTAATAAGGGGTAAGGATTTGAAGGGTTTCTGAAATAAGGATGTGTAGCTATGTATAATTTTAAATCTGAAGTCAATATGGCTCTACAGTGTTAGGCCTTGCTATTGATCATGTATGCACTGTAGAGTTTTGAATGATCTCCGGTCTGCCAAGGATGAAAGCTGGGAGGTTGGCAGAAACCAGTTAGAATTGTCCATAACTAACACCGAAATGGGAATGAGTTTCAACAGCTCGTGAACTGAGGCAGGGGAAAGTGTGAGCAGCTTCGTCCCTGGGATTAACATCTCTGCGGGTCTATCCTGGGCCCAGCATATCGATGCAATCACGAAGAAGGCGTGACAGCAGTTACATTTCATTAGGAGATTAAGGAAGTGTGATATAGCACTAAAGACGCTCGCAAATTACCGTAAATGTACGCTGGAGAGCATTCTGACTGGTTGCATCACCGCTTGCTGTGGAGGCTCCAGTCTGCAGGATTGGAAGAGGTTGCCCAGGGTTGTAGACTGAGCCAGCTCCATCACAAGCACAACCCTCACCTCCTTCCAGAGGTTGTGCCAGGCAGCATCGTTACTGACCCTCACCATCCAGGACATGCCCTCTTCTCATCAAGGAGGAGGTCCAGGAGCCTCAACAATTCAGGAACAGCTTCTTCCCCGAGCCATCAGACTTCTGAAAAGTCCATAGTCCTGCCTCATTATTCCTCTTTTGTGCAAAGTTTATTTTGTAATTTGTAGTAGTTTTTATTACTCATAGAAACTATTAAATGTTGAAAGGCCTTGACAGAGTGCATGTGGAAAGAATGTTTCCTTTGGTGGGGAAGTCAAAGACCAGAGGACACAACCTCAAAGTAAAGAGATGTCCATTTAGAACAGAGAGGAGGAGGAATTGCTGTAGCCAGAGGCTGGTGCATCTGTGGAATTCCTTGCCACAGGCAGCTTTGGAGGCCATGTCACTGGGTGCATTTAAGGCAGAGGTTGATAGGTTCTTGATTAGTCAGGACATGGGGAAAGGTAATGGGGAGAAGGCAGGAGAGTAAGGTTGAGAGGGAAATGATCAACCAAGATTAAATGGTGCAGCAGACTCGATGGGCTGAATAGCCTAATTCTGCTCCTATATCTTACAGTCTTATGTATTCACACTGAAATGCCAAAGCAAAACAATAAATTTCATGTGATATGCATCAGTGATAACAACCATGACTCTGAGTCTAGATCTGGGTCCATTTAATCAAGATTCACTTGTTGTTCATATTTGTCAGTGGCCAATGGGACTTGGCTTCTCCTTCATTATACCAGAGAAGAGAACTGTCTGACCTCCGAAGTGGGCCGAAACAAAGCCTTTGCCATTTTGTTTACGGTAGTGAAGGTATTTTAACTCTGATTTGTCCTTGAGCGGTATGAGTAAATGATAATGTGAGCTCTCTGTTGGGAACTCGCAGTTGTCGGTGAGAGACGGAGAGAGGGAAAGAAAGAGTGAGTGAGCATAGGAGAGAGAGAGTGTGTGTGTGTGAGTGTCAGGGAGAGAGAGGGGAAGTGGGATAGAGAGAGAACATGAGGGAGAGAAAGTGAGTGAAGAGAGAGCGTGAATATGAGGGAGAGAGAGAGAGTATCAGAGAGAGAGACTATCTGGGAGAGAGTAGAGAGAGAAAGTGGGGCAGAGAGAGCTTGAGGGCGAGAGAGAGACTGAGCAACAGGGAGACAGAGTGCGAAAGTGGAGCAGAGAGTCAGCTTACATCTACCTTGAATTCAGTTTTTGTTTTGGAAATGGTCTAATTTCAGCATTTGCAATGGTCTTTTTTACTTTGTGTTATTTTAATACCGCGATTATTTTGTATATAATACAGCTCTTCTTCAACTATTTAATCATTACATTGGATGTTATTTACAGTTAAGGATCAGGTGAGAATGCAGAGGACTCTATAAAGGACTCCAGAAGATGTCAAGTTGGGCCAGCGGGGTGTGCCTTAGGACAGCAGGCGATAAGAATGATGTCAGTTCAGGTTGAGGCCACTTTTCTTGTATCCTGAAAATTCATGGCCAGCTTTGAACCCAAGGCCCTCAGATGATCACTTAGCTGTGCAATAAATTCAGCAGTCGCAGTTCTGGATATTCATTGTTTGCAGGAGGTGCGGAGAAGTGTCTGAACAACGTGAAGGCATTAACGACTTCTTCCCCCCAGAGACAGAGCATCACTGCGAAGTGAAACATGACTGCTATTGTAAAACGTAAGAAAATTTGCAGCAGCAACACAGAACATGGTTCTCTGCAAGCAACGATGCCCAACACGATGTCTCGTTCATGTACACTTCTATATAAGGTAACTCTAAATGCTGCTTCTACTTCATTGTATGGGAAACACAGTTTTATTTTTATTTTTATATATTTTATTGAGATACAGAGTGGAATAGGCCCTTCTGGCCCTTCAAATGGCACCGCCCAGCAATCGCGCGATTTAATCCTAACCTAATCATGGAACAATTTACAATGACCAATTCAGCTACCCTCCAGTATGTCTTTGGAATGTGGAAGGAAACCAGGGCACCCAGAGGAAACCCACAAAGACAGCAGCAGGAATTGAACCTGGGTTGCTGGTACTATGAAGTGTTGTGCAAACTGCTACACTACAATTCTTCAAACTGGATGAAGGTACACTTGGAAAGAAGCAAACCAATCTGACTCCAGTTTCCAGCTCCTACAATTCTTGCATGGGCTTTTAAAATGATAGCAATGAAATCGTCTTGTCCTTACCAGCAGTGTTCTTTAAAGGTGAAGATGTTGAGGAGAAAAGTTGCTTTGTCGATATTAAGAGGTTATAGACATTTTTATGTGGTGAGAATTGTTTGTTATGTGCTGTGTCGTAAGATGTGGGCAATCATGGTCTGAGTATTCTCGGCAAATTTTTCTGTAGAAGTGGTTTGCCATTGCCTTCTTCTGGGTAGCGTCTTTACAAAACAAGTGACCCCAGTCATTATCAATACTCTTCAGACATTGTCTACCAGACGTCAGTGGTTGCATAACCAGGACTTATGATATGCATCAGCTGCTCGTACGACCAAGCTGCTACTGCCTTCACGTCTGCTCCACCTGATCCATGGCTTCATGTGACCCTGATCAAGGGTGGGGATTAGCAGATGCTACACCTTGCCCAAGGGTGTCCTGTAGACTAGTGGAGGGAAGGAGCGTCTTACACCCCCTTTGGTAGAGACATATCTCCACCAAAGATAAATGGTGAGAATAGTGGTATCAAAATCTAGGTTAATATTTAATATAGGAAGTTTCTCATTAGTTCATTCTTTGGTGTTCAATGTGAATTGTTTTTAGATTAACAGGTTGCAAGTTCTCAATAGGTTGAAATATACCATCACTTACAGGACTTACATGTGTCCAGGACAAAGAAACAAGCAGATAAAAGTCACAGCAGACACTACACACCCTGCAAAGTGCCTTTTCCAAACACTCGCTCTGGAAAGCGCTGTAGGGCTATTAAATCAGAAATTTTCACATCATCTTAAAAGGCAGATTAATCTGATCAACCAGTCTAGTTACCCCCACCCACCCCCTCTATCTATTACCCCCATCACTCCACACATGAAAGCATTTTTACAATGCTGTTTATATTGTAAATGCTTGCTGGCATTTATGTATTGATGCAGATTTTATTCAATGCCCGTACGTTAAATCATAAGTTTATTTTCATATACTTCTTTATTCTTCATAATTGTTGAATTTGAATAACCGAAAGACCCAGCCACTAACCACAGCCTCCACTTTCTCTTGTCCACACGGCACCAGAATATCAGCCTCTACAGGCAGCGGAGGACCCACCGATAGACAACCCCTTAGGAGAACATCATACTCAGCTCGAGTGACCACACTCCTAACTGTTGAATGTTGTTGTTTTTTGTTGCATAGCAAATCCCTAATGTAAATGTAAATGGTGAATAAAATTGATCCTTGTTGGATTCTGACCATCTGGCTACAGCTGATTGGTAGCGAAGGTTTTGCTGTGCAGTCTTTCATTGATTCTATTGTGTTTCTTTGTATTTACTGTGAATGCTTGCAAGAAATTAATCTCAGGATTGTATATGAAGACATATATGTATTTTGATAATAAATTTTCTTTGAATTTTGATCTTGGGATCCAAGGAATATTTAAAAATGCACTCAACTTCATTTCTTTCGAAATGATCTAACAAACAAACGTTCAATTAAAGTTGATTTAGACTTGCCGGACGTAGGAAAGATTAAAGTGTTTCACCTCATGAAAAAGTTAAACTGGTATAATCGCCTGATTCCTGCAGATTTAGCCACTCTTTACCTTGGAGTACCTCAAAACCAACAGATGTCAGATTTGATCGCATTAAAGTCTTATTGCCTGACTCTCGTTATATAGTCATTAACTTTAGAAAAAATGTTTTCATCAGATCTGTGTAAAACTTTTTCATGTGCATTATTATAACTTAAAGTGTAGCCCTGGCACTTCTTGTAGTGTTTACCTATCAAGTGTTTCAGCTTTTCTCTGGATCCTGTTCAGTATAAATCCTTCACAGCACCCAGTTCCAATTCCTGCCACCCACCCAATCTAAATTTCCGACATAATTCAATGTCACACTTTTGCACATTGATTAATGTGTCACTCACACTGAGGATTTTACAACTGATTAAACATTAAAACTGAATTTGGTTGTTATTTGAAATCAGTAATATTTTAATTGTTTTTAATTTGTTAAAATGCACATATCTTTATCTGCTAAAGGCCTGCTGGGAGCTGCTTAATATAATCATCATTGTCAAGCTAACTTGGCATAAGGCTAATACTCTGATCAATATGGCTAATGAATTTTTGCGAGTCTTAGTTTGTAATCAGTGGTACACGCTGTTATTGATTTTTTTTTTACTTCATTCCTAGCCGTTAAATCTACTTATCCATTATTTCTTGTATTAAAAATAAATTAATTGTTTTTAGCCAGTAGATTGATTATCTGTTTGATGGGGTGAACTCTGAGACTCCAAACAGATCCTTAAAACAAATTGCTAATGTGCTTAATTGCAGAACAACTTAATACTCTTAAAAAACAACCAATGGACTTAATAATAGTGTTAAAGTTATGATAGCATAGTTATAAACACAATTTAGTAGAATTTCATGGATTTATTTACTTATTACCTTATTAACATTACAAAATTAACATGAAAATTTTAAAATCATATTTCCTTTAGACATACACCCTGGTTTGGTGGATTAGAGTAATTTTAAGAAAAGATTATGGATTGGATGGAATTGATTCAGTATTGAGCTTGCTGTCTGACGGTAGTCTACTTGACTATGCATCTGTCTGTCACCCGAATTGGACCCCATCACAGATTAAGGCCCTTGGCTTTGGCTGTCTTCCTTCTGCTTCCTTTGTTGTGTAGCAATCGGTAGGGAGTGTTGCAAGCACCTGTGTATAAATTGGATTTCAGCACTTCGAGTGGTACGCATGCACAAGAAATGCCTAACTTCGATGTTGAGATGCATCATTCTATGGTAATATTTTTCACAAGATTATCAGTCCTGTAAGTTTATTTTGGAAGCACCATATAGACGTAAAATGAACTACTATGTGCAAGATATATACGAGGCAGCATTGCCAATCAACAATGATTGCTACGTGCAGCCACCAGAATTTTGTGGATATCGAGAGGACAACCAGGTTTATGGTTGCTATAATGTTCTGGCTCCTCACGGGAGCAACATTTGCATGGACCAGACCTGGATTGTGAATCAGCCTTCCAGTTTCCCTGGAAACGAGTTCAAGAACGAGTATTGTAACATGAATACAAGTATGAATCGCTTCGGCCAGCCTGAATATTTTAGTGATGGCAAAGGTGTTTTTTGTCAAGAAGAATCACCATCATTCTCTCCGAGAAAAGGTACCGTACATTCTCAAACCTAATTTTCGTTTTCTGATTTGTCCTGTCTGATTCCCAGAAACCCTGAATAGAAGTGTCTGGTTGAGTGTTTTGCTGTTCGTGAGGATTTATCAGTTGCACAAATACCCAAGTTCGTGCTTGGATTTGTGAACTATTTTGATGTGAAATTCTGAATCAATTATTTTCTTATATTCCAATGCAAGTATGAAAGTGTGGTCTCAAGTTATGAAATAATGTAAAGGCTTAATGTATCAGTGTGCTATAAAATTGCCTGCCATTCCGTAACATGCTATAAGGTCAAAATTTCATTCACAATTTTTATCTCCAGGTTGAAAATTTTGCAAAATTTTGCCAGAGCATAGTTTTAATTCAGTTGCACCACACTGTATTACCGATAAATTTATTAGGAGCTTTGTATTATAGTGTAACTCTCTGGGCAAAGATGTATATTTCTAAAAATTTATTTCTGTAAATAAATGGCCCTGTCAATATATTTGGCAGAAAATAGCTGAAAATCTTACTCTGCACCGCGGCAATTAAACATTATTCCTTATCAATTTACTGTAAATAGATTTTAGCTCGATACATGTCAGTGCCCATCTTTTTAAATTGTTTGTAAAATTGAAAAATCTGACTTCAAGTGTGATGTTGGAAAGATTCAGATTCAGGTTTAAATTTATTTTTCACATGTACATCGAAACACAATGAAACGCAATATCGAAAGAGATTATATAAGAAAGTAAATCAAAAAGGGACTGATTTGCCTATGCTAAAATATGAATTGTTCTCCGGGAGAGCTAATCCAAAGCCATTCATAACCGAGAAGAAACATCAAATGTGCAGTGACAATAATAGCGTCAAATGAAAGGCAAGTTGTACTAGCAAGAGATGGTCTGAAATCTGGAATTAATAAGAAATCAGCTACAATATCAAGTGTCATTTTCGTGTTTTTGTGACTTGTGCAGTAGTATAAGGGAGCTGTGAGAGCATTCTGAGATTTACAAGGACTATTTTGTCTTGGGTGGATTTGCCTGTCTAGAAAAATAAGAGACATGATGGGGAGAAGAAGTATTTAATGCAAAGGGGGCACAAGCTTCTGGAAGGTAAAATTAGCAGAAAATATGGGATTACAACTAACATATTTATTTTCTTTTATTCATATGTTTGCACTTTATCCTATTGTAAATCAGCTTGAACTACATCCTCAGTATGAAACTTGCTCCATAAATCAGTTATTGTTATTATTTTCTCTTTGGAGTGAAGGAGGATGAGAACTGACTTGATAGAGATGTACATTTTGATAAGAGACTTTTTCCCAAGGCAGAAATCAGTAATATGACAGAACATAATTTGAAGGTGATTGGAGGGATGTCCGACAAAGAGCGGAGGGTCCATGGAACACACTGCCAGGGCTGGTGGCAGAGACAGATACATTAGGGACATGGATGATAGAAGAATGCAGGACTGTGTGGAAGTGAAGGATTAGATTGGTCTTGGAGACGATACAGAGTCGGCTCAAAACTCTGGACCAAAGGGCCTGTAACTGTGCTGTCATGTTCTATGTGGCTCCTTTGCATCACTGTTTTTTTAAATTGATGTCCTGGATGGTGAGGACACTTCATGATGGATGCCTTTTGAAGATGTCTCCAACTCTAACCCACAATATGATGGCATTTCCATTATCTGTTTATGCTTATGTTTATCTTGAATCATGGAGGAAGAACGTATCCTATTTTTAAAATTAGCTGAAAGTGTGTGGAATGCCGTGCCAGGGGTGGAGGTACATACCTTAGGGATATTTAAGAGTCAGATTAGCTGATTAATTATGTGCCCTGTCGTATTACATAGGCAGTCATCGTCTTTGACCATGATTGTTGTTGGTACAGGAGTGGTTTGCTTTTTCTTTCTTCTGGTCAGTGTCTTTACAAGACGGGTGACCCCTGCCACTATCAATACTCTTCAGAGACTGGCCTGCTTGGCTTCAGTGGTGGCATAACCAGGACTTGTGATGTGCACCAGCTGCTCATAAGACCATCCACCACCTGCTCCCGTGGCATCACGTGACCCTGATGGGGGGCTAAGCAGGTGCATCACCTTGCCCAAGGGTGACCTGCAGACTAGCAGAGGGAAGGAGTGCCTTACACCTCCATCCTGCCACCTCACTTTGGTAGGCATGTAGATGATAAAAACATGGAGGGGGATGTAGGAAGGAAGGGTTACATTGATCTTGGAGTATTTAAAAGGTTGGCCAAACATCATTGTCCAAAAGGCCTGTACTGTGCTGTAGTGTCCTATGTTCTAAGAACATAAAGCTAAAATAATGACAAAACATATCAGCATGGAGTAGTTACCAAAATTTAATTTGACACAGTTGCGCTCTGAGGGAGTTCCAGCAATCCAGGTTTAATCCTGGTCCTCAGTGCCTTCTCTATGAAGTTAGCATGAACCCTTGACCAGATGGGTTTCCGGCAACTGCCTCATGTCTCGTGCCTCCAAGACCGGCATCTTGTATGTTCATTGACCATTGTAAGTGTGCTTTGAGGAGGAGAATCCAGGGGAAATCAAAGGCACTCACAAATTTCTCCAGCTGTACCGTGGAGAGCATTCTGTCTGGTGGCATCACCATCTGACCACTGTAGCAGGTCAAAAAAGGCTGCAGAAGGTGGTAGACTCAGGCAGCGCCATGAACACTGGCCTCCCCAGCATTGAGGGCATCTTCAGGATGTCAGCATCCATCACCCAGGACACGTCCTCTTTTCATTGCTGCCGTCAGAGAGAAGGTACAAGAGCCTGGAGACCCACACTCAATGCTTTAGGAACAGCTTATTCCCCTCTGCCATCGGGTTTCCGAATGGTTCATGAAACCTCACTATTTAGCTCGTTTTTGCATTATTTATTTATTTTTTGATCTTTCTTATTGTAACTTTTTAAGTATTGCACTGTACTGCTGCCGCAAAACAACAAATTTCATGAACACAAAATACTCTGCAGATGCTGGGGTCAAAGCAACACTCACAACACGCTGGAGGAACTCAGCAAGTCGGGCAGCATCCGTGGAAATGATCAGTCAACGTTTCGGGCCGGAACCCAGACAAAGGGTTCTGTCCCGAAACGTTGACTGATCGTTTCCACGGATGCTGCCCGACCTGCTGAGTTCCTCCAGCGTGTTGTGAACAAATTTCATGAAATACAGTGATAATAATCCTGATTCTGAATTGATGGGAGAGGAAGGACAATAAATGTGTTGGATGAGTATAAATCAGTCATTTTTGCAGTCTTGGTGGGCCACGGGACCTGTTTGTTTCCTTGTCTTATGACACTATGATTCCATGGACATCTCTGGACACTTATCTCAATCCTTGGAGGAACCTGCAACCTTGTGGTGTTCACATGCCGTGCCTTCCTCATCTCCGACTGATACCTGCCATAATGCTTTGTGTTCGGTGCCACCCCCACCAATAACCTTCTAGTTTAGCAGTTCCATCGTCACTGAAAAGAAAAAGGTAGATTTAAAAAGATTAGTTTCATTTATCATGAGGATTGAAACATTGGAGTGAACAGTGAAATGCATTATCTGCGTCGGACGGTGCAGACAGTGGTGGGAATTGAACCCAGGTTACTGGTGCTGTAAAGCTTTGTGCTAACCGCAGCCCTACCATGCTGCCCTCCTGAGTGACCTCATTTAGTCATTGCAACTGTTGTAGAAACTTCTGTAACCCTCATTATTTCTCTTTTGTGTCACTTTGAAGGTTACATACCGAGTTATCTGGACAAAGATGAGCTCTGTGTTGTGTGCGGGGACAAAGCCACAGGCTACCATTATCGTTGCATTACCTGTGAGGGGTGTAAGGTGAGTGAGCCCTCCAGCAGTCATGAGTGCTGCAAATCTTTCCTTGTCAATACTTCCCTCTGCTTAGATCCTTCTCCCCAGCTTTAAAACCGATGGATAATCCTCTTCCATGGTAACACTCCAACCATCCTTTACTCTGAAGTCCTCAATCACGTCATCATTTCCCAGATCTATGTCTTGCTTTTGCCGCAGTTTTAGAGATCTGACTGCAGAAACAAATTTAAACTAATGAACTGGCTTCTTGCTCCTTCCTTTCCAGCCCTGATGAAGGGTCTCAACCTGAAACGTCGACAGTTTATTCCCCTCCATAGATGCTGCCTGACCTGCTGAGTTCCTCGAGCATTTTGTGTGTGTTACTCTGGATTTCCAACATCTGCAGAATCTCTGTGTTTAAAATAATAAAGCGTATTCATTTATTCTTGGTGTAAATTGCCGGAGGACATGGTCAGAGAGTGCTGCCGCTATTCGGTTTTGGAATTGGTTTATTAGTGTTATATGTACCAAGATCGACTGTAAAGCTTGTCTTGCGTACTGCTCATACAGATCAAAATCATTACACAGTGCACTGAGATAGAATAAATTAAAACAATAGCAATGCAGAATAAGATGTAACAGGAACAGTTTAAATCTGTTCCTTCCACCAAATTAAAGCGACCCTGATCAGAGGACTAATTGTACCACATACAAATTGCTGGAGGAACTCAGCAGGTCAGACAGCTTCTATTAAAATGAATAAGCAGTCAGGGTTTCAGACCGAGACTCTTCATTAGCAAACAGACATCATTTCTGACCTGGCTTTGTGCATTCTGTTTCTACCTCCTGCAGCCTTTGGATGCAACATCTTTTATTTATTTATTGAGAGGCACAACGCCGAGTGGGCCCTTCTGGCTCGTTGAGGTGCACTGCCCAACAACCCCCATTACCCCGATTTAATCATGGGACAATTTCCAATGGCCAGTTATCCTTCACGGTATGTCTTTGGACTGTGGGAGGGAACTGGAGCACCCGGAGAAAACACATGCATTCCACTGGGAGGACATATCAATTCTTTGAAGAGGACACTGGGATGGAACTCCATACTCCGACACCCCAAGCTGGAGTAGCATTACGCTAACCGCCTGACTCGCTATCTTGCTGCTTCAAGGACTGAACCCCACTCTTAGCTACCCAGATGTCACCTTTGGTGACGGCATCCTTGCTTACCACCTGCTCTTCTTCCCAGCTGCTCAAGCATAAACCCTCAGCGTATTCTGGCATTGCAGAGGGTCCAGAGGATATTCACGAGAATGATCCTGGGAATGAAAGGGTTAATATAACATCTCTATTTCCTGAGGAGACTGAGGTCCTTTACCATCTGCCGGACGATGCTGAGGATGTTCTACGAGTCTGTGGTGGCCAGTGCGATCATGTTTGCTGTTGTGTGCTGGGGCAGCAGGCTGAGGGAAGCAGACACCAACAGAATCAAGAAACTCATTCGTAAGGCCAGTGATGTTGTGGGGATGGAACTGGACTCTCTCATGGTGGTGTCTGAAAGGAGGATGCTGTCTAAGTTGCATGCCATCTTGGACAATGTCTCCCATCCATTACATAATGTACTGGTTGGGCACAGGAGTACATTCAGCCAGAGACTCATTCCACCGAGATGCAGCACAGAGCATCATAGGAAGTCATTCCTGCCTGTGGCCATCAAACTTTACAACTCCTCCCTTGGAGGGTCAGACACCCTGAGCCAATAGGCTGGTCCTGGACTTATTTCCTGGCATAATTTACGTATTACTATTTAACTATTTATGGTTTTATTACTATTTAATTATTTATGGTTTATTACTATTTATTATTTATGGTGCAACTGTAACAAAAACCAATTTCCCTCGGGATCAATAAAGTATGACTATGAGGAGCATTTGATGGCTTTGGGCCTGCACCCACTGGAGTTGAGAAGAATGAGGTTGGAGGTTGTCATTGAAACTTATCGAATATTGAAGGGCCGAGACAGAGTGGGATGTGAAGAGGATGTTTCCAATGGGGTTCCCCCCTCATTCAAACGCTCCTCATATATTAACTCTTTCAGTCCTGGGATAATTCTCTACCTTATTCCCTGTTGTTCACTACCTGAACTTGTGGACATATCTCCATCATATCAACTGCCCCCGCCTCCCCATCTTCCACTGTACCTCCCAAAAATCTCTGCTCTAATCCCCATCTCCTCTTTGACTAAGTGTTTGATTGTTACTTGTAATATTTCCTTCCCGGGTCTAATTTTATTGTGGCACAGAATCGTTTATTTGGAGTTTTAAGAAGAAATTCTCACTTACAAGTAGTTATTATTCCACATTTTAGTTACAAATGCTTCCAAAAGTAGTAAATCTTTTAAGTAAAGCTGTAAATACTAAAAACATCCAAAAATCAAAATATTGTGATAAGGTGCAAGTGTTGACTCTACCACTCATGTTCTCAATGTTATTTAGTAGTTACTTATTATTATTATTATTAAAGTTCAAAGTAAATGTTATTATCACAGTGTGTGCAAATCTATTGATGTATGTCACCACATACGACCCTGAGGTTCATTTTCTTGTAGGCATACTTGACAAATCTGTAGAATAATGACCATAACAGAATCATTGAAAGACTACCCAACCTGGACGCTCAACCAGAGTGAAGAAGACAACAAACTCTGCAAATGCAAAAAGAAAGAAATAATAATAATAATAAAAAAAATAACCAAGCAATAAATATCAAGAATATGAGATAAAAAGTCCTTGAGAGTGAGTCCTTTGGTTGTGGGAGCATTTCAATGACAGGGCAAGTGAAGTTGAGTGAAGTTATGCCCTCTGGTTCAAGATCCTTATGGTTGAGGGGTAATAACTGTTCCTGAACCTGGTGGTGTGAGTCCTGAGGCTCCTGTACCTTCTTCCTGATAAACTGTGAGAAGAGAGCATGTCCTGGGTGGTGGGGTCTCTGATGACAGATGCTGCTTTCCTGTGACAGTGCTCTGTGTAGGCGTGCTCAACGGTGGGGAGGGCTTTATACATGTTGGACTTGGGGTGGGGGAGAGGGGAGAACATATCCATTACTTTTATTTTTAACAACTACTGCTATTATTTGGGTTTTTTTGTATTTGCAGAGTTTGTCTTCTATTACACATGTTGTTTGTCTTTATTTGTGTGAAGTTTTTTATTAATTCTATTGCATTTCCTTGTTCTACTGTGAATGCTCGCAAGAAAATGAAACTCAGGGTAGTATATAGTGACAGGTACATACTTTGATAATAAATCAACTTTGAACTTTTACTTCCATGTCACGATAGCGTAGTGGCTAACACCACACTTTACCCATAGATGCTGCCCACCCTGATGGATGCAGCATTTTCATATTTTGTCTGAAAGGTATTCGATGACTGCTCAGTATAAAAGGTGGTGCTGAATCTGTGCTATACGCTTACTAATGTCGTCTTAATCCTGTCTTGCATAAATCCATCCAAAACCCCATTTACCATTATCCTTATTAACGCCTCTTCCAGTATGACTTACATCATCATAATGTACACATTGCTGTTGGACACAGTTCTGGAAAAGAATTCCAAAAATCAAGCTACATTTGGCAGCCACTAAGCTTGATCAAACAACCTATAGGAGCAACATCACAGTTCCGCCCATCGAGGGAGAGAGTTACTGGGCATCAGAAGGGAGCACTGAATGAATCGAAGGCTAATCATACACGTTGTTCTGCAGGTCATAACGTATATCATCCTACCTCCCACAGCTCGTGCTCTCGCTATTATTTTTTATTTGCACCATTTGTCTGCTTTTGCATATTGATTGATTGTCGGTTTTAGTTTATGGGTAGTTTTTCATAAATTCTATTGTATTTCTTTTTCTGCTATAAGTGTACCCGGTGAATTGTCCTCCAATTCATTGCCACATCCACTGGGTATATTTAAGACAGAGGCTGATTGATCCTTGATGAGTCAGCAGATGAAAGGTTATGGGGAGAGGGCAGGAGATTGGGGCTGAGAGGAAAATTGGGTCACCCAAGATGAAATGGCGGAGCAGATTTGAATGGGCAAATGGCTTAATTTTTTCTCCTATCATGGACGTATTGACTTAGAGTTTTTCACAAATTTCATTGCATTTTTTTCCCTGTAAATACCTGCAAGAAATTGAATCTCAGGGCTGTTTATGGTAATATATATGTATTTTGATAACAAATTTACTTTGAGATTTAAATAGCAATATGACTACACTCTGGAGTGAAACTGGTTAGTAAGACAGCCAATAAAATAGCTGGCTGTGCAGACTGAATATAAAACAGGACAGTATAGGCCCTTTGGCCCACAGTGTTGTGTTGACCTTTAAACCTAGTCTAAGATCAGTCTTTCCCATGTAGCCCTCCATTTTTCTTTCACCCACATGCTGTAATATTTTATTTAGAAATACAGCATGGAACAGGCCTTTCCAGTCCAACCAGCCACTCTGCCCAGCACCCCGCTGATTTAACCCCAGCCTAATCACAAAACAATTTACAATGACCAGCAGGGCTAAAAAGTTTGTGAACCCTGTAGAATTTTCTCTATTTCTGCATAAGTATGACCTAAAATGTGATCAGATCTTCATGTGCCCTAAAACTAAATAAAGAGAACCCAATTAAATAAATAACACAGAAAACATACTAAAATAAATGATTTATTGAGAAAAATGTTCTAATATTACATATATTTGTTGGAAAAAGTATGTGAACCTTGGCTTTCAGTAACTGGTGTGACCACCCTTGTACAGCAATAATTTCAACCAAACGTTTCTGCTAACCGTTGATCAGTCCTGCATGTCGGCTTGGGGAAGTTCAGGCCATTCCTCCTTACAACACTGCTTCAGCTCTGGTGGGCTTCCTTTCATGAACTGATTGCTTCAGGTCCTTCCACAACATTTCTATAGGATTAAGGTCAGGACTTTGACTCGGCCATTCCCAAACATTAATTCTCTTCTTTTTAAACCATTCTGTTGTTGATTTACTTGTCTTTCAGATCATGGTATTGTTGCATTATCCAACTTCTATTAAGTTTCAGGTGACGGACTACTGCCCTGACATTCTCCTGTAAAATGCCTTAATACAACTTGGAATTCATTGCTCCCTCAATGATTGCGAGCTGTCCGGGCCCTGAGGCAGCGAAACCATGATGCTCCTTCCACCATGCTTCATGGTTGGGATGAGGTTTTCGTGTTGGTGTGCAGTGCCCTTTTTCCTTCAAACATGCAATCCACACTTCTGCCAAAAAGTTCAACTTCTGTCTCATCTGTCCAGAGAACATTGTCCCAGAGGCCTTGTAGAACATCCAGGTGGTCTTTTGCAAACCTGAGACATGCAGCAATGTTTTTTTGGAGAGCAGTGGTTTCCTCCATGGTATCCACCCAAGAACACCATTCCTGTTCAGTGCTTTTCTTATAGTGGACACGTGAACAAAGACTTTAGCAAGTTCTAGAGATTTCTGCAGGTTTTTTGCTGTTAACCTGGGTTCTTTTTCAGCTCCTTCAGCATTGCACATTGTGATCTTTGCAGGAGACCCACTCCTAGGAAGAGTAGTAACAGTACTGAATTTCATCCACTTGTAGATAATTTCTCTAACTGTGGACTGATGAACACTCAGGTCTTTAGAAATGCTTTTGTTGCCTTTTCCAGCTTCATGCCTCTCTGCAATTCTTCTCCTAAGGTCCTCAGAAAGTTGTTTTGATCGAAGCACGGTGCTCAAAAAAAGATCTTTCTTGAGAAGAGCAGGCTCTGTCAGTAGCCTGACTTTGTGTGTCTTTTTTATAGGGCAGGACACCTCTACAGCCCGCACCCCCAATCTCATTTCATTGATTGGAACGCCTGACTCCAAATAGCTTTTGTAGAAGGTATAACCCTAGAAGTTCACATACCTTTTCCAACAGTTACATGTAATATTGGATCATTTTTCTCAATAAATAAATGAACAAGTATAATGTTTTTGGTGTTATTTATTTAATTGGGTTCTCTTTATCTAGTTTAAGGACACATGAAGATCTGATCACATTTTAGGTAATATTTATGCAGAAACAGAGAAAATTCTACAGGGGTGACAAACTTTCTAGCACTACTGTAAGAGTTTCTTAAATGTCCCTAGTGCAAGGATTCCCAACCTGGGGTCCTCGGACCCCTTGGTTAATTGATGTGGTCCATGGCATCAACAAGGTTGGCAACCCCTGCCCTAATGTATCTATCTTTACCACCAACTGAGAGTGTCGCCACACTTCCAGCGCCAACATAGCATGCCCACAATGCTCCAAACATGGCATGCCCAAATGCCCACAGTATCAGGATACGACAGGACACAAGAAAGGCCGAACTCCCAACGAATGAAGTAATCTCCTACTACAAAATTAGTGCACACACTGAAGGTTGTGGGATTTTACTGAGCTCCATTTTGTCTGTGTGTAATGTCACTTTGTATTAAGACGAAGTAAAGGAATATCTTCTTATAAATTCTAGTCTTCTGATTTTAGGGTTTCTTTAGGAGAACCATACAGAAGAATCTTCATCCGACGTACAGCTGTAAGCACAATGGAAAATGCATCATTGATAAAATTACAAGGAACCAGTGTCAAGAATGCCGGTTCAAAAAGTGTATTGCTGTCGGCATGGCAACTGACTGTAAGCAAGCTTCATATCACTTGTCAACTCTATCAATTTTTTTATTTTTTAAATTAGCCTTCCCTCTAGAATTTTTCCTGACAAATTTACAGTTAGTCAATAAGGATCAAGGACCAACTTTATTCACTATGTACATGTATTAGGTGTGTTGGTCAGAGTGAGACAGTGCAACCAAAAAGCAACATTCAACAATTATAAAGAATAAAGAAATATACAAAACATAGAGTTAGAACTTAAAGTACAGACATGAGGTGTTGCGTTGGAGATACATCTCTACCGAAGGAGGTGTAAGGTGCTTCTTCACTCCGCTGGCCTGCAGGTCACCCTTGGGCAAGGTGTAGCCCCTTCTTAGCACCCCCCCCCCCGGATCAGGGCCACGTGAAACTATGGGAGCAGGTGGTGATGGTCATATGAGCAGCTGGAGCACATCACAAGTCCTAGTTTTGCGACTGCTGATGCCAGGCAGACAATCTCTGAAGAGTATTGATAATGGCTGGGCTCACCCGTCTTGTAAAGACACTGCCCAGAAGAAGGCAATAGCAAACCACTTCTACAGAATAATTTGCCAAGAACAATCATAGTCATGGAAGGACCATGAGTGCCCACATCGTACAACACAGCACATAATGAATAAACAGTACATTTACATGTATTGGGAATTTGCTATGGTGCGTTGGTCAGGGTGTGACATGCAAAAAAATCAATATTCAGCAATTATGAAGAATTATATAAAAATTAAAATTAGTGTTTAAAGTACAGATACGGAATAAAATATGTGTTAATACATAAATACCAGCATGTACTTACCCACTGCCCATTACACTACTGGTGTTTAGGGAGCAGTGAAGATCCTCCATCCCTGTCTGCCCTTGGCCAGATTCTCCCGGGTGGAGACTCCGGAATATCGTCACACTCAGATGTTGAAGAATACTTCATTACTGTTGTTTGACCAGTCAGGGTTGTTACCCCTGAGCTGAACCCCTGAACCTGGAGGGTCGGTGGACCACTCTTAGTCTGGCCCCTACCCTTTGACCTGTGGCTCTCCCAAGTGCCAAAGCATAAAGCCGGGACCAGCCAGCATACTCTCCGGGTCATTGAGGCACACAAGCCTCCAAAGGCTGTGGTTCTCTTGGAGGGTTTATATTCTAAACAACATTATGAAAAATGATTTAAAATGTTTACAGTGTAGGGCAGTGATGAGGTTGATCGATAGAGGGGCTCTGACTAAAATGGTTAATCACTGCGCAGTCGACCCACAATTTTGGCCAATTTTGATGCCAGTTGAAACTAAATGTCCCCTTGTGCATCACCCACAACTCTCCTTTGTCTTCATTTTCATGTGTCTGTCTAAAGACCTCTTAAACTGAACCAAACTGCCTGTTTCCACAACTACCCCGGTAACCCATCCCATACAACTTTCACTCTGTGTAGAAATGCCTGCCCCTCACATCACCTTATAACCCCCCCCCCCCACCGATCTTAAAATCAGGTGATATTATGTGTTTATAAAGTTTATAACTGAAAGATGTTCCTGTAGGAATAAAGCGTATTTCAGGAAATTAGGAGACTCAAACTCTTTATTTAGCACTTTTGGTTTCTACTTCAAGTTTCCAGGACTCGGTGACGTATCCGTAAAAGCCTGGCAGTGCCTGAAAGATATTATCCTGAAGAGATGTGTGTAGTCCCAGTGAACTAGCTGTTTAGTAGGGAGAACCTAGAGTACTGTGTTTTAGACGCATCTATATGTCTCTCTGGTGCTTCCCGCTCCCTCCCCCTCCCTTCCTCTTTTCCCAACCATGATTCCCCTCTCCCTGCCCTTTTCCCTCTCTCAGTCCTCAGTAGAGACCCATATCAGAATCATGTTTATCATCACTCACATATGTCAAGAAATTTGTTTTTTTTTGTGGCAGCAATAAAATTATGATGATACTGTATATAAGCTATATATAAGTTCCTGAGACTTTTGGACTATACTGTATTAATAACATTACTGCTGTCAGGTTAACGTAGTAGCAATCATAGAAAAGGTGTTAACTTTGCTATTTCCTTTCTTGCGTAATTAGTGGTGTTGGATGACGGCAAACGGCTAGCAAAACGTAAACTAATTGAAGAGAACAGAGAGAAGAGGCGACGAGAGGAGCTGACAAAAACACTCGCTAATAAACCGGAACCCACAGACGAGGAATGGGAACTTATACGAACAGTAACTGAGGCGCACATGGCCACCAACGCCCAGGGAGACCGCTGGAAGCAGAGGAGAAAATTTCTGGCAAGTTCCTTGGCAGTAGGTGAAAAATTAGGCTTTGAGCATTTCCTTGCAGAATTAAGCGATGTTCTGTGTTTTGTCTATGTTTTGAGAACAAGGGTCTGAGGAAAGACTATCTCCCCAAATGGAATAATAATGATGTGAGAATTCACAAATATTCTTTGCTACCAAGAGCTTATAAGTACAGATCAAGGGACAGCTCTCCTCAAACTACGGTGCAGATGCCACTACACCACCAGCCTATAACAGAGTGACCAAAACTGTTCACAATACTCCAAGTGTGTCCTCACCAGCAACTTAAATAACTACAATATATTGTCCGAACTCCCAAACTCAATGCCCTGAATGACCAAGGCCAGCATGCTAAAAAATGCCCTCGTTACTACCCAAAATGGCACTCACTGTGTGGCCAGATACCCTGGGCTATTTAATATACCCAAGTCATTGGGTATAGTAAAGTGGAGGTTGATGGGTCCTTGGTTAGTGAGTGCGGTAATCATTACGGGGAGAAGGCCGGAGAATGGGGTTGATAAGATGCCCGAAGCCGCTCACGACACTCCAAATGTGGTCTGATCAATGCCTTATAAAGCCTTGGCAATGCATATTTCTGTACATCTATTCGCTAAACTCAGGGACATTTCAATCTCCACCTAGCCTGCTACTGATTCCTCCCTCCAGTTACCAGAGCAAACTTCCCCTCATGATCCAAAAGACTCTTCCAGCTCTCTGTCTAAAAGGACGCCCTTCTCTTCTGAGGTTGTACCCTCTGGTCCTGGACTCTCACACTATTACCATAGAAACTACAGCGCAGAAACAGGCCTTTTGGCCCTTCTTGGCTGTGCCGAACCATTTTCTGCCTAGTCCCACTGACCTGCACACGGACTATATCCCTCCATACACCTCCCATCCATGTATCTGTCCAATTTATTCTTAAATGTTAAAAAAGAACCCGCATTTACCACCTCGTCTGGCAGCTCATTCCATACTCCCACCACTCTCTGTGTGAAGAAGCCCCCCCTAATGTTCCCTTTAAACTTTTCCCCCCTCACCCTTAACCCATGTCCTCTGGTTTTTTTCTCCCCTTGCCTCAGTGGAAAAAGCCTGCTTGCATTCACTCTATCTATACCCATCATGATTTTATATACCTCTATCAAATCTCCCCTCAATCTTCTACGCTCCAGGGAATAAAGTCTTAACCTATTCAACCTTTCTCTGTAACTGAGTTTCTCAAGTCCCAGCAACATCCTTGTAAACCTTCTCTGCACTCTTTCAACCTTATTTATATCCTTCCTGTAATTTGGTGACCAAAACTGAACACAATACTCCAGATTCGGCCTCACCAATGCCTTATACAACCTCATCATAATGAGGTCTTATACTCAATACTTTGATTAATAAAGGCCAATGTACCAAAAGCTCTCTTTACGACCCTATCTACCTGTGATGCTACTTTTAGGGAATTTTGTATCTGTATTCCCAGATCCCTCTGTTCCACTGCACTCCTCAGTGCCTTACCATTAACCCTGTACGTTCTACCTTGGTTTGTCCTTCCAACATGCAATACCTCACACTTGTCTGTATTAAACTCCATCTGCCATTTTTCAGCCCATTTTTCCAGCTGGTCCAAGTCCCTCTGCAGGCTCTGAAAACCTTCCTCACTGTCTACTACACTTCCAATCTTTGTATCATCAGCAAGTTTGCTGATCCAATTTACCGCATTATCATCCAGATCATTGATATAGATGACAAATAACAATGGACCCAGCACTGATCCCTGTGGCACACCACTAGTCACAGGCCTCCACTCGGAGAAGCAATTCTCTACTACCACTCTTTGGCTTCTTCCATTGAGCCAATGTCTAATCCAATTTACCACCTCTCCATGTATACCTAGTGACTGAATTTTCCTAACTAACCTCCCATGCGGGACCTTGTCAAAGGCCTTACTGAAGTCCATGTAGACAATATCCACTGCCTTCCCTTCATCCACTTTCCTGGTAACCTCCTCGAAAAACTCCAATAGATTGGTCAAACATGACCTACCACACACAAAGCCATGTTGACTCTCCCTAATAAGTCCCTGTCTATCCAAATGCTTGTAGATTCTGTCTCTTAGTACTCCCTCCAATAACTTAACTACTACCGACATTAAACTTACTGGCCTATAATTTCCCGGATTACTTTTTGATCCTTTTTTAAACAACGGAACAACATGAGCCACTCTCCAATCCTCCGGCACCTCACCTGTAGTCAGCGACATTTTAAATATTTCTGCCAGGGCCCCTGCAATTTCAACACTAGTCTCCTTCAAGGTCCGAGGGAACACCCTGTCAGGTCCCGGGGATTTATCCGCTTTAATTTTCCTCAAGACAGCAAGCGCCTCCTCCTTTTCAATCTGTACAGTTTCCATGATCTCACTACTTGTTTCCCTTCATTCCATAGACTTCATGCCAGTTTCCTTAGTAAATACAGACGCAAAAAACCCATTTAAGATCTCCCCCATTTCACTATTGGAAACATCCTGTCCACATCCCTTTAAACAGAGTCAAGTTCAAGTTTCATTGTCATTCAACCATACACAAACACCCATGAGTGTCGCCTAACAAAATAGTATTCCTCTGCGCCAAGCTGTAAAACACAGTACTAACAGTTACACACAATTCAAGCACGTATAGTACATACAAGATAGCAGTAAAATACAGTTACACAAAAAAATACATAGCCCAAGACCCTGAGTCCGTGAATGTTGTAGCGGTCTGTAGTCGAACCAAGTACAGCTTGTTTTCTGCTGAGCGAACACTGGGGGGCAGCACCAACTCCGGCTTGGACAGTGCAGCACACCAGCTCCGGTGGAGCACAAGGACTTCGGCGCCCTCTCTCCTGGGTGGCTGTAAACAGGCAACATCGTGGCTTGAGGCCTAGTCCTGACTACAAATGAGGCCACGCAGCTCCCCTGCCATCCGCCAATATAGTCAGTGGATTGGACTTGCAGCATTCCACATTAACAATGTCAAACAGGTTCTTACACTCATAAGAAAAGCGACTAAGACGATAACTTGGTGTTAGGCTCTCCCAATTGCTTTGATCATGATATTACTGATGCCCCAGAGGATTGGAGAATATGGCTACGTTGCTGTTCTGTTTAAGTAGGGCAACAGAAACAAACCAGAAAATTGTAGGGCAGTGGTTGGAAAACTCTTGGAGAAAATACTTGTGTCCTCACTGGCTATAGGAGCAGTACCAGAAGTTTGGAGATGGCAAATGCAGACATCCCACCTCTCCCGGAAGTTCCGGGAGTCTCCCGCATATTAATAGCAGCTCCCTGATGCCTGCAAATTATATGCACTATGTTGGAAATAAGAAGAAGAGGGAGAGCGGGAGCGGGAGCGAGAGCGGGAGCAGAAGCAAGATCGAGAGCGGGAGCAAGATCGAGAGCGGGAGCAGGAGTGAGATCGAGAGCGGGAGCAGGAGCAAGATCGAGAGCGGGAGCAAGAGCGAGCATCCTGATTGATCTCTGTTTGTGCTAAGTAGACCTATCAGTTTTCTCTGTGAGTGGGCTTTACAGTCGACCTCTGTCTCTCCATCAGTTCAGTTTCATGTCCTGCACTGCCATGGCAAAGTGTTTCAAAAAAAGAAAATATAAAACAGAATTCACCCCAGACTACACTAAAGTGTAGCCCTGCCTAATAGGGGTCAAAATAATGACAGTGCTGCTCGCTGCACTGTTTGCAACAGTGACTTTTCTATTGCCCATGGTGGGTTAAGACTGTAAAAGACGTGTTGAGGTGAGTTTAACAGGTGTCATTCGTTCATTAGCATAGCTAACGTTATTTAAACTAGCTGGCCAGCTGCTAAGGAGCTACTCTATTCATGTCTTACGTGATGAGGCCAAGCTCCCTGTAGACTTGCTTAAAGTTGTAATAGAATTAAAAGACAACTCCAGGATAATATATAAGTACATATTTTAATGTCACATTTTCTGCATATACCCAGTTTACAGATTACAGATTGGTTTACAGATTAGACAAAATCACTAAACGAAGTATTACATAAGACAATATAATAAGGATACACCTTATGCTTTTATTTCTTTTAGGGACCACAACATATTAGGGAGGCTAATTGCAGGGAAGGCTACTCAAGTATTTCACAGTTCTTTGAGCAGAGCCACATCACAGTACAAGGAAAGTTTACAAAAGAAATAGAAAAGCTATTTGCATTAGCATCGAGATTGCCAACAAAATACTCAACAAGGAATATATATATATATTTGTGTGTGTGTGTGTGTGTGTGTGTGTGTGTAAATAGTTTCAATATGTGTCAAATAAATTGTGTTCTTTCATAATCAAATGTCCCGTATACATGCGCCCTTGGAGGTCGACGGGGGGGGTGGGGCGGGTGGTGGGAGTGCTACCTCCCTGAAATGGTGGTGCTATCTCCCTGAAATTAGTTTTTGCAGGGTGGGATGTCTGCAAATGTTATCCCTTTGTTCAAGAAAGGAAGTAGGGATAATCCTGGGAATTATAGACCAATGAGTGTTACTTCAGTGGTAGGCAAGCTATTGGAGAAAATTACAGGATTTACAAGCATTTGCCGAAGCACAGGCTGATTAGGGATAGTCAACATGGCTTTGTGAGGGACAGGTCATGCCTCACGAGCCTGATTAAATTCTTCGAGGAAGTGACAAAACAAGCTGATGAAGGTAGAGCAGTGGATGTGGTGTATAGGGATTTTGGTAAGGTGTTTGGCCAGATTCCCCATCATAGGCTCAGTCAGGAAGCATAAGATTTAGGGAAATCTGACTTGTGTAGATTCAGAATTAGTTTGCCCATATAAGGAGTGTCATGTGTGATGCCAAGCAGAGCTACCGGACGGATGATGCTAATGAGAGAGATAACGGAATACAATGGAGAAACATTCAAAATGCTAGTAAGAGAGAAGAGAGAGATTAATGAGAAAGAAACACAATTCAGATATTGACAGACCGGTTGCTTTGAACCTGAACTGTTTGAAGTTTGATGGACAGGTGATACCCCAGCAGGAGGATAAAAAGAACAGGTTTGCTAAGGCACGACACACCACGAGACCCTGGAAAGAGCAGTGTGCCCCCACAAGTTGGTGGGAGTGTCGAGGACCCGTTCGCGGGAACCGATCAGAGGCTCACAGGGTGTAAAGGTACGATCGGTGGGAACCTGGGGTGTGTGTCCGTCCTTGCCTGGGTGCTGGGTTCACTGCGGAAAAACAATCGTATCCGAAACGGAGGGGTCACAGTTAGTGACCACAGCGGGATTAGAAGACATCAGAAGGTCTCCCCGAAACCAACTGCGAAGACATCAAAAGGTCTGCCTGAAACCAACTGCATATCTCTCTCTCTCTCTCTCTCTCTCCCTCTCTCTCTCTATCTCTCTCTCTCTCTCTCTCTCTCTCCCCCCCCCTCTCTCTCTCTCTCCCTCCCTCCCTCCAACAGTACAACAACAGCGATTACTTCGAACTGCACTAAACTGAACTGAACTCAGCTTCACTTAAGACTGATCATTTTACCCCTAGACTGCGACAGAGCTTGATTGATTCCTATTACCCTATTTCTGTGTATATGTGTGTATTATCATTGCTAACCTGTTACATTTATATCCTTGCAATTAGTGTACTGTATTACTTATTTCTTTAATAAAACTTTATTAGTTCCTAGTAATCACAGACTCCAACGAGCGTTCCATTTCTGCTGGTTTGGCAACCCAGTTACGGGGTACGTAACAGGAGTTAGTGGATGGAGTGTATTCTGCCTGGAGGTTGTGTTCCACAGGGATTGTTCTGGGGCCCCTGCTCTTTGTGCTCTTCATAAGTGACCGTATTATGAAGTGGAAGGATTGGTTGGTTAGTTTGCAGATGGCACAGAGGTGGGTGGTGTTTTGGATAGGGTAGAAGGTTACAAGAGGACATTGACAGGATGCAGAACTGGGCTGAGAAGTGACAAATGGAGTTGAAACTGGAAAAGAATGAAGAAAATTAATAGCAGGTGTTTTGGCGTTGTGGAGGAACACAGGGATCTTGGGGGTCCACATCCATAGATCCCTCAAAGTTGCCACACACATTGATAGGGTTTTTTAGAAGGTGTATGGTGTGTTATCCTTCATTAGTCGGGGGATTGACCTCAAAAGCCACAAAATAATGTTGCAGCTCTATAAAATCCTGGTGAGACCACACTTGGAATATTGTGTTCAGTTCTAGTCACCTAATTATAGGGAGGATGTGGAAGCTTTAAAGAGGCTGCAGTGGACATTTACCAGTACGGTGCCTGGATTAGAGAGCATGTCTTATCAGGAAAGGTTGAAAGCTTTTTTCTTTGGAGTGAAAGAGGATAACAGGCTATTTGATAGGGATGTACAAGATTATAAGAGGCATTGATCGAGTGGATAGACAGAAACTTTTTCCCAGAGCGGAAATGTCTAATATGATGGGGCATAATTTTAAGGAGACCATGTGTAGGCAGATGGGATTAGTTTAATGGTAAGCAGAGGACCTGTGGGCCGAAGGGCCTGTTTCTGTGCTACACTGTTCTATGTTCTTGAAAGATTTAAAGATTAGCATTATTTGTCACATGTACATCCAACATGTGACTGTGATGGCCAAGTCATTGGGTATACTTAAATCAAAGATTGATAGGTTTTTGATTAGTCAGGGAGAAGGCGCGAGAATGGGGTAGAAGGGATATTAAATGAGCCACGATGAGCTAACTCTGCTCTTGGGTCTTATGGTTTTATTTGTGTTTACCACACTAAATCTAGCCTTGAAATAAAGCAGCATATTCACCTGTAAGTGCAGTGGTGTCGGAAGTCGTCACTCAATGATCCACAGCTATTCTGTTAATTGTCTGAGCGCTGGTTTGCTGGCCAGCAATTCATGAATTATGCAGATGTGCAAGGTCTGTCTTTGAAAGATAGCCAGGCTTTTTCCTTTCTCACTCTTTTCAGCTTTAAGCAAAAGATGGCCAGCATGTTCAGAGGAATTAGTGTGCAAGGTGCACTGACATTGCACTAGAAGGCATTTGTCCGGATGCACAATGGCTTGGTACGGTAGCTGCTCTTCACGTGACTGCAAGAAACTGCGGAGAGTTGTGAACACAGCTCAGCACATCACAGAAACCAGCCTCCCCTCCGTAGACTCTGTCTACACTTCTCATGGCCTTGGCAAATCAGCCAGCATAGTCAAAGACCCCACCCACCACGGATATTCTCTCTTCTCCCCCGTTCCATCGGGCAGAAGATACAAAAGCCCAAAAGCACATACCACCAGCTTCAAAGACAGCTTCTACCCACTGTTATCACACTCACGAACGGACCTCTTGCACAATAAGACTCTTGGCCTCACAGTCTACCTTGTTGTGATCTTTCCCTTTATCATATACCAGCACTGCACTTTTTCAGTTGAGAGGGATAATGAATCAGCCGTGATCAATTAGCAGAGCAGACTCGGTAGGCTGAATGGCCTAATTCTGCTCCTATTTTTTATGATTTTATTCTGCATTTTTATCATGTTACATTATTCTAGCTCAATGCACTGTGTAAAGATTTGATCTGTATGTAAAACAAGCTTCTCACTGTATCTCAGTACATGTGACAATGATAAACCAATATCAGTAAGTTCAAATTCAGGTTTATTACCATCTAACTGTACATTTATACAGCCAAACAAAACAATGTTCCTCCAGACCACAAAGCACCCACAAATAAATATTACCACAAACCAAGTTAATAAAATGTATGTGGTGCACAGCACAGGTATATTGCCAACAACTCCTCGTGACGAGGTCTCGGTGATGGCAGGGTATTCGTTAGTCTCACAGCCTGAGGGAAGAAGCTGTTACCCAGTCTGACAGTCCTGGTCCAGATGCTCCTGTCCCTCCTTCCTGACAGTAGTGGGTCAAAGAGATTGTGGGATGAGGGGTAGGGATCCTCAGTAAATGGAATACCTTAAAATAAAGCATAGATCTATTATTTTTCTCGGTTATTGTATGACATCGGGATGTTACACTCGTAACAGACCAATGATATTGTGGAAACTTATTTGTGTCATGGTGTTCATTTTCCAGCCGGATGAAATTGGGCATGCACCGATAATTAATGCTACCGAAGGGAGCAAGGTGGATCTCGAAGCCTTCAGTGAGTTTACAAGAATTATCACACCTGCAATAACAAGGGTTGTTGATTTTGCCAAAAAGCTACCAATATTCTGTGAGGTAGGATTCTCATTTCATTAATTTTATACTCTTTTTGGTGGAATATTGGAATCTTCCTTCTTGACAGAAATCCTCTTTTGCATGTTGTTTTTCAGTCTTTGTTTATGTATAGTTTTTCATAAACTCTATTGTACTTGTTTTTTCCTGTAAATACTTGCAAAAAAATAATCTCAAGGGAGTATATCATAATACATATATACTTTGATAATACATCTACTTTGAACTTTGAACGAGATTTGATTAGGGATCTTAAGGTAAAGGATCCCTTAAAAGACAGTGATTATTATATGATAGAATTCATTCTGCAGTTTGAGAGGGAGAAGATAAAGTTGCCTGTATCAATATTGCAGTGGAGGAAATGGAATTACAGAGATATGAGAAAGGAGCTGGCCAAAGTTGATTGGAAGGGAACACTAGCAGGGATGATGGCAGAGCAGCAATGGCTGGAGTTTCTGGGAACAAGCTGAAAGGTGCAGGATAGATACATCCCAAAGACAAAGAAGTATTCTACCCCCCCCCATAAGCCAATCACTGGCAAAGGAAGTCAAGGGCAGCATAAAAACAAAGAGAGGGCAAAAATATAGCAAGAACTAGTGGGAAGTTAGAGGATTATGAAGCTTTTAAAAAACAACGGAAGGCAACTAAAAAATCAATAAGGAGAGATAAGATGAAATATGAAGGTAAGCTAGCCAATAATATAAAAGAGGATACCAAAAGTATTTTCAGATATCAAACGAATAAAAGAGAGGCGAGAGTGGATATTGGAAAATGATGCTGGAGACGCTGTAATGGACTAAAAAAGAAATGGCGGATGAACTTAACAAGTATTTTGCGTCATTCTTCACTGTGGAAGACCCAACCAGTATGCCGGAAATTCGTGAGTGTCAGAGGGCAGAAGAGAGTATAGTTATTATTACTGAGGAGAAGATACTTGTGAAGCTCAAAGATACAAGGATAGATAAGTCACCGATCAGATGGACTACACCTCAGGGTTTGAAAGAGGTAGCTGAAGAGATTGTGGAGGCATTAGTAATGAAGTTTCAAGAATCACTAGATTCTGGAATGATTCTGGAGGACAGAAAAATTGCAAATGTCACTTTACACTTTAAAAAGAGAAGGAGGCAGAGGAAAGGAAATTATAGGTCAGTTAGCTTGACTTAATTGGTTGGGAAGATGTTTGAATCCATTACTAAGGATGAAAATTCAGAGGCACATGATAAAATAGGCCAAAGTCAGCATGGTTTCCTTAAGGGGAAATCTTGCCTGACAAATCTTTTGGAATTCTTTGAGGAAATAACAGGGAGAAAAGATGAAGGAGAGTCGGTGGATGTTGTTTACTTGAATTTTCAGAAGATCTTTGACAAGGTGCCACACTTGAAGCTGCTTAACAAGATGGTATAACTGAAAAGATACCAGCATGGATAGAAGATTGGCTAACTAGCAAGATGTAAAGAGTGGAAATAAAAGTGGCCTATTCTATTTGGCTTCTAACGTGGAGTGCTGTTCCACAGGGGTCTGTGTTGGAACCGCTTCTTTTAAAATTATATACCAATGATTTGGATGAAAGAATTGATGACTTTCTGGTCAAGTTTGCAGATGATGCAAAGATAGATGGAAGGGCAGATAGTGTTGAGGATGTGGGGAGTCTGCAGAAGGAGAATGGACAAGAAGTGGCAGATGGAATATAGTGTAGGGCAGTGTATGGTCATGCACTTAGATAGAAAGAATAAAGCTGTCAACTGTTTCCTAAATGAGGGGAAAATTCAGAAATGAGAGGTGCAAAGGGACTTGGGAGTTCATGGGCAGTATTCCCTAAAGTTAATTTGCAGGTTGAGTCAGTGTGAGGAGGGCAAATGCAGTGTTTGCATTCATTTCAAGTGGACAAGAATATAAAAACAAGAATGAAATGCTGAGGCTTGATAAAGCATTGGTCAGACCACACTTGGAGTATTGTGAGCAGTTTGGGTCCCTTAACTAAGAAAAAATATGCTGGCATTGGAGAAGGTCCAGAGGAGATGCACAAGAATGATTTTTGGAAAGAAAGAGTTAACATATGAGGAGCGTTTGATGGCTCTGGGTCTGTCCTCGCTGGAGTTTAGAAGAATGAGGAGGGATCCCATTGAAAGCACTAGACAGAGTGGATGTGGAGAGAATGTTTCCTATACTGGGTGAGTCTAGGACCAGAGGGCGCTGATTCTCGGAATAGAGACATCCATTTAGAATGGAGAAGAGGAGGAACTTCCTTAGCCAGAGTGTGACAAATCTGTGGAATTCATTATCACAGAAGGCTGTGGAGGCCAAGTCATTGAGTGTATTTAAAGCAGAGGTTGAGAGGTTTTTGGCTAGTCAGGGCATCAAAGGTTACAGGGAGAAGGCAGGAGAATGGGGTTGAGAGAGATAAATCAGCCTTGATGAAATGGCACAGACTCGATGGGTTGAATAACCTAACTCTGTTCCTGTGTCTTATGGATGGTCTTACTGGCAGGATTCTTAACAGTGTGGAGGAACAAAGTGATCTTGGGGTCCAAATCCCCAGATCCCTCAAAGTTGCCATGCAAGTTGGTAGAGCGGTTAAGAATGGTGTGTTTCCCCTCGTTAGTCAAGGATCGGATTCAAGAGCCACAAGATAATGTTGCAGCTCAGTAAATCTCTGGTTAGGTCACACTTGGAGTATTGTGTCCAGTTACAAGAAGGATATGAATATTTAGAGAGGGTCCAGAGGTTTACCAGGATGCTGCCTGGATTAGAGAACATGTCCTATGAGGAAAGAATGTGCAAGCAAGGGTGTTTCTCTTTGGAGAGATAGAGAATGACACGTTAATTGATAGAGGTATACAAGATGATAAGAGCAATAGATTGAGTAGACAGCCAGTCTCTTTTCCCAGGGCAGAAATGGCTAATATGAGGACAGCAATCAAGATTTTAAATGCAAAGTTTTGCAGCAGTTTCTCTGTGTTGAGCAAGAGGGATTCTTCATATTTGTTCATTCCTCATCCATCAGGGCACAGTGTAGTGAGAATGGTTCCAGGGCTGTGTTTCTACTGTGTGTGGGATGTGGAAAGTGTGGGAGACCTTATGTTCTTATCATAGCAGGGGAATTAAGGGTTATGGGGAAAAGGCAGGTGGGTGGAGATGAGTCCATGGACAGATCAGCCATGATCTTACTGAATGGCGGAGCAGGCTCACAGGCCAGATGGCCGACTCCTGCTCCTATTTCTAATGTCCTTATGAGGGAAAATATTTCAAGGTGATTGGAGGAAAGTATAGGGGGGGATGTTGAAGTGTTTTTTTACACAGAGAATGGTGGGTACCTAGAACACCCAATCTGCGATGATGCTGGAATTGGATACATTAGGGACACTTAAGGGCCTCTTAGATAGTCCAGCACAACATCATGGGTCAAAGAGCCTGTACTGTGCGCTGCTGTTCTACAGTACTGTGCGAAAGTCTTAGGTACATAAGTATATGCTGCCTAAGAGTTTTGCACAGTACTGTTGTAATGTTATGTATTACACTGTACTGCTGCTGCAAAAAAAAGCAAATTTCATGATGTATGTCAATGATGATAAACCTGATTCTGATATGTGTCTGTATTGTGAACTGAGAGTGGGAAGGGGGCAGGGAGAGGGGGATCATGGATGGGGAAAGGAGAAGGGAGAGAGGAGGGAGTGGGAAGCACCAGAGGCACAATCTGTAATGATCAATAAACCAATTGTTTGACATCAAGTCACCTTGCCTGGTGTCTCAGGGCTGGGTGTGTCTGCATCCACACCAACCCTTCCCCATCCCTGGCACGCCTCCTCTGCCACCTGTCCCACACCCCTCCCGTGGTGCTCCACCCTCGCCATTCCCAACACCCTTTGCTCTCAGCAGATTTACTCTCCACCCCATATTGGCAAATACAGTACTGTGCAACGTCTTGGACACCCGAATAGTGTGAGTGTGTGTCTGAGGCTTTTGTACTGTACGCTATGTCCTGAGTTCCTTTCAATTCTCAATATTTGTCATCTTTCAGTCCCTTTAGTGTCTCCAATGCTACTTTTTTTTTTACTAATCTTAATTTATTTAAGCTCCTCATTCACGTCTGGAGATTTTATTTCTCTGCTTCTCAGAAAATCAGGGGCCACCATTAACCTTAATCTCATTTTTCGTGTTTGTATTGCAGTTTTAACCATCTGTTTTTATGTTTCTTGCCCAATTTACTGCCGAGTTTTAGTCGCTGTTCAGGGGTCCCAGGTCTCCTTTCATATAACTCATGGAAATTTAAGGTAATAATTACATTCTGGAGGTTGGGCAGAGGATTTTCACCATAAGTGTGAGCTGGTTCTTAACACAATGGATGCATTACACTGTTTGCTTCAAGATTCAAAGTACATTTATTATCAAAGTATGTATGCAGTATACAACCCTGAGATTCATCTTCCCACAGACAGCCATGAAACAAAGAAAACAATGCGCAAAGATCAAATCGTGTGAAAACGAGCAAAAATCACAGAATATAAAACATCAAACCACAAGTCATCAAAACAGTCTAGGGAGGGAGAGAAACCAATCGAACATAGGCACCTTCCTCTGGAAGCAGCGGAAGTGGTTATCCGCAGACAGCGCTGAACACCTACTCGCATTCTGCTCTCACCCTCGTTGATTTCAATCTTCCTCGACGCTTTAATCAGCGGGACCGACAAGAAATGGAGTCGATCATGGACTCGCACCCCATCTCCAGGCTTCCAGGCTTCTTGGCCTTGAGGCCGAACACTTCGTTTGAAGCCTTGCCGAACCCTCTCAGAGACAGTGAAGTGCCAGATTGCTCCATTGGACAGAAAACACACCACCAAAATGTAGATCACAGGCTCCAATAGTAACAGAACCATATTTGAAAGAAAAAGAAGAAGCAGTTTTGTGAACTGCCTGAAAGATGTCACCCTTGGTGGCATTGTTCTTTGGTGCTGTTATCAAAGTGTACATGATAAATAAACTTGAATCTTGAATCTTGGCTCTTGTTTCTCTTTCTGCAGATGTGACCTGACTTCCAGAATGTTTCCAGGTTTTTTCTATTTCCGGTTTAGATTGACAGCTCCTGTTTTTGGGTGAGGATTTCTCTAGTACCTGCTGGAGGAATTCAGCTTGGAGGCTGACCACTTTAGCCTTCATCGGCTGGTGAATACAGAGAGCTTCTATGGAGGGGAAGAAAAATTTGATCTTTTGGGCTGACATAGAACGTAGAATTCATTGCCACAGGCAGCTGCGGAGGCATGACATTGAGTATATTTAAAGCAGAGGTTCTTGATTAGTCAGGGTGTCAGAGGTGATGGAGGGAAGGCAGGAAAATGGGGTTGAGAGGGATAATAAATAAGACATGATGGAATATCAGAGCAAAATTGATGGGCCAAATAGCCTAATTCTGCACCGATGTCTTATGGTCTTATTAAACATAGAAAACTACAGCTCAGTTCCCTTTGGCCCATGATTTTTAACCTTTCTCCAAGAACAATCTAACCACTCCCTTCTACATAGCCCTCCATTTTCTATCATCCACGTGCCAGTCTAAGATTTTCTGAGATGTCCCAATGAAGGATCTTGGGCTGAAACGTTGACAGTTTCTGCCCCTCCATATACGCTGCCTGACGTGCCGAGTTCCTGCAGCACTTTATGCGTGTTGTTCAAGATCTCCAGCATCTGCAGAACCCCTTGTGTCTGAAGCTGTTTGTAACCCTTCAGTAAACTGAGCACACTCAGAAGAGGATAGAAGTTTAAAGTTCAAAGTAAATTTATTATCAAAATACTGTATGTATACCTTATACAGATTGACCACCACAAAACTGGAATAACTGGGACCTGTGCAGTGCCGGATTAGTGATTTTGCCGAATCACCGGTGGGTAGGTCAGGATTAAATAAATAAACACCTGATGATCACCTCACCTTGGATAAAGAAGGAAAAAGAAACAAGTGAAAAGCAAGTGAAATTTATCGAAGTACTTTGCAGACAAAATACCTCACAAGGTATCCACACTTACTCACATCAGAAGTTGGGTTATTGCCACTCTGAAAGTAATGAGTTGGATTGTACAACTAAGCAGGGTTGCATGTCTCAAAGTGGGGGTCGTCAGGAGTGTCCTGTGTTTCATCTTGAAAGACGATTAAATCATCGTGACATGATGGCGATGTTGAGATTGATGCAGCGTCCTCAAGAATTGGTGATGCTGGTGCCAGGACATCTGGCTGAGCCAAAGCTGACAGCAGTGAATTTTCCAGTGTTGCCTCCTGTCTTGCACTTTTCTTAGCTATATTTCTGAATGTGGCCTGCAAGCTAACCTGTTTCATGTATTTTATTATACAAGTCACATATGCTTTTCACAGGCACACCATTCTCGAGCTATTTCAGAAATTCCACCTTGCCTTGTACAGATAACGTATGGTATTTGCACTTTACACCACAAAAAGCACATCCCTTATTCAATGGAGGCATGCTTGGGGCTCGATGAACACAGGTTATAGAAGTAAATGCAGAATAATGCAGAGGAACGACT
This sequence comes from Mobula hypostoma, assembly GCF_963921235.1. NCBI lineage: Eukaryota > Metazoa > Chordata > Chondrichthyes > Myliobatiformes > Myliobatidae > Mobula > Mobula hypostoma. Next base: position 4,482,856 of record NC_086113.1, on the reverse strand, counting down.
TGCTTCGTTTAAAGACCGTGCCAACAGCTGATTCTGCTAATGGCGCGTCCAAAACAGTGCTGATGGGTTGGCGCAGCGACACGGAATTTGACATTAGGCTGATGAAAATTAAGTCCGAACCAGCAGTGGAACTGGATTATTGATAGTTGGATGTGAGATAATCAAACTGTACAACCTTGAGATTCCACTTCTTGCAGGCAGCCACAAAACAAAGAAACACAATAGAATCCATGAAAAACCCCACGCCACAAAGACCGACGAATATCCAATGTGTGAAAAAGAGCAATTCATGCAAACAATAAAAAATACAAACAAATAACACACAGAACATAAACTGCAGAGTCCCGGAAAGTGAGGTCACAGGGTAGCAAGAAGAGAGAAAGATGGGTCAGGCGCAGGCAGGCAGACAGCGCTGAACACTGTCTGTCTCGACACTATAAACACAAGCAGACAGTACTGAACACTGTCTGTCTCGACACTATGAACGCAGGCAGACAGCACTGAACACTGTCTGTCTCGACACTATAAACGCAGGCAGACAGCACTGAACACTGTCTGTCTCGACACTATAAACACAGGCAGACAGCACTGAACACTGTCTGTCTCGACACTATAAACACAGGCAGACAGCACTGAACACTGTCTGTCTCGACACTATAAACACAAGCAGACAGTACTGAACACTGTCTGTCTCGACACTATAAACACAAGCAGACAGCACTGAACACTGTCTGTCTCGACACTATAAACACAGGCAGACAGTACTGAACACTGTCTGTCTCGACACTATAAACACAAGCAGACAGTACTGAACACTGTCTGTCTCGACACTATAAACACAGGCAGACAGTACTGAACACTGTCTGTCTCAACACTATAAACACAGGCAGACAGTACTGAACACTGTCTGTCTCGACACTATAAACACAGGCAGACAGTACTGAACACAGTCTATCTCGACACTATAAACACAGGCAGACAGCACTGAACACTGTCTGGCTCAACACTATAAACACAGGCAGACAGTACTGAACACTGTCTGTCTCGACACTATAAACGCAGGCAGACAGCACTGAACACTGTCTGTCTCGACACTATAAACACAGGCAGACAGTACTGAACACTGTCTGTCTCGACACTATAAACACAGGCAGACAGTACTGAACACTGTCTATCTCGACACTATAAACACAAGCAGACAGCACTGAACACTGTCTGTCTCGACACTATAAACGCAGGCAGACAGTACTGAACACTGTCTATCTCGACACTATAAACACAGGCAGACAGTACTGAACACTGTCTGTCTCGACACTATAAACACAAGCAGACAGTACTGAACACTGTCTGTCTCAACACTATAAACGCAGGCAGACAGCACTGAACACTGTCTGTCTCGACACTATAAACGCAGGCAGACAGCACTGAACACTGTCTGTCTCAACACTATAAACACAGGCAGACAGTACTGAACACTGTCTGTCTCGACACTATAAACACAGGCAGACAGTACTGAACACTGTCTGTCTCAACACTATAAACACAGGCAGACAGTACTGAACACTGTCTGTCTCAACACTATAAACACAAGCAGACAGTACTGAACACTGTCTGTCTCGACACTATAAACACAGGCAGACAGCACTGAACACTGTCTGTCTCGACACTATAAACACAGGCAGACAGCACTGAACACTGTCTGTCTCGACACTATAAACACAAGCAGACAGTACTGAACACTGTCTGTCTCGACACTATAAACACAAGCAGACAGTACTGAACACTGTCTGTCTCGACACTATAAACGCAGGCAGACAGCACTGAACACTGTCTGTCTCGACACTATAAACACAGGCAGACAGTACTGAACACTGTCTGTCTCGACACTATAAACACAGGCAGACAGTACTGAACACTGTCTATCTCGACACTATAAACACAAGCAGACAGTACTGAACACTGTCTGTCTCAACACTATAAACGCAGGCAGACAGCACTGAACACTGTCTGTCTCGACACTATAAACACAGGCAGACAGTACTGAACACTGTCTGTCTCGACACTATAAACACAGGCAGACAGTACTGAACACTGTCTGTCTCGACACTATAAACACAGGCAGACTACTGAACACTGTCTGTCTCAACACTATAAACACAAGCAGACAGTACTGAACACTGTCTGTCTCGACACTATAAACACAGGCAGACAGTACTGAACACTGTCTATCTCGACACTATAAACACAAGCAGACAGTACTGAACACTGTCTGTCTCGACACTATAAACACAAGCAGACAGCACTGAACACTGTCTGTCTCGACACTATAAACACAGGCAGACAGTACTGAACACTGTCTGTCTCAACACTATAAACACAGGCAGACAGCACTGAACACTGTCTGTCTCGACACTATAAACACAGGCAGACAGTACTGAACACTGTCTGTCTCAACACTATAAACACAGGCAGACAGTACTGAACACTGTCTGTCTCGACACTATAAACACAAGCAGACAGTACTGAACACTGTCTATCTCGACACTATAAACACAGGCAGACAGTACTGAACACTGTCTGTCTCGACACTATAAACACAGGCAGACAGCACTGAACACTGTCTGTCTCGACACTATAAACACAAGCAGACAGTACTGAACACTGTCTGTCTCAACACTATAAACACAAGCAGACAGTACTGAACACTGTCTCGACACTATAAACACAGGCAGACAGTACTGAACACTGTCTGTCTCGACACTATAAACACAAGCAGACAGCACTGAACACTGTCTATCTCGACACTATAAACACAGGCAGACAGCACTGAACACTGTCTGGCTCAACACTATAAACACAGGCAGACAGTACTGAACACTGTCTGTCTCGACACTATAAACACAAGCAGACAGTACTGAACACTGTCTGTCTCGACACTATAAACGCAGGCAGACAGTACTGAACACTGTCTATCTCAACACTATAAACGCAGGCAGACAGCACTGAACACTGTCTGTCTCGACACTATAAACACAGGCAGACAGTACTGAACACTGTCTATCTCGACACTATAAACACAGGCAGACAGCACTGAACACTGTCTGTCTCAACACTATAAACACAGGCAGACAGTACTGAACACTGTCTGTCTCGACACTATAAACACAAGCAGACAGTACTGAACACTGTCTGTCTCGACACTATAAACGCAGGCAGACAGTACTGAACACTGTCTATCTCGACACTATAAACACAGGCAGACAGTACTGAACACTGTCTGTCTCGACACTATAAACACAAGCAGACAGTACTGAACACTGTCTGTCTCGACACTATAAACGCAGGCAGACAGTACTGAACACTGTCTATCTCGACACTATAAACGCAGGCAGACAGCACTGAACACTGTCTGTCTCAACACTATAAACACAGGCAGACAGTACTGAACACTGTCTATCTCGACACTATAAACACAAGCAGACAGTACTGAACACTGTCTGTCTCGACACTATAAACACAGGCAGACAGTACTGAACACTGTCTGTCTCGACACTATAAACACAAGCAGACAGTACTGAACACTGTCTGTCTCGACACTATAAACACAGGCAGACAGTACTGAACACTGTCTATCTCGACACTATCAACACAAGCAGACAGTACTGAACACTGTCTGCCTCGACACTATAAACGCAGGCAGACAGTACTGAACACTGTCTATCTCGACACTATAAACGCAGGCAGACAGCACTGAACACTGTCTATCTCGACACTATAAACACAGGCAGACAGCACTGAACACTGTCTGTCTCGACACTATAAACACAGGCAGACAGTACTGAACACTGTCTGTCTCGACACTATAAACACAGGCAGACAGTACTGAACACTGTCTGTCTCGACACTATAAACACAGGCAGACAGTACTGAACACTGTCTGTCTCAACACTATAAACACAGGCAGACAGTACTGAACACTGTCTGCCTCGACACTATAAACACAGGCAGACAGTACTGAACACTGTCTGTCTCGACACTATAAACACAGGCAGACAGCACTGAACACTGTCTATCTCGACACTATAAACACAGGCAGACAGTACTGAACACTGTCTGTCTCGACACTATAAACACAAGCAGACAGTACTGAACACTGTCTGTCTCGACACTATAAACACAAGCAGACAGCACTGAACACTGTCTGTCTCGACACTATAAACGCAGGCAGACAGTACTGAACACTGTCTGTCTCGACACTATAAACACAAGCAGACAGTACTGAACACTGTCTGTCTCGACACTATAAACACAAGCAGACAGTACTGAACACTGTCTGTCTCGACACTATAAACACAGGCAGACAGTACTGAACACTGTCTGTCTCGACACTATAAACACAAGCAGACAGTACTGAACACTGTCTGTCTCGACACTATAAACACAGGCAGACAGCACTGAACACTGTCTATCTCGACACTATAAACGCAGGCAGACAGCACTGAACACTGTCTGTCTCAACACTATAAACGCAGGCAGACAGTACTGAACACTGTCTATCTCGACACTATAAACACAGGCAGACAGCACTGAACACTGTCTGTCTCAACACTATAAACGCAGGCAGACAGCACTGAACACTGTCTATCTCAACACTATAAACACAGGCAGACAGTACTGAACACTGTCTGTCTCAACACTATAAACACAGGCAGACAGTACTGAACACTGTCTGTCTCGACACTATAAACGCAGGCAGACAGTACTGAACACTGTCTATCTCGACACTATAAACACAGGCAGACAGCACTGAACACTGTCTGTCTCGACACTATAAACACAGGCAGACAGTACTGAACACTGTCTGTCTCGACACTATAAACGCAGGCAGACAGTACTGAACACTGTCTGTCTCAACACTATAAACACAGGCAGACAGTACTGAACACTGTCTGTCTCAACACTATAAACACAGGCAGACAGTACTGAACACCTGTCTATCTCGACAGTATAAACGCAGGCAGACAGCACTGAACACTGTCTGTCTCGACACTATAAACACAGGCAGACAGTACTGAACACTGTCTGTCTCAACACTATAAACACAGGCAGACAGTACTGAACACTGTCTGTCTCGACACTATAAACACAGGCAGACAGTACTGAACACTGTCTGCCTCGACACTATAAACACAGGCAGACAGTACTGAACACTGTCTGTCTCGACACTATAAACACAGGCAGACAGCACTGAACACTGTCTATCTCGACACTATAAACACAGGCAGACAGTACTGAACACTGTCTGTCTCGACACTATAAACACAAGCAGACAGTACTGAACACTGTCTGTCTCGACACTATAAACACAAGCAGACAGCACTGAACACTGTCTGTCTCGACACTATAAACGCAGGCAGACAGTACTGAACACTGTCTGTCTCGACACTATAAACACAAGCAGACAGTACTGAACACTGTCTGTCTCGACACTATAAACACAAGCAGACAGTACTGAACACTGTCTGTCTCGACACTATAAACACAGGCAGACAGTACTGAACACTGTCTGTCTCGACACTATAAACACAAGCAGACAGTACTGAACACTGTCTGTCTCGACACTATAAACACAGGCAGACAGCACTGAACACTGTCTGTCTCGACACTATAAACACAGGCAGACAGTACTGAACACTGTCTGTCTCAACACTATAAACGCAGGCAGACAGTACTGAACACTGTCTGTCTCGACACTATAAACACAGGCAGACAGTACTGAACACTGTCTGTCTCGACACTATAAACACAAGCAGACAGTACTGAACACTGTCTGTCTCGACACTATAAACACAGGCAGACAGCACTGAACACTGTCTGTCTCGACACTATAAACACAGGCAGACAGTACTGAACACTGTCTGTCTCAACACTATAAACGCAGGCAGACAGCACTGAACACTGTCTGTCTCGACACTATAAACACAGGCAGACAGTACTGAACACTGTCTGTCTCAACACTATAAACACAGGCAGACAGTACTGAACACTGTCTGTCTCGACACTATAAACACAGGCAGACAGCACTGAACACTGTCTGTCTCGACACTATAAACACAGGCAGACAGTACTGAACACCTGTCTATCTCGACAGTATAAACGCAGGCAGACAGCACTGAACACTGTCTGTCTCGACACTATAAACACAGGCAGACAGTACTGAACACTGTCTGTCTCAACACTATAAACACAGGCAGACAGTACTGAACACTGTCTGTCTCGACACTATAAACACAGGCAGACAGTACTGAACACTGTCTGTCTCGACACTATAAACACAGGCAGACAGCACTGAACACTGTCTGTCTCGACACTATAAACACAATAAACACAAGCAGACAGTACTGAACACTGTCTGTCTCGACACTATAAACCAGCAGACAGTACTGAACACTGTCTGTCTCGACACTATAAACACAGGCAGACAGTACTGAACACTGTCTGTCTCGACACTATAAACACAGGCAGACAGCACTGAACACTGTCTATCTCGACACTATAAACACAGGCAGACAGCACTGAACACTGTCTGTCTCAACACTATAAACGCAGGCAGACAGCACTGAACACTGTCTATCTCAACACTATAAACACAGGCAGACAGTACTGAACACTGTCTGTCTCAACACTATAAACGCAGGCAGACAGTACTGAACACTGTCTATCTCGACACTATAAACACAGGCAGACAGCACTGAACACTGTCTGTCTCAACACTATAAACGCAGGCAGACAGCACTGAACACTGTCTATCTCAACACTATAAACACAGGCAGACAGTACTGAACACTGTCTGTCTCGACACTATAAACACAGGCAGACAGTACTGAACACTGTCTGTCTCGACACTATAAACGCAGGCAGACAGTACTGAACACTGTCTGTCTCAACACTATAAACACAGGCAGACAGTACTGAACACTGTCTGTCTCGACACTATAAACACAGGCAGACAGTACTGAACACCTGTCTATCTCGACAGTATAAACGCAGGCAGACAGCACTGAACACTGTCTGTCTCGACACTATAAACACAGGCAGAGAGTGCTGAACACCTGTCTATCTCGACACTATAAACACAGGCAGACAGCACTGAACACCTGTCTATCTCGACACTATAAACACAGGCAGACAGTACTGAACACTGTCTGTCTCGACACTATAAACGCAGGCAGACAGTACTGAACACTGTCTGTCTCAACACTATAAACGCAGGCAGACAGTACTGAACACTGTCTGTCTCGACACTATAAACGCAGGCAGACAGTACTGAACACTGTCTGTCTCGACACTATAAACACAGGCAGACAGTACTGAACACCTGTCTATCTCGACAGTATAAACGCAGGCAGACAGTACTGAACACTGTCTGTCTCGACACTATAAACGCAGGCAGACAGTGCTGAACACTGTCTGTCTCGACACTATAAACGCAGGCAGACAGTACTGAACACTGTCTGTCTCGACACTATAAACACAGGCAGACAGTACTGAACACCTGTCTATCTCGACAGTATAAACGCAGGCAGACAGCACTGAACACTGTCTGTCTCGACACTATAAACACAGGCAGAGAGTGCTGAACACCTGTCTGGCTCAACACTATAAACACAGGCAGACAGTACTGAACACTGTCTGTCTCAACACTATAAACACAGGCAGACAGCACTGAACACTGTCTGTCTCAACACTATAAACACAGGCAGACAGTACTGAACACCTGTCTATCTCGACAGTATAAACGCAGGCAGACAGCACTGAACACTGTCTGTCTCGACACTATAAACACAGGCAGACAGTGCTGAACACCTGTCTGTCTCAACACTATAAACACAGGCAGACAGCACTGAACACTGTCTGTCTCGACACTATAAACACAGGCAGACAGTACTGAACACTGTCTGTCTCAACACTATAAACACAGGCAGACAGTACTGAACACCTGTCTATCTCGACAGTATAAACGCAGGCAGACAGCACTGAACACTGTCTGTCTCGACACTATAAACACAGGCAGAGAGTGCTGAACACCTGTCTGGCTCAACACTATAAACGCAGGCAGACAGCACTGAACACTGTCTGTCTCGACACTATAAACACAAGCAGACAGTACTGAACACTGTCTGGCTCAACACTATAAACGCAGGCAGACAGTACTGAACACTGTCTGTCTCGACACTATAAACACAAGCAGACAGTACTGAACACTGTCTGTCTCGACACTATAAACACAAGCAGACAGTACTGAACACTGTCTGTCTCGACACTATAAACGCAGGCAGACAGCACTGAACACTGTCTGTCTCAACACTATAAACGCAGGCAGACAGTACTGAACACTGTCTATCCGACACTATAAACACAGGCAGACAGCACTGAACACTGTCTGTCTCAACACTATAAACGCAGGCAGACAGCACTGAACACTGTCTGTCTCAACACTATAAACGCAGGCAGACAGTACTGAACACTGTCTGTCTCGACACTATAAACACAGGCAGAGAGTGCTGAACACCTGTCTATCTCGACACTATAAACACAGGCAGACAGCACTGAACACTGTCTGTCTCAACACTATAAACGCAGGCAGACAGTACTGAACACTGTCTGTCTCGACACTATAAACGCAGGCAGACAGTACTGAACACTGTCTATCTCGACACTATAAACACAGGTAGACAGCACTGAACACTGTCTGTCTCGACACTATAAACACAGGCAGACAGTACTGAACACTGTCTGTCTCGACACTATAAACGCAGGCAGACAGTACTGAACACTGTCTGTCTCAACACTATAAACGCAGGCAGACAGTACTGAACACTGTCTGTCTCAACACTATAAACACAGGCAGACAGTACTGAACACTGTCTGTCTCGACACTATAAACACAGGCAGACAGTACTGAACACCTGTCTATCTCGACAGTATAAACGCAGGCAGACAGCACTGAACACTGTCTGTCTCGACACTATAAACACAGGCAGAGAGTGCTGAACACCTGTCTATCTCGACACTATAAACACAGGCAGACAGCACTGAACACCTGTCTATCTCGACACTATAAACACAGGCAGACAGTACTGAACACTGTCTGTCTCGACACTATAAACGCAGGCAGACAGTACTGAACACTGTCTGTCTCAACACTATAAACGCAGGCAGACAGTACTGAACACTGTCTGTCTCGACACTATAAACGCAGGCAGACAGTACTGAACACTGTCTGTCTCGACACTATAAACACAGGCAGACAGTACTGAACACCTGTCTATCTCGACAGTATAAACGCAGGCAGACAGTACTGAACACTGTCTGTCTCGACACTATAAACGCAGGCAGACAGTGCTGAACACTGTCTGTCTCGACACTATAAACGCAGGCAGACAGTACTGAACACTGTCTGTCTCGACACTATAAACACAGGCAGACAGTACTGAACACCTGTCTATCTCGACAGTATAAACGCAGGCAGACAGCACTGAACACTGTCTGTCTCGACACTATAAACACAGGCAGAGAGTGCTGAACACCTGTCTGGCTCAACACTATAAACACAGGCAGACAGTACTGAACACTGTCTGTCTCAACACTATAAACACAGGCAGACAGCACTGAACACTGTCTGTCTCAACACTATAAACACAGGCAGACAGTACTGAACACCTGTCTATCTCGACAGTATAAACGCAGGCAGACAGCACTGAACACTGTCTGTCTCGACACTATAAACACAGGCAGAGAGTGCTGAACACCTGTCTGGCTCAACACTATAAACACAGGCAGACAGCACTGAACACTGTCTGTCTCAACACTATAAACACAAGCAGACAGTACTGAACACTGTCTGTCTCAACACTATAAACACAGGCAGACAGTACTGAACACCTGTCTATCTCGACAGTATAAACGCAGGCAGACAGCACTGAACACTGTCTGTCTCGACACTATAAACACAGGCAGAGAGTGCTGAACACCTGTCTGGCTCAACACTATAAACGCAGGCAGACAGCACTGAACACTGTCTGTCTCGACACTATAAACACAAGCAGACAGTACTGAACACTGTCTGGCTCAACACTATAAACGCAGGCAGACAGTACTGAACACTGTCTGTCTCGACACTATAAACACAAGCAGACAGTACTGAACACTGTCTGTCTCGACACTATAAACACAAGCAGACAGTACTGAACACTGTCTGTCTCGACACTATAAACGCAGGCAGACAGCACTGAACACTGTCTGTCTCAACACTATAAACGCAGGCAGACAGTACTGAACACTGTCTATCTCGACACTATAAACACAGGCAGACAGCACTGAACACTGTCTGTCTCAACACTATAAACGCAGGCAGACAGCACTGAACACTGTCTGTCTCAACACTATAAACGCAGGCAGACAGTACTGAACACTGTCTGTCTCGACACTATAAACACAGGCAGAGAGTGCTGAACACCTGTCTATCTCGACACTATAAACACAGGCAGACAGCACTGAACACTGTCTGTCTCAACACTATAAACGCAGGCAGACAGTACTGAACACTGTCTGTCGACACTATAAACGCAGGCAGACAGTACTGAACACTGTCTATCTCGACACTATAAACACAGGTAGACAGCACTGAACACTGTCTGTCTCGACACTATAAACACAGGCAGACAGTACTGAACACTGTCTGTCTCGACACTATAAACGCAGGCAGACAGTACTGAACACTGTCTGTCTCAACACTATAAACGCAGGCAGACAGTACTGAACACTGTCTGTCTCAACACTATAAACACAGGCAGACAGTACTGAACACTGTCTGTCTCGACACTATAAACACAGGCAGACAGTACTGAACACCTGTCTATCTCGACAGTATAAACGCAGGCAGACAGCACTGAACACTGTCTGTCTCGACACTATAAACACAGGCAGAGAGTGCTGAACACCTGTCTATCTCGACACTATAAACACAGGCAGACAGCACTGAACACCTGTCTATCTCGACACTATAAACACAGGCAGACAGTACTGAACACTGTCTGTCTCGACACTATAAACGCAGGCAGACAGTACTGAACACTGTCTGTCTCAACACTATAAACGCAGGCAGACAGTACTGAACACTGTCTGTCTCGACACTATAAACGCAGGCAGACAGTACTGAACACTGTCTGTCTCGACACTATAAACACAGGCAGACAGTACTGAACACCTGTCTATCTCGACAGTATAAACGCAGGCAGACAGTACTGAACACTGTCTGTCTCGACACTATAAACGCAGGCAGACAGTGCTGAACACTGTCTGTCTCGACACTATAAACGCAGGCAGACAGTACTGAACACTGTCTGTCTCGACACTATAAACACAGGCAGACAGTACTGAACACCTGTCTATCTCGACAGTATAAACGCAGGCAGACAGCACTGAACACTGTCTGTCTCGACACTATAAACACAGGCAGAGAGTGCTGAACACCTGTCTGGCTCAACACTATAAACACAGGCAGACAGTACTGAACACTGTCTGTCTCAACACTATAAACACAGGCAGACAGCACTGAACACTGTCTGTCTCAACACTATAAACACAGGCAGACAGTACTGAACACCTGTCTATCTCGACAGTATAAACGCAGGCAGACAGCACTGAACACTGTCTGTCTCGACACTATAAACACAGGCAGAGAGTGCTGAACACCTGTCTGGCTCAACACTATAAACACAGGCAGACAGCACTGAACACTGTCTGTCTCGACACTATAAACACAGGCAGACAGTACTGAACACTGTCTGTCTCAACACTATAAACACAGGCAGACAGTACTGAACACCTGTCTATCTCGACAGTATAAACGCAGGCAGACAGCACTGAACACTGTCTGTCTCGACACTATAAACACAGGCAGAGAGTGCTGAACACCTGTCTGGCTCAACACTATAAACGCAGGCAGACAGCACTGAACACTGTCTGTCTCGACACTATAAACACAAGCAGACAGTACTGAACACTGTCTGGCTCAACACTATAAACGCAGGCAGACAGTACTGAACACTGTCTGTCTCGACACTATAAACACAAGCAGACAGTACTGAACACTGTCTGTCTCGACACTATAAACACAAGCAGACAGTACTGAACACTGTCTGTCTCGACACTATAAACGCAGGCAGACAGCACTGAACACTGTCTGTCTCAACACTATAAACGCAGGCAGACAGTACTGAACACTGTCTATCTCGACACTATAAACACAGGCAGACAGCACTGAACACTGTCTGTCTCAACACTATAAACGCAGGCAGACAGCACTGAACACTGTCTGTCTCAACACTATAAACGCAGGCAGACAGTACTGAACACTGTCTGTCTCGACACTATAAACACAGGCAGAGAGTGCTGAACACCTGTCTATCTCGACACTATAAACACAGGCAGACAGCACTGAACACTGTCTGTCTCGACACTATAAACACAGGCAGAGAGTGCTGAACACCTGTCTGTCTCAACACTATAAACAGCACAGTGTAATGGGGCCGAATACAATTCGTTGTTTGCCCTCAGGCCTCAACGCAAAGTCTGGCCCCAGCAATGGCTGCACCAGTATTCCCGGGGGTCAAGTTCACCAAATCCTTAATGCGATCATAAAATCACTGGTTCATTTAGATAGTTCAAAAGTAAATTTCTTAAAGGGAAATTGCAGGCTGTGGATAGCAATGATCATCGTTCAGAAGATATACATCTAGTAGAATATCTAGCAGTTCTGTGAACTGCTTGCAAAACATCACTGTATGTCACCAGCATCATCTTGTAATGCTGATCGTTAATATAAATAAATCTTCCTCACGTGCCATATTAATCGTTGAAATGAATTTCGTTATACTGTGCTGAGTAATTGTTTAAGCTTAAGTGATTCTCTTTCAATTGCTTTGGAGTTTCAGCAACACTATATGGTGAACTAAACATAGAGTGGAAGTTAGCATACGTTATTATATTGATAAAGGCAGAAACAGATGTCTTCTTTATCTTCCAGTTGCCATGTGAAGACCAGATAATCCTTCTGAAAGGGTGCTGCATGGAAATCATGTCTCTGAGGGCAGCAGTCCGCTACGACAACGAGAGTGAGACTTTAACTTTGAACGGCGAGGTAGCTGTCAAAAGGGAACAGTTAAAAAATGGAGGCCTTGGCGTTGTGTCGGATGCAATCTTCGATCTGGGAATATCTCTGTCTGCATTCAACTTGGACGACAGTGAGGTGGCACTTCTCCAGGCTGTCCTTTTGATGTCGTCAGGTATATTATCTTTATCCTTGACTATAATATCAAATAGCTGCCTTGCATATTTCTCATGCATCTGTTGTTTAGGTGGCAGTCAGATTGCTTTACTGATTTGTTGAGACACATCATGGAATACCCATCGAGCCCCACCGCCCAGCACAGCACTGATTTAACCCTAGCCTAATCACAGGACAATTTACAATGACCAGTTAACCTACTAGATGGTACATCTTTGGGCTGTGGGAGAACACTGCAGCACCCAGAGGAAATCCACAGGAAGGATGTACAAACTTCGCCACAGAGGGTGTCAGAGTTGCACTCCGAGCTCTGATGCCCCGAGCTGTAATAGCGCTATGCTGTTACACTACCATATGTACCAAATATATAGATTATAATTTATAGTTATTTATGTATTGCACTGGACTGCTGATTTCACAACATACGTCATTAGTAATAAACCGAATTCAGATTCTGTTACGTAGTCACTTCAGTCTTTTCCTCACTGAGTGAACACTAAATTGAACACACGCGGCAATGTGTCGTAGAGTTAGACAGCAATATAGCACTGATCGAGGCCCTATGGCCCAACCAGCCCATGCCAACCACAGTGCCCACGCAGCTAGTGCCAATTTGCTGCGCTCCGCCCCCTCCATGTTCCTATCCAAATGCTGCTTAGATTTATTATTTATTTATTTAGAGACACGGCTCAGTGACAGCCCTTCTGGCTCAACAAGTCCATGCCACCCAGTGCCATCCATGTGACCAATTAACCTCCTATAACCTTTGGACTGTGGGGGGGAAACCGGAGCCCCCAGAGGTGACCCACGCAGTCACGGGGAGAATGCAGAAGCTCCCTCCAGACAGCGGCAGGAACTGAGCCCGGATCGCGGGCGCTGTAAAGCGTTGTGCTAACCGCTACGCTACCGTGCCACCCCCTAATCACATGGTACCTGTGGGCATGCTACGTTGGTGCCCGAATCTGTGGCCAGCATATCCTCAGGTGTGTGTGTTGTTAACGCAAACAACACATTTCACTCTATGCTCTGATGTACATGTGACTAATGAATCTGAATATAATTTGACAATTATACCTGCCTGAACCACTTCCTCAGGCAGCTCGTTCCATATAGTCGCCACCTTCAGTGAGAAAAAGTTTGCCCTGAAGTCGCTATTAAGCCTTTCCCCTCCCACCCGAAACCACATCCCCCGGACCCGAGGCACTTCATAGTTTCTATCATGACAGGAATTAGAACCAAATTTGTTTTCACTGACATCCCCTGAGGAGCGGTAGTGGTTAGCACGACACTATTACAGCTCATTCAGAGTTCCTTTCTGGCATCCTCTGTAAACAATTGGTGCACTCTTTCCCATGAGCACGCGGGTTTCCTCCGGGTGCTCCGGTTTCCTCCCACAATCCAACAGCACACCGGTTAGCGGGTTAATTGATCATTGTAAATTGTACCACATTCGACTAGGGTTTAAGCCGGGGTTGCTGGGTAGTGCAGCTTGAGGGCCAATTCCATGCTGTATCTCTAAATAATTAAAATCCTATGTGAAATTTTTTGTCCTGTGACAGCAGTACAGTGCAAGTCATAAGAGATTTCTATAAATTACAATAACATTAAAGAAAAGCAATAATGAAGTCGTGTTCATGAACCATTGCGAAATCAGATGGCAGAGAGGAAGAAACTATTCCTAAAATGTTGAGTGTGAAACTTTCAACCCTCTGTTTTGGAGCCTCCATACCAGACAGTGATGTAATCAGTCAGAATACTCTCCATAATACGTCTGTAAGAATTTGCTGGAGCCTTTAGTGACATAACTAATCTCCTCAAACTCCTAATGAAATATAGCCGCAGATGTCCCTTCTTTGTAACTGCATCGATACGTTGGGCCCCAGATAGATCCTGTAAGATGTTGGCACCCAGGAACTCGAAGCTGCTCACCCTTTCCACTCCAATGAGGACTGGACTGGCGTGTGTTCTCACGATTGCCCCTTGCTGAAGTCCACAATCTGTTCCTTGGTCTCTCTGGCATTGGGTCCAAGATTGTTGTTAACTTCACAAGCATTGCCATCTAATATTTCAGCATTTTATTCATAAAGCTATCCATCTGCTGCAGTCTGTAATCTCACCTTCATTGTTAAACAAGACCTTTAATCAACCTGGTTTTAATTTACTTGTTCCATTTTCCAGGTAAATTGCAGTTGTTTGGCAATGAAAGTAATTTGATATAATTGGAGAGAGTTATATTGTGACAAATTCAACTTTGTATGAAAGTGGAGAAGTCCTGGGAAGTGCACACACCAGATCAGGGAGAGAGTCTGTGTGCAGGGAAAGACAGATTTGACAGCACGGTAGCACAGTGATTGGAGCAGCAGTTTACACCAGCAGCTGTAAGGAGTTTTTGAATGTTCTCCCTGTGACCACATGGGTTTCCTGCAGGTGCCCCGGTTTTCTCCCATTGTCCAAAGACTTACGAGTTCAGGTTAGAAGTTGTGAACAAGCTATTTTATGCCTAAAGTGAGGCAACACTTGAGAACCGCCCAACACAATCCTCGCTCACTTGGTTTAATGCAAGCTTGGCATTTCACTGTATGCTTTGATCTACACGTGACAAAGCTAATCTTTAAATAGAGCCTTGTTTTGCGATAATGACCAACACAGTCCAAGATGTATTGTGTTCAGTTCTGGTCACTTATTATAGGAAAGGTGTGGAAGCTTTAGAGAGGGTGCAGAGGAGGTTTACCAGGATGCTGCCTGGATTAGAGAGCATGTCTTGTGAGGGGAGTTTGAGTGAGCTCGAGCTTTTGTTTTTGGAACAAAGGAAGATGAGAGGTGATATGATAGAGATATATAAGATATGTGCGGAGTAGATCGAGTGGACGTCCAACACTTTTTCCCTGGGGTGGAAATGGCTAATAATAGAGAGCATGCCATATATTTAAAGTGATTGGTGGAAAATATAGGGGGGATGTCAGAGGTACAGTACTGTGTAAACATCTTAGGCACATATATATATAGCAATGGTGCCTAAGACTTTTGCACAGTACTGTATTTGTATGACGAATCATTACTGAATTATAGTGAGGTGTATGGAAAAGCAGAGATATAAAAACTCCAGAGATAATGAGATGCTTAAGTAAATTAAGATCAGTAAGTTAAAAATATTGGAGACACTAAAGGGACTGAAAGGTGGTAAATCCTCAGAATTGAATAGAACATAGAACCTTCAGTGCTGTGTAAAAGTCTTGGGGACATATACGTATATAGTTAGGCTGCCTAAGACTTTTGCCCAGTACTGTATTTGTCAACATGGCATGGAGAGCGAGTTTGTAAATCTGGCGGGAACAAAGGATGTTGGGAATGACAAGGGTGGAGCACCGCGGGAGGGGTGTGGGGACAGGTGGCAGAGGAGGAGTGCCAGGGGTGGGGGGATGTGGGTGACGCAGGTGCAGACACACCAGGCCCTGAGACACCAGGCAAGGGCATTCAATTCCAAACAATTGGTTTATTGATTATTACAGAATGTCTCTGGTGCTTCACAGACCCTCCCCTTTTCCCAGCCGTGATTCCCGTCTTCCTGCCCCTTTCCCACTCTCAGTCCACAGTAGAGACCCAGATCAGAATCAGGTTTATCATCACTCACACATGTCATGAAATTTGCTTTTTTTTTGCGGCAGTAGTACAGTGCAATACATACAGTATTGTGCAGAGGTTTGAGGCACCAAAGCTCTATAGATGTGTGCTGAAGACCTGCACAGTAATGTAGGTTTTTTTTACACAGTGTGTGGTGGGTACATGGTACGCCCTGCCAGGGGTGGGGGTAGAGGAGGACACAAGGGGGACATTTAGGAGTCTCTCAGATAGGCACATGGATGGTAGACAAATGGAGGGTTATAGGCCATACAGACAGAAGGGTTAGACTGGTCTTAGAGTACATTTATCTTGGCCAAAGGCCCTGTACTCTTCTGTAGAGTAGTATGTTGCAAGATGTTGCTGCTCATTCCCCCTTATTCTGAGCCTGTGGTGCCAGATTGTGGACGGCTCAGTGACCGGAAATTAGCGTACTGAGCCTTGAAATGAGGTTTGGAAATGTCAGTGAGAATCTGTACGTCCTCCCTGTGAATGTGTGGCTTTTCCCCAGGTGCTCGGGTTCCCTCCCACAGTCCAAAGACCAATTGGGTAGGGTAGGTTAACTGGCCCATGATCAGTTTAGGGTTAATTGGGGTTGTTGGGTGGAGTGTCCCATGATCAGGTTAGAACATAGAACATAGAAAAGTGCAGCACAGTACAGGCCCTTCGGCCCACAATGTTGTGCCGACCTTCAAACCCTGCCTCCCATATAAGCCCCCACCTTAAATTCCTCCATATACCTGTCTAGTAGTCTCTTAAGCTTCACGAGTGTATCTGCCTCCACCACTGACTCAGGCAGTGCATTCCACACACCAAGCACTCTCTGAGTGAAAAAACCTTCCTCTAATATCCCCCTTGAACTTCCCACCCCTTACCTTAAAGCCATGTCCTCTTGTATTGAGCAGTGGTGCCCTGGGGAAGAGGTGCTGGCTATCCACTCTATCTATTCCTATTATTTTGTACACCTCTATCATGTCTCCTCTCATCCTCCTTTTCTCCAAAGAGTAAAGCCCTAGCTCCCTTAATCTCTGATTATAATCCATACTCCCTAAACCAGGCAGCATCCTGGTAAATCTCCTCTGTACCCTTTCCAATGCTTCCACATCCTTCCTATAGTGAGGCGACCAGAACTGGACACAGTACTCCAAGTGTGGCCTAACCAGAGTTTTATAGAGCTGCATCATTACCTCGTGACTCTTAAACACTATCTCTCAACTTATGAAAGCTATCACCCCATAAGCTTTCTTAACTACCCTATCCACCTGTGAGGCAACTTTCAGGGATCTGTGGACATGTACCCCCAGATCCCTCTGCTCCTCCACACTACCAAGTAACCTGCCATTTACTTTGTACTCTGCCTTGGAGTTTGTCCTTCCAAAGTGTACCACCTCACACTTCTCCGGGTTGAACTCCATCTGCCACTTCTTCGGGTTAATTGGGGTTGTTGGGTGGAGTGTCCCTTGATCAGGTTGGGGTTAATTGGGGTTGCTGGGAGTTGCTGGGGGTTGCTGTGCGGAGTGACTGAAAGGGCTGGAAGGCCCTACTCTGCGCTGTAGTGCCAAATAAATAAATAAATGTGTATAAAAATATACAGGTAATACAAAAGGAGAGCAAAAATAGTGAGGTAGTTCATGAGTTCATGAAACCTGATGGCAGAGGGGAAGGAGCTGTTCCTATAACAATCATTGTGTGTCTTCAGGCTCCAGGATTAGTTAGAAGACCAGGCTAGCACAGGCTAGATAGGCTGAAGGGCCTGGTTTTTACTGTAGTGTTCTATGACTCTGTGATCTATGTAAAGCCCTCAAGAAGCAAATGAAAGGAGTAAACAGCAATCCCATTTAAAAGTATCTCGGCACCACGGCTTGTGATATGTGCAAGGAGCAGAGTGTTCAGACAGCCCTCACAAATACTTGAGTCCAGCTGTGACCCAAGGCAATGTTCTCTGTTGGGAGGTCAGTGAAGACAAAATGATATAGAGCACTGTTGATGCACATGATTCAACAGAGTAATGTTTATACGTTTGTGAATAATTATGTGGCAGCTCCCAGATGAAATGTAAAGTTAGAATGGTACTGGAATCTAATTAAAGCTATAATGATTAGCAATAATAAAGTGCTTTCAAACTTGACAGTGCAGCTGTCATTGGATTTTTGGTCCATCAAAATTCATGGTTTGCTAATGTTTTCCTGCTGCTAATGTTTTCATAAGTGGCTTAGAGACCACAAGGTACATAAAGTAATGTCCCATGTCGCAATAACCAGATAGGCTGCATATTGTTTCAAGGGTTCTGTTATTGATCAAAGATCTTTTAAGATGATGGAGCATAATTTTAAGGTGATTGGTGGAGAGTATAGACATGGACATAGAAAATAGGTTCAGGAGTAGGCCATTCGGCCCTTCCAGCCTGCACCGCCATTCAGAATGATCATGGCTGATCATCCAACTCAGAACCCTGTATTGGGGGATGTCAGAGGTAGGTTTTTACACACAGTTATGTTAGAGGCAGAGACATTAGGAACATTTAAGAGACCTTTAGACAGGCTTATTGTCTAAAGATTATTCCCCATTGTATTAGCCCTGGGAAGAAGTCTCTGGTTGTCCACTCTATCTATGCCTCTTATCATCTTCTATTGCTCCATCACCTCTCATCATCCTAAAAGCCCTAGCTCACTCAACCTATTCCCATAAGACAGGCATCGTCTTGGTAAATCTTCTCTGCACCCCCTCTAAAGCTTCCACGCCTTATAATGAGATGGCCAGAATTGAACACTATACTGCAAGTGTGGTCTGACCAGAGTTTTACCTCATGATTTGGAACTCAACCCCCCCCCCCCGACCAATGAACGCCAACACACCATACAACCGGTGAACGCCAACACACCGTACGACTAATGAACGCCAACACACCATACAACCGATGAACGCCAACACACCATACAGCTCCTTAACCACCCTATCAACTTGCACTGCAACTTTGAGGGATTTATTTCTGAAAATTTTCCTGGTTTAGCTCAATTATATCTGTCATAGTTTGATAGTCTCTGCTGTCAAATTTCCAGTAGAAACTTATACTCAGTGGCCACTTTATTAGGTACATATGTATACCTGCTCGTTAATGCAAATATCTAATCAGCCAATCATGTGGCAGCAACTCAATGCATCAAAACGTGCAGACATGGTCAAGAGGTTCAGTTGTTGTTCAGACCAAACATGAGAATGAGGAAGAAATATGATCTAAGTGACTTTGACCGTGGAAGGATTGTTGGTCCCAGATAGGGTGGTTTGAGTATCTCAGAAACTGCTGATCTTTTGGGATTTTCACATACAACAGTCTCTAGAGTTTACAGAGAATGGTGTGAAAAACAAAAAAAAATCCAGTGAATGGTGGTTCTATGGGTGAAAATGGCTTGTTAATGAGAGCGCTCAGAGGAGAATGGTCAGACTGGTTCAAGATGACAGGAAAGCGACAGTAATTCAAATACTGTACCACGCATTACAATAATGGTGTGCAGAAGAGCATTTCTGAATGCACAGCACATCGAACCTTGAAGTGGATAGGGTACAGCAGCAGAAGATCACGAACATTCACTCAGCGACCACTTTATTAGGTACAAGAGGTGGTTCAAAGTTCAAAGTAAATTTTCTTCTCAAGGTACACATATGTCACCATATACAAACCCTGAGATTCATTTTCTTATGGGCGTACTCAATAAATCCAATAACCATAATAGAATCACTGAAGGACTACACCAGCAGCGGAGACACCCAGTGTGCACAAGACAACAAACTGTGCAAATACAAAACAGAGAAAAATAATAATAATAAATAAATAAGCAATAAATATCGAGATCAGGAGATGAAGAGACCTTGAAGGTGTGTCCATAGGTTGTGGGAACTATTCAATGATGGGGCGAGTGAAGTTATCCCCTCTGATTCAGGAGCCTGTTGGTATCTGTTCCTGAACCTGGTGGTGTGAGTCCTGAGACTCTTGTACCTTTTTCTTGATGGCAGCAGTGAGAAGAGAGCATGACCTGGGTGGTGTGGGTACCCGATGATGGATGCTGCTTTCCTGCAACAGTGCTTGGTGTAGATGTGCCCAGTGGTGGGGTGGGCTTTACCCGTGAGGGACTGGGCCAAATCTGCTACTCTTTGTAGGATTTTCCATTCAAGGGTATTGGTGTTTCCAGGGCAGGCTGTGATGCAGCCAATCAATATAATCTCCACCATGCATCCGTAGAAATTTGTCGAAGTTTTAGATGCCTTGCTAAATCTTCACAAACTCTTAGGAACTGCACTTGTTTCATAATTGCACTTTTATATTGGGCCCTGGACACGTTCTCTGAAATGGTAACTCCAAGGAATTTAACATCACAGACCCTCTCCACCTCCGAACCCCAATGAGGACTGGTTTTTGGACCTCCAGTTTCCTCATCTTGAAGTCAATAATCAGCTCCTTGGTGTCGCTGATATTAATAGGTTATTGTTGTGTCACCACTTTTGATTTGGCCAATGACAGTGGTGCCATCAGCAAACTTAAATATGGCATTGGAGTTTCAGCCTCACGGTCATGAGTGTAAAGTGAGTAGAGCAAGGGGTGAGCACACAGCCCTGTGGTGCACGTGTGCTGATGGAGATGGTGGAAGAGGTGTTGACGATCTGAACTGACTGGGGTCTGCAAATGAGGAAGTCGAAGATTGAATTGCACAAGGAGATATTGAGGCCAAGATCTTGAAACAATGAAATGTGTTGTTTGAGTTAACAGGATGTGCTGGGGGGCTGCCCACAGATGTCGGCACACATTCCACAGCATAGCCGGTATGGTATTCCAGTGAAGCCATTCACACAAAGTACATTGTATTTTCTATTGTTTTAGAGATACAGCACGGTACCAGGCCCTTCCAGCCCAACGAGCCCGTACCACCCAGTGACACCCACCTGACCAATTCACCTACTTCCAGCCCAACGAGCCCGTACCACCCAGTGACACCCACCTGACCAATTCCCCTACTAACCAACGAGCCCGTACCACCCAGTGACACCCACCTGACCAATTCAGCTACTAACATGGAACATGGGAAGAAACCAGAGCACCCAGAGGAAACGAACATGATCACGGAGAGTACATACAAACTCCTTACTGTCAGCGGCAGAATTGAACCCTGTTTGCTAGAGCTGTGCCACCACACCCAACGTTAGAGGCAAGCAGAGAGTCATAGAGCACTTCAGCACAGAAACAGGCCCTTCTGTCCATCTTATCCATGATAGATTGTTATTCTGTCTCATCCCATTGACCCGCACCGGGACCATCGCCCTCCATACCCCTACCGTCGATGTCCCTATCCAAACTTCTCTTACATGTTGCAATGAAACCAACATCCACCACTTCCACTCGTAGCTCGTCCCACACTCTCATCACCCTCTGAGTGAAGGAGTTCCTCCTCACCTTTCACCCTTAACCCATGACCTCTAATCCGAGTCTCTCTCAACCTAAGTGGAAAAAGTCTGCTTACATTTACCCTATCTATATCCCTTATAATTGTGTAGACCTCTATTGAATCTCCCCTCATTCTCCTAGACCCCAAGGAATAAAGTCCTAACCTACTCAACTCAGCTCCTCAAGTCTACTGGGTTAGGGGCACTTTCTTTCTCTGGCTGCTTTCTGCAGAGCCTAGCAGACTAGGATGGAAGTGTGTTGACATCATATTCATGGGGCAAGCTGTACTGGGCGATTAACGAATTTTCTATCGGTGTTCCTAATGGTAGCTCCTCACTTTTTTTGTGTAGATCGACCCGGCCTCACCAGCATAAACAAGATAGAAAAAATCCAGGAGTCCTTCCTCCTTGCATTCGAACACTACATTAACTATCGCAAACACAATGTTGCCCACTTCTGGCCTAAACTACTGATGAAAGTGACTGACCTACGAATGATTGGAGCTTGCCATGCAAGTCGCTTTCTTCACATGAAGGTGGAATGTCCAACAGAGCTCTTTCCACCATTATTCCTGGAGGTCTTTGAAGATTAAGAACTTAGTTTGGAACAGCTGCACTACTTAATATCATAAACTGTATTAGCACTACTGAGCGATGTTTAATTGCACTTCACAGAGTACCTTTTTCCAGAAGTGATGGAGAAACATTCCATTAATGCGGGTACTAGTGATTTTGAGGACGTAGCGTTCTTTTTTGTACACATTTTCACTTGTGTGGACTGATGTTGTACATGTTTGTTTTCGGATGAGATGATATGGTATAATATTGTTTGTGGTAAGGAACTCCCAACACGATAATCAAGTATGAGTTTTCTCCTGAGTGGATTTCAATGGAATTAAATCGACTAAATGCTCTATTTGCAGGCAAGTCACCATTGCCAAAGGCTTAACTAATTTGACATTTTTAGGGCAATTTTAGAATGGTTCTGAGGTGAAAAATTAAGTCATTTTCTTTCACTGGGGCTAAAATTCAAATATAAAGAAGATAACTACTAGGGTGCCTCTCCTCTACCAACATCTATACTATATTCCGATTGTTATTTATTCATTGAGAAACACACAAAATGCTGGAGGAGCTCAGCAGGTCGGACAGCGTCTGTGAAGGGGAATATACAGTCAATGTTTTGGGCTGAGACCCAATTCTCCTTCATAGATGCTCCCTGAGTTCCTCCAGCATTTTGTGTGTGTTCCTCCTTTCCTTTCTTCCATAGTCCATTGCCACCTCTCATCAGATTCCTCCTTCTTCAGCCCCTTAATTCTTCCGCCTATCCCTCCCCAATTAAGATTTCCGGAATCTGCAGAATCACTTGTGTTACTTATTCACTGTTTATGTGAATACCCAAGACTGTAAATTAAGGAGCAAAAATAGATGCTGTTATACCGTGTTGTGCAAATGAACAAACATGTATAAACTAGCATCTACAAAACCTCAGTACACTTCAGTAAGAATAGAGTCTAAACAACACAATAACTAACCGAGTTATCCAACTGCCTTCTAAAGCAGGTTACCGTTTGCAGCAGCTGACATTGCACGGACTGTTCCACAAGTAGACAGTTCCCATCAGACCAACTGAAGAGGCAGCCAGAGTTTTCAAGTGGAAAGTGCCCACGTTTTGTGTCATTAGGATTGCTTTTCCAAAGTTGCAATTGAGATACGGGTGGAAGGGGAAAAAAGGGCTGAAACCTAGCCTTAGATATGCTGCGTCTTCTAGGACCCTAGCCGTGAGCATCAGCAGGGGAGAAACAGCTCTCCTCATACTGACATCGTTAATTTGCCCTCAGTATTCCACTGATGTCAAGAGTGGAGAAGATTTTCTCTGTATTTACTAAATGCAGCTGCTGTCTTTCAGGAACTCTTTTTTTTACTGGGAACGTGCCTGTGCAAGATCCACTTCTTACCAAATAGATCATCCAGATTAATCCTTTTTATTGAGCTATTATTCACCTCAAGATGTCATAAACACTTTCCACAGCTTGAGAGAGGTTATTTTTACGGTGCTAATCAGTTTGCAAGTGGTGCTCTCAATGCCTCCCATGAATGGAGCTTTAACTTCTGCAGTTTATTCTCTGCAAACTGTGGGAATGAATACTAGGGTCTACAATATCAATATTTATGCCTTGATACTCACATCCTTATTGTGCCATGTACCTTGTTCAAAAGTACCAGGAATGCATTCTCTTTGAAAACACAATAGTTCTAGATTAACCTTGCTGATGAGAGCTTAGGATGAAAGAATGACTTTTTGTTAGACCATCTTTCCGTGTTATTTTATTTTTATTTTAATCTAGAGCAGGGGTTTCCAACCTGGGGGTTCATGGACCACTCAGTTAATGGTAATGGTCAGTTAATGGTAGGAGTCCGAGACATGAAATAGGTTGGGGGCCCCTGGTTTAGAGATACAACGCGGAACAGGCCCCTGCGGCCCAACGAGCCGCGCTGTCCGCCCAGCAACCTGCCTATTTACCCCTCACCTAATCACAGGACATTTTGCCATGACCAGTGAACCCACTAACCGGTACGCCGTTGGACTGTGGGAGGAAGCCGGAGCAACCGGAAAAAAAAAAGCCCACGCAGTCATGGGGAGAACACACAAGCTCCTTACAGATGAAGCAGGAATTCAACTCTGAACTCCGCTGCCCCGTGCTGTAACAGCATCTCACCAACCGCCCCAAAGCCTTGTCTTTTTTTCTAGGCCTTTTTCCTGTGTTCTACCAGTAACGATGTGCTGACTGCAGCTAACTTTCTGTTTTATCTGACTGTATCATATCAATGGGAAATTGAAGTTCAGTGCAGAAATTTCAAAACAGAAACACAGCCAGACTTACGGAATGTAAGGTTGTTTCCAGCACTGAGTAAAAGCTATTTTTAAACAGAGATACAGGCAGAACAGGCCCCTCTAGCTCACCAAGTCACGCTGCCCAGTGACCAACTTATTTAACTCTAGCTTAATCACAGGACGTTATACCATGACCAGTGAACCGACTAACTGGTACATCTTTGCACTGTGGGAGGACCCACCCACACATGGGAAGGACGTACAACCTTTATCATAGAGGGCGCCCGAATTGAACCCCAAACTCCGGCATCCCAGCTGTAATAGCGTTGTGCTAACCGCTACCCTACCGTGGCGCCCCTGTTGTGCTCCTGATTTTTTTTCCCATGCTGAAGTACTGCTTTTACCCAAAACAAATCTTACAGTACAACAAAAAAAATACAACAAATCTACACTTAGTGGCCACTTTATTAGGTACACCTGCTCATTAATGCAAGTATCTAATCAGCCAGTCATCTGGCAGCAACTCAATGCATAAAAGCATGCAGACGTGGTCAAGAGATTCAGTTGTTGTTCATACCAAACATCAGAACTAAGTGACTGACCGAGGAATAATTGCTGGTGTCAGACAGGGTGGTTTGAGTATCTCGGAAACTGCTAATCTCCTGATTTCCGCTCACAACAGTCTCTAGAATTTACAGAGAATGGTGAAAAAAAACAAAGAAAATCATCCAGTGAGCGAGCAGCAGTTTTGTGGGTGAAAATGCCTTGTCAATGAGAGAGGTCAGACTGGTTCAAGCTGACAGGAAAGCGACAGTAACTCAAGTAACTATGTGTTACAACAGTGGTGTGCAGAAGAGCTTCTATGAATGTACAACATAGAAAACAGGTGCAGGAGTGGGCCATTCGGCCCTTCGAGCCTGCACCGCCAATTGCCAAACCTTAAACTGGATGGGCTACAGGTGCAGAAGATCACACCGGATTCCACTCCTGAATGTAATAAAGAGGCCACTGAGTTTAATTGTGTCTAAATGAGATGAAAGAAAAGATGCATGACAGATGATTCTAAGGGGCAAAATGCAAAGGATATTAAGTAATTGAGCATCACTTTTAAGAAAAACAATTTTCTCCAAGAGTTTAAGAAAGGCTTGCCCTTCTAACAGAGCTTGATTGGAATATTGCACAGACATTGTCAGTTCTTTGTTGTTAATTTCAATGATTTTGTAATCTAATACATACTAATACCCATTAGTCAAGACGTAGCCGAATTCATGAGCTAAGAAAATCGAATGCACAGACAATCAGGATAAAATGAACTGTGTAGCGAGCCAGAATTCTAATTTTTATATTTGAAGTACATTAATTAATATTGAATGATATAGCTAAGGAAAATAAGCCACTTTTATAGAATCTTATCAGATGTTTGCACACTTAATTAAATTTATGATATTTCCTTGATATTTTTAATAAGAACGACCACTTGAAGAAACTAGAATTTAAACAAATGAAGCAAAAGTCACCTTTCCAATCTTGTTGAAATATTTAATTGGTATGTAAATATGATGGTCTGTTTGTGCTGTAATGTCCATTGTGTGAGGAAGATACCGATGACAAAATATGGCAAGTAAGCTTCGAGTTTGCACTGTAAGAAAATGTAAGTTGTTTTGTGTTCTGCTTAAGCAGCTGTTAAATTTGTACAGAAATATTCCATTGAGTAAATTTAACTTCAATCTTTATAGATTTAAAATTAGTATTTCTAAGTGTATTCCTATAAGAGTCTCTGCTGCTTGGAGAGCAAGCATTCATATAGGAGTGAAAACAAACTCATCTTGCGTATGCTGCCTGTAATGTATGTGCTGATTAATAATTTGCTTTCTTGTCATATGAATATTACAATGTCATGTGATCCCAAAGTGACTCATATGTCCAGTTTGAATGTTTGTGATTTTCCATGACTTCATGTTGAAACTGTACTTGTTGGGGTGTTAGTGAATGCACATAGTGACAATAAATGAACATATGATATATATATATCATAGGGAACAGGAAAGGGAGTGCTGCATGTTAGCATTTAATTGACTACGTGCCAGAATTACTTCTAAACTGATCAGGGCAAGATGCTGAAGTTTGGCTTGCCTACGACCAGAGGGCACAGCCTCAGAGTAGAAGGATCCCCCTTTGGACAGAGTTGAGCAGCAATTTCTCTATTCAGAGGGTGGTAAATCTGTGGAATTCTTTGTTACAGACGGCTTGTAGAGCCCAAGTCGTTGGGTATATTTAAAGTGGAGATTGATGGGTTCTTGATTAGTCATGGTGTCAAACGGTACAGGAAGGAGTCAGGAGAAAGGGGTTGAGAGGAATAAGAAGTTAGCCATGATGAAATAGTGAAGACCTGATGGGCCGAATGGCCTCATTCTTCTCCTATGTCTGATGGTCTTACCAGCACTTTAGAATCCTTCACATCTGTCCATAACCCTAGCGCATGCCCAGGGTTGGATCAGACTGTTCACACCCTTGGTGTGATATTTGACCCCAAGTTAAGTTATAAGCCACATTTCTGTACTGGTGCTATGACAGCCTGTTCCTACCTCTGGAGCAATACATAACTCACACACACACCAAATTGTTAACTCTTGGCCAGCATAAATGTGGGGTCAGTGCCTTGTACTAACCTACAGAAAATCCAAGTCACTGTACACCCTAGTGCACATTGGCCAGTGCTAGCTCACTTCAAATACCCCACTGGCCTTCTCTTTCTCTACCTCCAAACTCGGCTTCAGACCTAAAATCCTGAACTACCTGCACTGCTGAAGCTCTGACCTGCTGAGCATCCCTGAATTATATCACTCCACATCTGGCAGCTGTGCCTTTGTCTTTAAAAAATCTCAGCCCTATAACTCCATAGCAAAGCCTTCCCCCTTCTCTACAGCTGAGGAGTTCATCTCCTGTTTCCAACACTACAGACGCTGCATGGTTACATCAGCACCTTGATCTCTGCAATGAAATTGGTGGAATAAATTTCAGTGGCACTTTACGTTTCAGTAATATGAGTACAAAGACCTGTTTACACAACTGATCGGGCAAAAGTGTCTGGGCATACTTCACTTTGAGAAGGTGCTCTAGCTACACGGCTATTAAGTATCATTTCTAAAATCTCTTAATGTGATTCTGTGTCAAATTTTGTGCAATGATACTGTTGTTGGTGCACTTTGCTACATTAGGGCCTATATAATTGTGTCTATTCGAAGAATTTTGAAAATATTCCTTAGGCTATTAATCTAATTTAGAGCTACAGACAGATAATGTCAAACTGTTTTCAAAGAATAGCGTAAAAAAACAAAAGAGATCAGGGGAAAATGGCCAGACTGGTTCAAGCTGAAAGTGAACTGACAGTGGTGTGCAGAAGAGCATCTCTGAATGCACAAGATGTCGAACCTTAAAGTGGATTGGCTACAGCAGCAGACCATGAACGTTCATACAGTCACCACCGTTATATGCCGTGTCGTAAGATGCAAGTGATCATGGCCTTTCCATGACCATGGTTGTTCTTGGCAAATTTTTCTACTGAAGTGATTTGCCATTGTCTTCTTTTGGGCCAGGTCTTTACCAGACAGGCTCCCCCAGCCATTATCAATACTCTTCAGAGATTGTCTGCCTGGGGTCAGTGGTCACATTACCGGGACTTGTGATGTGCACCAGCTGCTCGTACGACCATCCACCACCTGCTCCCATGGCCTCACATGGCCCTGATTGGGGGGCTAAACAAGTGCTACACCTTGCCCAAGGGTGACCTGCAGGCTAGCTAGCGGAGGGAAGAAGCACCTTGCACCTCCTTTGGACCACCCAAATTCACACACTTTGTGTGTGTGATGCCTTTGAAAGCTGAGATTTAAAAGAAAATCCTCTCCAAATAAAAGTGAATCGAGAACTAGCTGTAGAACTGTATTAAATAATGAAATGCACTGATGAATGTTAACAAAAAAAAACCTTGGTGAAATTTGAGCATTGGAGCCAGTGAACAAACTGTTCTCAGTTTTGGATACTGACAACCAGCTTCAAGCCTTTCTTAGAGTGTTATTCCTGGTTTATTTGTGTAAAACATTAAATGTTGTTTTCGGTTTGAAATTACTCAGGTTGGTTCTTAGGTTTGTTTAAACAGTTATCATTCTGCTAAACAAAAAGAAACAAGCTTACATATAAAACACACAAAAAGAGGGATAATAAATTGGCCATGATGGAATGGCAGAGCGGACTTGATGGGCTGAATGGCTTAATTTCACTGCAATGTCTTACAATCGTATGGTCTATAATACTGGAAGAATTCAGCAGGTCAGGCAGCTTCCATGGAGAGGAATTGGGCTGAGAACGTTCGTCTGGGCTGCCAGTGTCCAATGACTGCCTCTTAGCCACCCGAAGACTTCAAGCCAGGGAACCTGTATGAAGCAAGTTGGTGGAACTGCAAGTATGTTGATAAGTCCCAAAATTTAGCAAAGTTGCTCAGCATGGATGCCTGTTTGTACCTTTGTCTGATCTGCAGTCCTTTGGGAGGCTAACGTGGACTGCCAGAGAACACTGAACTTTAGATTAACACTAGGTTAAATATGGAGTCAGGAGTAGAAATGTAAAGTGCGGACATTCTCCATCAGCCATCAAACTGCATCAGGATATACAACTCCCCTCCACTGCTCTCGCATACGATGAAACTGAAGCAAGGAAACCAACCTGAGTAAAATAGGACCCGATCTTAAAACATGTCAGATCCACATCAGCTCAGAATATGATACAAAGCAAACTTCTGCCCGGGCAACACACACAAAATGCTGGAGGAACTCAGCAGGTCAGGCAGCATCTATGGAAATGAATAAACAGTTGACGTTTTGGGCTGAGACCCTTCGTCAGGAGCCTTCCATAGATGCACAAAATGCTGGAGGAACTCAGCAAGTCAGGCAGCATTCATGGAGGGGAATAAACAGTCGAGGTTTCAGAAAGAGACCCCTCATCAGGAATGCAATCAGGATCCTTCCCGATGAAGGGTCTTAGCCTGAAGCATCAACTGTTTATTGATTTCCGTAGACGCTGCCTGACCTGCTGAGTTCCTCCAGTGTTTTGAATGTGTTGCTCTCGATTTCCAGCATCCGCAGAATCTCTTGTGTTTATAAATCTCTTCCTGAGCTTGGTCTTAGTTGTAAAGAGAGAAAGTTACCATTGTTAAAAGCCACATTTATTAGTTTTATCAGATGGTTATGGAAACAAGGGATCAAAAATAATAAAATAACATACAGATTTTAAATTTGAAATCAGTTGTATTCAAGAATAATTACCAAGTAATGTGTAAATTATTTTGTAAAAAGTGGAGTTAAAACGCTTGACCCTCCAACTACGAACTTTAAAGTCCAGAGGGCACGGCCTCAGAATAGAGGGACGCCCATTTGGAACAGAGATGAGGAAAAATTTCTTTAGCCAGAGGATAGTGAGACTGGGGAATTCATTGCCATAGGCAGCTGTGGAGGGCAAGTCATTGGGTACATTTAAAGCAGAGGTTCTTGATTAGTCAGGGCATCAAAGGTTATGGGGAGAAGACAGGAGAATGGGGTTGAGATGAACAATAAACCACCATGATGGAATTGTGGGGCAGACTCGAGAGGCCTAGTGGCCTATTTCTGCTC
The DNA here is from genome assembly GCF_963921235.1 of Mobula hypostoma. Classification (NCBI taxonomy): domain Eukaryota; kingdom Metazoa; phylum Chordata; class Chondrichthyes; order Myliobatiformes; family Myliobatidae; genus Mobula; species Mobula hypostoma. The sequence continues at coordinate 4,451,955 of NC_086113.1, read as the reverse complement.
CTGTGCCTCAGGGTCTTATCAGTGATTCGCTTTTCTTTTGCAGGAAAGGAGAACAGTTTTGAGGTAAACAGGCGTGTTCTCCTCCAGCATTTGGTGTGTGTGTGTTTTAAGCTTTGTTTCGCTTAAGTAATCCTTTTCTATCCTTGACAACAAGGAATTTCCCGGGGGAGATTCTGGGGTTCATTTTCCTATTAAGGTATTTTGAATGAGCTACAACTGCAGGAAAAGTCTGTCTAAAAGATCATTCTACGTTACTCTTGATAAAACAAGAATGCTCAGTATTATAATAACTTACAGATGCAAATAATTTTAGTCCAGAAAAATCAAACTCGTTTAATTTATTGCTACTATGTGCGTTCATTTTACTATTTGTTCTAACTCAAGTTGTCAACATTTTTATGCCTGGGAAAGTTTTTAATACCGAAGTGCCCATTATTCCTGTGTGGGGTTTGACCCTCTTTGTCAGCAGAATGTCTGATCGTTTTGGCTATCGTAATCAAATTTAGTGCTGCTACATTACATTCCTTGGTCAAAAATGTGCTTACTTAACTGGATAATAATAGATTTTCCCTCTTGTAGTTCAGGGTAATTGTAATGAGCCTAATTGTTCACAATTTGTAAATAGAACCACACGTGTTAGAAACACTCAGCTAATCAGGCGGCATTCAAATAGTGAGAAATCGTGTTCAAACTTTAACATTACAGCCATTACAGCCACTTGTAAATGTGTAAGACGGCACAACTATGGATTCACCCTCGAAATCTTTGTGGTTTTTGGAATCATAGATGGAACACTCCATCATATCAATAGGGATACTTTTCAGTCGGATACAGTGAGGTCTTCACTTACAACCAGCACCAAGCTATGAGGTACTGCTGCAACCATACAGAACAGACTTGTAACTACCAGTATCTCACCACGTTAGAGTTAAGAATGTACTGCACAACTGCATATTTATAACCATATGCTGGCTGTTTTTGTCACAATTCAGATTAGACTGCTTAGAGAATATCACTCAGCCTTTGTTCCACACTGCTGTATTGCCAGAGGGAATATTTAACATATAATTTCATTATTATGTGCTTTTGAGTTATATCCTATTTATGTTCAACTGGTCTATCAGATCTTTTTGAGATTGTCACTGCAGGAATGGATAAGGTGGGCGGGTGGGAGAATGTGCAGTATATTTTTGGAAATCCTTTGATAGGATCCTACAAAGGGAAATGTTCAGCAACGTAATGGTGGTTATATACTGGCACGAGCTGAGAGCTAGTTAACAAAGGAAGCAATGGGTAGCAATAATAATTCACACAAAATGCTATAGGAAATCAGCGGGTCAGGCAGCCTCAGTGGAGGGGAATAAACAGCAGCATTTCAGGATGAGACCCTTCATCAGGATTGGGAAGGAAGAGAGAAGAAGCCAGCTTGATCTTCCCTCAAAGATCATGAGAAATGGGGACAGGTTCTAGCTTCTTCCCCCTCCATTCCAGTCGTGAAGAAGGGCTCAGCCCGAAACATGGGCTGATTATTCCTGTTCATAGATGCTGCCTGACCTGCCGAGTTCCTCCAGCATCTGCAGAATCTCTTATGCTTATGAGTGGCAATAGTAGATCTTTCTCAGGTTGCCTGGTGGTGAGAAGTGGGACGCTGCAGCTCTGCACATCTTGTTATACATAATCCATGCCAACGATTTGGCTTAGGGGAATGAAATGTTGCATTGGGGTCTTAAGGACAGAATATGAACAGGTAAAATGGAATTATAATGTGCAAAATGGAATCCACTTCCATCCTTAAAACTGACAAGCTGTTATTTTTTTAAGTGACATATTGAGAACTGTTCATGTGAAAAGAGTCCTGACAGCTAATGTGAAATGCAGCAAGCACTCTTGAAGGCCAGTGGTACACTGAGGAGGATTCAGGTACAGAAGGTGTAACGCAATTATACAGGGCATTAATAATAATGTATCTAAAGTATTACATGTAGTTCGGTCACCTTATGTTTTAAAAATTTAAGTGCAATGAAGATTCACCAGTCTGGTGGGTTTGGTCTGTAACAGGGGGTTCCCAGCCTGGGGTTAACTGGTTCCCTGGGTAGTGGGTTTGGTCTATAACAGGGGGTTCCCAGCCTGGGGTTAACAGGTTCCCTGGGTGGTGGGTTTGCTCAATAACAGGTTCCCAACCATGGGACCCCTTGCTTACATAGGTCAATGGCATAAAAAGGCTGGGAACTCCTGCTCTATAAGGAGGGAATGAGTAGATTAAGCCTCTATCCTCAAGAGTTTGTAAAAGCAAGTTTCATCTCACTGAGAGTTACAGAATTCTTGCAAAGTTCAACTGAAGAGATGCATGTAAAAAGATATCTCGAGTACTGGGGCTCACCAATTCACAGTACGGGGCAGATTACTTCAGACAGAAATCAGGATGAAGTTCTTTAGTTCAGAGTGGAGGCTTTGAAATTCTTTCCCTCGTGGAGACTCAGAGTTATAGATTTCTGGAAGATCACTGGGAATGAAGATAGTGTGGGAGAATGATGCTTAGACATGAGCTAGTTGAACGGTGGAGCAAGTTTAAGGGGGATTTAGACAACTCCTTATAAGAACGGAAAGACTCAAGGCATCGAACAGTGTTGCAGAGAGGGAAACAGAATTAACGCGTCATGGTAACATTCTTTCATCAGAACTGTGTTGTCTTTCATCAACCGTCTCTCCATTGAGGCTGTCTGACCTGCTGAGTATTTCAAACATGGAGCAACACACACAAAATGCTGGAGGAACTCAGCAGGCCAGGTAGCATTTACTGGAGGGGAATCAAACAGTTGCCGTTTGGGGCCGAGACCCTTCATCGGGACTGGAAAGGAAGGGGGAAGAATGTATTTCAAACATTGTGTTTGAATTTCAATTTTCAAGCATCTGCCTTTGGATATTTAAGTCTGTGATGTTTGTGTTTTCCTACTGTTAACCCTTTATGTAATTGCTCTAGAGCTGTTCCATAAATCTGATCGACTTTGATAACAGAAACCCAAAACCCACCTTCACCAGCCTGTGTGATCAATAGAAATCTTGTATGAACTGACAATCTAATACTTGCTGTTATTCAGGAAAAAAATTGTTAGAATCCAAATATTATCTTACTTACTGCTTTTAACCTCTGGAGTTAACATCCTTTTTTAAAAAGTAACTGTATAACTGATGCAATTGTGTTTTTTTGTTATTTTGCTATTAACTGGCACATTAATGCTTCTGCTTAGTAATTCTTTATGTAAATGCTGATAATCTAAGGTATTTTTTCTTAAGTGTAAATACAGAACCCCAAAAAAGCTAAAATGTCAATAACTAAGCTAGACAGAAATGGGTGCAGAAGTGTTTTGTGAATGATAGGGATATATAAATGCACACTGTGAAGAAAGAGGTATACAAAACAGTTATATGCTCTAACATATTGTCGGGGTAGTTACTGTTGACAATCATATCATGTAATGAGTATGAAATGTTTTAGAAATGGTGCAGAAAATATTTTATGTAACTGTGATGCTGTATTTTAGCATAGATATTTTATGTAATAAAACAAACTTGGGGAAAATAATCATTGTCTGTATAATAAATTAGTCTCCCAATCTTTGTTGACGTTCTATACAGTCTGGGGCCACTTTATTAGATACACCTGCTTGTTAATGCAAGTATCAAATTAACTAATCATAAGGCAGCAACCCAATGCATAAAAACATGCAGGCACGGACAAAGGGTCCAGTTGTTGTTCATACCAAATATCCACTCTAAGTGACTGATCATGGAATGATTGCTGGTGCCAGATGGAGTGGTTTGAGTATCTCAGAAACTGCTCATCTCTTGGGATTTTCATTCATAACAATTTCTAGAATTTACAGCGCATGGTGCGAAAAAACAAAAAAAAAACAGTGTGCAGCAGTTTGTGGGTAAAAACACCTTGTTAATGAGAGGTCAGAGGGGAATGGCCAGGCTGACAGGAAGGCGACAGTAACTCAGATATCCACACCAACGGTGGTGTGCAGAAGAGAGAGCACAACACAGTGAACCGTGAAGTGGCCGAGCTACGGCAGATCATGGGCATACAGTACATCCAGTGGCACTCTATTAGGTACACGAGTTATTCAAAAAATAGCTCCTGAGTGTATACTTTAATCTTCAGGCACTTGTAAAGAGGTACCAGTAAAAGTCTATAGCGTGGCATGGTAGCATAGCGGTCAGCATAACCATTTACTGTGCTTTAATTCCCACCTCTGTCAGTAAGGAGTCCGTGCACCCTCTGACCTCCAGGTGTTCAGGTTTCCCTCCACATTCCAAAGTCGTAGGGTTTGTGCAAGTTGTAGACATGCTCTGTTAGTGTAGGAAGCACGGTGACACTCGCAGGCTGCCCCCAGCACAATCCTCATTGTAAACAAGAGGAAATCTTCAGTTACTGGAATTCCAAGCAACACTCACAAAATGCTGGAGGAACTCAGTAGGCCAGGCCACATCTATGAAAAAAAATCACAGTCAACGTTTCGGGCTGGAACACCTCGGCAGGACTGAAGAAAAAAGCTGAGTAGATTGATTTGATGTGTGCAAATGCCTCACTCTACTGTATGTTGCAATGTACATGTGACAAATGAAGCTAATATTAATCTTATCCTATTTGAGTTCTTTTAAATGTTTGTACCACTACCACCACCCCTGGCTATTTAAGTAAGTTGTCGATTGCTAGGTTGGTGCCAGAAGCAGGGCGACACTAGCAGGCTGTTACCAGCACACCCTTGGACTGTATTGGTTGTTGATGCAAATGATGCATTTCAATGAACATGTGACAAATAAAGTGAATTTTTACAAGCAGTAACTGTGGTCAAATATAAATTAGACATAATCTAAAAGGACTGGGTCTTCATTACAAGGAGCAGGAATGCCTTGGCAATAATTACTCAAGGTAAGATTAAACCTACAGTACTGTGTCGTGTTGTTCCCCTGATTTGATGCAGCATAGGAACTGGCCCCATTAGCCTGCACTGTTAAAGACTCATTTCTTTTTAAATCTTTTTATTAATTTTTCAAAATTACAAACTCAATAACAAAGTTGGTACACAGAGATTGGAAAAATGTTCATCAACATATATAAAATGAATTGTAAGTAACATAGATATAAAAGACTTCCAAACTCATAATGAGATTAAACATTAAAAAAGAAATAAAAAGAAAAAAATATATAAACAAAAAAAAACCCCAAAAGAAAAAAAAAACCCAAGGAAAAAAAACAAAACAGGGCTAGACCAACAGCTTATATCAGACATGTTCAATAATGTCGTTAACTCTGCTCCTCTCCTCATATAATTTAAGTTTAGAAAAAAGATTCGGAAAGGTCAGATTACATCATATGAAAATATTGCATAAAAGGTTTCCAAGTTTCTTCAAATTTAACCGAAGGGTCAAAAATATCACTTCTCATTTTTTCCAAATTTAAACTTAATATGGTTTGAGAAAACCATTGGAATGTAGTTGGAGGATTAGTTTCCTTCCAGTTCAACAAAATAGATCTTCTCACCATTAAAGTAACAAAAGCTATCATTCGACAGGCTGAAGAAGACAAAGATCTATGTTCTACCATTGGCAATCCAAAGATTGCCGTAATAGGATGGGGTTTTAAATCGAAGCATAGAACTGTTGAAATAATATCAAAAATGTCTTTCCAATATTTTTCCAAAAGAGGACAGGACCAAAACATATGAGTTAAAGAAGCCACTTCAGAGTGACATCTATCACAAGTAGGGTTTATATGGGAATAAAAATGAACTAGTTTATCTTTGGACATATGAGCTCTGTGTACTACTTTAAATTGTATTAAAGTATGTTTAGCACATATAGAAGAAGTACTAACTAATTGAAAAATTTTATCCCATTTCTCTGTAGGTAGGGAAAGTTGAAGATCCCTTTCCCATTCATTTTTAATTTTGTCAGATATATCTGGCTAAAGACTCATTTTTACATCAATCCTACATCTCTTCCAAATTCCCAGCCAGTCCTCCAGCAAATTTTATCACTCACCTGTATACTATTTGCAATGCACAGTCACTTCCACTCACCTCATTGGATGTGTGCAAAAGCCCACATGGTTAATTTTATTATTGTTACATGTACTGAGATAGAGTGAGAAGCTTGCCTTGCATACTGTTCATGCAGATCAGATCGTTACATCATTACACAGTGCACTGAGGTAGAACAAGGTAAAAAAAAAGTGCAGAATAAAGTGAAAAGGCTACCAAGAAAGTACAGTGTACAGGAAAACAATAAAGTGCAAGATCACGGACTGGGGGCTTGATTTTAAGGTGATTGAGGAAAGTTTGGTGGGAGAATGTCAGAGGTATTCCCCCCCCCCACACAAAGAGTGGTGGGTGCATGGAACACCCCACCCAGGTGATGGGAGAGGAAGATACATTTGGGACATCCAAGATGTTCTTAGCTAGGCATGTGGACAATAGAAAAATATAGGGCTATATGGGAGGGAAGGGTTAGAGTGGTGTTAGATGTGTTAAAAGATCAGCACATTGTGGTCCAAATGACCTATGCTCTGCTGTACTATTCTATATTCTAGAGTACATGTAAGTAGATTGTGAGACCAAGAATGCATCTTACCGTACATGAGGCCTAATGAAGAGTCTGATACAAGGAGGTGGCCAGCATCTTTCAGGGAGCATCTCATCTCCTGCCATCTGAAAGCCTTTCCAACAGCACAGGGGCTTGGTGAAATAATCCAACATTCGCTTCTATAACTGCACCTTCAGCAGCTCTCAAACTTAGTACCAGCCAGGGCAAAGCTGCCAGACCAGCAGTTCGTGTACCTGCTAACTATTTTAGTCACCATTGCAATCAGCCTACCCTATCTGCCACTCACAGAACACACACTCTGCCCAGGGATCCTTCAATATTTGTTACAAAGAGGGACACAAACACATACACACAGGACTCCAACCCCAGGAGAAGCACCTCCAGGCCTTGGCCCCGGATGCTCATACATCAGACTTCCAACCTCCAGTCCCTGGCCCAGACTTGCAGTACACCAGAGAAAGCAGTCTGTGAAGTTTTCTAAATAAGTTTTTAATTAAAAGTTACTGGCCAAAGCCCCATTCAAGTGTAAAATGCAATTACACTATCATCTAGGCCTTTATGAGTTAGGTTTATTGCATTACTCCTCCTGTCCCATCCAGACATGTGTCCTCAACACATACAACCACAAACTACAGCATATCCGATGAGGAGAGGTTGAGCAATTCGGATTTTTCTCCTTGGAACAGTATTATTTTTCTTTTGCATTTGCACAGAATGCCTTCATTTACACATTGCCTGCTTGCCAGTGCTCGCTTCTGTGTAGGTTTACATTGATTCTATTGTCTTTGTTCTACTGTGAAACCCTGCAAGAAAATGAATCTCAAGGTAGTATACGGTGACATACAAGTACTTTGAAAAATAAATTTACTTTGAACTTCGAAGTCAAACACCATTCTGACCTGGGTATATGACTTGACCCAAATCCTGGCGTAGCCTTTCCATAGTCAGATACACTAGTGAAGTTTAAGAGACTACTAGACAGGTATATGGAAGAAATTTAAGGTGGGGGGTTATATGGGAGGCAGGGTTTGAGGGTCGGCACAACATTGTGGGCTGAAGGGCCTGTACTGTGCTGCACTACTCTATGTTCTGCTGTGGACATACCCTCAAAAGGAAGATCCCAACATCTTCAGGCAGGCAACTCACCGCCACTTCCAAAGACAATAGAGTGGTCACTAAACTTCAGACCAGCCAGCACTCCCCAAATCCTGCAAACAAATACATACGGTCAACTCAAGCAGACTTTTTCCACTAGAACTAGAGGTCATAGTCTAAAGGTGAGATGTTTAAGGGGAACTTCTTCACTCGAGGGAGGTGAGCGTGGAACGAGCTGGCAGCCGAAGTGGTGATTTGGGTTCGATTTCAACGTTTATGAGAAGTTTGGATAATGACATGGACAGAAGGGGAATGGAGGAATATGGCCTGGGTACAGGTTGATGGGTCTAGGAAATTAACAGTTTGGCAAGGCCTGGATGGACCAAAGGGCTTGCTTCTGCACTCTAAATGAATTTAAAAACCAACACCTTTCAAGCATTGACTTTATTGCACTGATTCACATTCAGAAATCATTTGACAAAATGCACATTTCACAGGAGTCGGAGGACAATATTAAAACATTACTCAGGTACAGTAACAATTGCATTCTAACGACATTAGCTAACAGAGATGCATCAATCAAGGACAGGACACACAAACATGCTGGTTGCAATATTTTCCTCATGTTTCAAGTCGACTTTTAAAGAAAATTAAACATCGGTACGGAAGGTGGATACTGACCACAAACCCCGCGTGGTTCGGTTAGCGCAACGCTCAACAGCGCCAGCAGTAAAAGGAGGGAGTTCGATTCCCACTGCCGTCCTCAAGAAGTTTGTACGTTCTCCCCGTGACGGCCTGGGTTTCCTCTGGGTGCTCCAGTTTCCTCCCAGGTTCCAGAGGGGTACCGGTTAGGGTTAATAAGTTGTTGGCATGCTATGCTGGTGCTGGAAGCGTGGCGACACTTGCAGGCTGCCCAGGACAATCCTTGCTGATTTGATTTGACACAGAACATTGCCTTTTACTGTATGCTTCAATGTACATGTGCCAAATAAAGCTAATCTAATAAATAGCTAATCTAACTCCACAAGTTACTTACAGGCTGTTTTAAAAAAAAAGATTGATTTAAAAATCAATGTTAGATTAAGGAAGTCGTACAGGTGTACCTAGCTGTGACACTACCGATAAAGGCACCGCACCGCACCGAGGAACTTGTAAAGCTTTAAAATTTAGAGAAGAAAAAAAATATTTTTGCATTATTACCAAGCATCAATTTACAAAGGAGGCAAAAAAAACTAGGTGATCATGATCAGTAAATTTTAAAGCACAGAATTATATCTATACATTTTCAATGCTTTCACATTGCATCCATGTTAAAATCTTAAAATATACTTTAATATTTGTATAACTATCTTTTATTATTTCATTATATTACTCCTTCAGTAGCTGAAAAATAATGCAGGAGAAAATGCAAATTTCTATATACATAAATAATGTACTGTATACTCATCCACAAAATATATGAAACAAATGCAGAAAACAATTCATAAATTCAAGGGTGGATCTTGAAGGCCAACAATTCCTCCGAATGCATATTGTTTAGAGAACGCAGATCAGATAATTTCAGCAGGAGCTTGGTAAAGACTGAACATTCAGTAGGGTGATTTTTCATAATTAAAGTTCGGAGCGCACGAATTAGAGTTTCCTGCAACTGCTCCACTGAGTTAGCATTTTTAATTCCTGATCGATCTGGAGAGAAATTAAAATTACAAAAAGTAAATCTCAAAGTTTCCTCTCTTAGGCAGTTAATCTAATCAACTATTCTAGACATAGGCTCCCTCCCACCCCCTCTATTACCCCCTTAACTGCATTGCAAACACTTTAAACCACTTTTTATAATGCTGTTTACACTGTAAATACATGCTGGCATTGATGTATGTATGCACATTTCATTCCACATCCTTACTTTAACCTCTGGATTCCAACTACTTGAGCCATCAGTTAATCGAGGCAGCCATTTATTTGAGACATTTGATGTACTGTATATGGCCAATAAAGTTATTTTATCTTTGAAACAAATAAGTAATGCTAAATTCACAGCTATTCCCTACATAAAGGTTAGTTTGAGTACACTTTAGTTTGTAAATGACTAAAACAAGATACTAAAAACGGCCTTAATGCAGAATGAATTACCACACCATGCAAGAAGCCATCTAAACATCATCCCCTCTGCTTCTGCTTGCAAGAAACTGCAGAGAGTTGTGGACACAGTTCAGCATATCACAGGAACCAATTTAGGGAAGTCTGCAGTGGTGGACAAGTCAGTCCACACTCAGACTCGAAGAGCAACACCTCATACTGCATCTGGGTAGTCTCCACCCTGATGGCACGAGCATCCATTTCTCCAACTTCCGGTAATTTCTGCCCCCTCCTCTCTCGCTCTCTCTCTATCCATTATCTGTGCTGGTTGCCCTCCTTTCCCTTCGTTTCTCATCTGCCCATTACCTCCCTCTGGTTCCCTTCCTCCTTCCCTTTTTCCCCCCATAGTCCACTTTCCTTTCCTATCAGATTACTTCTTCAGCCAACAGGTTAAGACCTGTTCCATCCATCATCTCCCAGCTTTTCACTTCATTCCTCCACCCCCCCACTCACCTGGCTTCACCTATATCACCTTCTAACTCGTACACCTTCCCCTCCCACACCTGCTTATCCTGACTACTTCCCCCTCCATTCCAGTCCTGACGAAGGGTCTCAACCTGCAGCAGCGACCATTTCCCTCCATAGATGCTGCCTGACCTGCCCCACCAGCATTTTGTGGGTGTTGCAGAGGAAATCAGCCTCCCCTACATGGGCTGTCTACACTTCTCACTACCTCAGTAAAACAGCCAGCATAATCAAGAGCCTCACCTACACAGACATTTTCTCTTCTCTCCTGTCCCACTGCGCAGGAGATACAAAAACCTGAAAGCATGTACCACCAGGGTCAAGGACAGCTTCGATAACTTTTGTATGGATCCCCAGCATGATCAAATGGGCTCCTGACCTCACTGTGACCTTGCACCTTGTCTACCTGCACTGCACTTTTTCTGTAACACTTAATTCTGCACTGTTATTGCTTTACCTCAATGCACTGTTGTAATCAATTGTTTGGTATGATCAGTATGCATGGCAAGTTTCTCACTGTAACAACAGTAAACCATTCACCAATTTCAGTTCAACAGCACTAGAATACAAAAGCAATGATGTCGTGCTGTGAGGATTTCTACAGCACTGATCAGACCGCACATGGAGTATTGGGAGCAGTTTTGGACCGCTTATCTAAAAGATGTGCTGACATTGGAGGGTGTCCGGAGAATGAAAATGAGAATGATCCCAGAAACAAAAGAGTTAACATATGAGGAGCACTAGTTGGCCCTGGGACTGTACTCACTGGAGTTCAGAAAGATGAGGTGGAATTTTATTGAAACCTACCAAATATTGAAAGGCCTAGAAAGAGGGGATGTGGAGAGGAAATGAGAGTCTAGGATCAGTGAGCACAGCCTAAGAATAGAGGGGCATCTATTTAAAACAGAGAATAAGGAGGTATTTCTTTAGCCAGAGTGTGGCAGATCTGTGGAATTCATTGCCACAAATGGCTGTGGAGGTCAGGTCACTGGGTATATTTAAAGCAGAGGATAAGTTCTTGATTAGTCAGGGTGTTAGAGGTAATAGAGAGAAAGCAGAAGTAAGGGATTGAGAAGGAAAATAAATCAGCCATGATGGAAAAGCACAGCAAATTTGATGGGTTGAATGGCCTAATTCTGCTCCTATGTCTTATGGTCTAATTCACTGCACTCCTTGAACTGGATGCATATTATGATATTTTAATTTACACAATCAAATGAAGGTGGTAATAGTGACTGTTGATAAACAGAATTTAAAAACTCTTCTTACCAGCAGACACCAGGACAACTGCTGTGAACAAGCTCATCTCCTCCTCACCAAGATGCAGGGCACTCAGTTTTTCACTGAACTCAAACATGGACAACAGCAGATCGCCTGCCCCCATTAACTGTAGCTCCTCCATCCCGTAACTCTTCCCACTCAGAAATGTGACTGTCCGGTCATGTACATCAAACAGAGCTGCAAAGCGCACCATTAACACCTGCCAATGATAGCCATAGGCATTCGTCAGAACATTGTTCCGAATGATTCTGGATAGAACTTACAGCCAGTTACATTGAGGTCATCTTCCGCCAGCCAAAAGCAGTGCAACATCAGGATAAATAAATCATTCGTATCAAGAGAAAACCAAGAAAAACTAGATTTTCCCAAGTTTGGCACCATTTCTTGAGTATCAGAAGCACTAATGCACCCAAAGTTGTAATACATTACCAAAATATGTAAATGTCACGAGATACTACCTTGAGATACAGTGTCTTGCAGGCATTTACAGGAAAATAAATACAATGGAATTTATGAAAAACATACAGAAAGACTAACAACCAATGTGCAAAAGACAAATACTACACACAGGCAGACAAACACATAAGACCATAAAACATGGGAGAATTAGACCATTTGGCCCATCAAGTCTCCTCTGCCATTCTATCACAGCTGATTTATTATCCCTCTCAATCCCATTTTCCTGCATTCTCCCCATACTTCATAGAGGGAGTACAAAGAAGGTTCACCAGATTGATTCCTGGGATGGCAGGTCTTTCATATGAAGAAAGACTGGATGAACTGGGCTTGTACTCGTTGGAATTTAGAAGATTGAGGGGGGATCTGATTGAAACGTATAAGATCCTAAAGGGATTGGACAGGCTAGATGCAGGAAGATTGTTCCCGATGTTGGGGAGGTCTAGAACGAGGGGTCACAGTTTGAGGATAGAGGGGAAGCCTTTTAGGACCGAGGTTAGGAAAAACTTCTTCACACAGAGAGTGGTGAATCTGTGGAATTCTCTGCCACAGCAAACTGTTGAGGCCAGTTCATTAGCTATGTTTAAAAGGAAGTTAGATATGGCCCTTGTGGCTACAGGGGTCAGGGGGTATGGAGGGAAGGCTGGGTTCTGAGTTGGATGATCAGTCATGATCATAATAAATGGCGGTGCAGGCTCGAAGGGCCGAATGGCCTACTCCTGCACCTATTTTCTATGTTTCTATGTTTCTATAATCTTTGATGCCCTTTATTAATCAAGAACCTATCAAACTTCACTTTAAATATACCAAATCACTTGGCCTCCACAGCTGCCTTGGCAATGAATTTCATAGATTCATCCCCATCCGGTTAAAGAAATTCTTTGTCATCTGTTCTAAAGGGACATCCTTCTATTCTGAGGCTGTGCCCTCTGGTCCTAGACCCCCCCACCATAGGATACATCCTCTTTACGACCACTCTAAGCAAGCCTTTCAATATTTGTTAAGTTTTAATGGATTGCCCCCTCATTCTACTAAACTCCAGCAAGTACAGGCACAAAGCCATCAAATACTCCTCATACATTAACCCTTTCATTCTCGTATCACTATGATTATGATACTTGGATCACTGTAATTCTCAATCCTACTCGGAAATGCTGACCCACAATATTTAAAGAGAGTGCAATCTGGTGTACATACCTCAAATGTTCCAGCCTTCAGCAAACTAACTTGGTCATGCTGTGACAGATCTTGGAATCCTGGAATACGTTTTGCAAATTCTACCACCTCCCTGACTGCAGGTGTAAAGCTCCTGGAAAATTCTTCCCAAATCTCCTGTTCCGATTTATCAGGATCCACATAAGGTGACATGCTCATTGGGCACACCTGTTCAAACAATCACACCAAGAATTAACCTGATTGTCTGGTACTGGTGTATTATTTACACACGTACCAAGAATGCTAGCTCCCTTTTTGCTACTTTTTAAATTCTTCTCATAAATATTTCTTGCAATTTATTGTATATTTTATGTATTGCACTGTACTGCTGTCACAAACAACACATTTTACAATGTATGTCAGTGGTAATAAACCTGATTCTGATACAGTAAAAACCTTGTCTTACACACACACTGGTCATACAGATCAGATCATTACAGAGTATTGAAGTAAAACAGTAACAATGTAGAATAGAGTGTAAAAACTACCAAGAACATGCAGTGCAATAGACAATGAAGTGCAAATCATTATGAGATAGATTGTGAGGTCAGAAATGAATTTTAACTTAAATTAGGACGCTTAAACTTATTTTAATTGGACAACATGGTAGTGTAGCAGTTAACGTAATACTCTTACAGAGCCAGCGACCCTGGTTCAGTTCCGCCGCTCTCAGTAAAAAGTGCTGTCCATTCTCCAGGTGCTCCGGTTTCTTCCCACAGACCAAACATGTACGGGTTAGTAGGTTAATTGGTCACACGGGTGAAATTGGGCACTGGGCCAGTAAGATCTGTTACCATGCCCTGTCTCTGAATTAGATAACAGATCCATTCCACGTCGACAGTAATGGTGCATTTAAGCTTTAATTATGAAATGTAACAGTATTGACAGCTTTATTTTTATTTAGAGAGAGATACAGTTCTGAACAGGCCCCTCCAGCCCAATAAGCCATGTCATCCAGTGAACCACCTGTTAACTTACAATGCCCAATTAACCCACTAAGCCCTACATACATCTTTGGACTGTGGGAGGACACGGGAGCACCAAAAGGAAACCCACACAGACACGGGAGGAACGGACGAAAGGCAGCATTTCATTGTCAACCTGCACTGCACATCCTTGGTAGTTTTTTTAAGTGAACTCCGAACTCCAATAGCATTGCATTAACCACTACACTACAAGGTGCCCTATACAGAACTGTACAACAATTATATATACACATATACATATATCTGGGGTGCCCAACACTTTTGTACAGTACTGTATTTGTCAATTTGAAGCAGAAAGCGAGTTTGTAAATCTGGCGAGAGCAAAGGATGTTGGGAATGGCGGGAGTGCAGCGCCACGGGAGGAGCGTGGGACAGGTGGCAGAGAACAAGTAGATGTCAGGGTTGGGGGTGGGGAGTGGCACGGGTGCAGATACACCCAGCCCCTAAGACAGCAGGCAAGGTTATTTGATTCCAAGCAATTGGTTTATTGATTATTACAGAATGTCTCTCTGGTGCTTCCTGCTCCCTCCCCTCTTGCTTCCCCTTTTCCCAAACATGATTCCCCTCTCCCTACCCCATTCCCACTCTCAGTCCACAATAGAGACCCATATCAGAATCGGGGAAAATCACTCACATATGTCATGAAATTTGGGGGTTTTTTGCACCATCAAATTACTTCTGTACTGTGAAGAAGTCTTAGGCACCCTAGTTATCTATTTGTGCCCAAGACTTTTGCACAGTAATGTACAGAGCTCTGAAATAAGTTGATATTTAACAATCAATCTACACTGAACGTACAACCATTTGTTCAGTAACAAAAGGGCATTTACCAGATGGGTTCTCCTCCCTGCAGTCCACGAGTGTTTCTTTAGATCAGTGGTTCGAGCAAACCCATCTTCTGTAACTACTTTTTGCGTAAACCCGCTGGAGACAGAATGACACTGCCTACTCACTCTCTCTGCACCTCCATTTGGACAAACCACATGCTTATTCATCTTATTTGCGATGCAGACTGTACCATGATTTCCATTCGTGAAACAATGCATTTCATCAACCCCACTTATTGCATGTCCAACCAGCCACTCGTCATTTCCAGTTCTGCGAGGGTTTTCCGTGTTCCGAACTTCCAGCATTATGTCCGGTTTCTCCTGGGTATTCGAAAAAGTCTCCTCGAGGGCTCTTGACACTGAACCGATCACTTCAGCCTCTGTGTTCTGAGGCAGCCCAGTCTGAGCTGGAGAGGACATGTCCTCACACAATGCATCAGTCTGCACGCAGCCACTCAGACGGTCATTTGCTGCGTTCTTCATCGCACTTTGCATTTCAATCAACATTCGCTGCTTCTCGCGCTTCGGAATGCGCCCAAACCGAACAGCTGTAAAACAGTACACAATGGCTTTCAAAGTGAGACTACAATGCTTTGGCCTCAATCGTTACATTTTTCAACAAGATAGGAATATGATAAGATCTGATTATATAAGGTTCTTCTGAACTGTAACAATACCATCTCGGGACATGCCTACAGCCAGACACTTCTTGAAGCGACACTGTTGACACCGGTTCCTGTTCATCCTCATGATGGCACAGTTCTCATTTTTCAAGCATTTCTTGTACTGAATATTCTGTTGGATGCTCCTCCTGAAGAACCCCTGCAATGATAAAGGCAAAGATTCAAGATTGTTTATTGTCATCCTTTAGTAAACAATGTTATTAAATACTTCAGTACACCAGTGAAAAGGAGAACAAAATTATTGTTACTCTGGATACAAAACAGCATTATTCAAAGTTCAAAGTTAAATTATCAAAGTGCATATATATCACCATATACAACCTTGAGATTTATTTTCCTGCAGGCATACTCAATTAATCCAACAGCTGTACAGAATCAACAGAAGACTACACCAATGAAAAACACAATCTACAAGTAACTGAGTTTGGCCGTATATACAAAGACGAGTTTATATGCACAGACTGGTGGTACTGTACGTACATAAAGTGACATTTGTGATGTCAATCTGATAAATCATGGAATGTATTTACATTGTGCAGTCTGTGCTACATGGGTCCAAACATTCTATTTCAGACTTCCAATCAACAGGTTTCTTTAAAACTGTTGCTTGTGTCACAACATGGAGGGACAGTTACCTGAAACTACACAAGACTAGCTGCATAATTTGTGTTAATAAAGCATTGTAATGGACGCAATACAACATTCCCCCCCCCTAAAGCTAAGTATAGTGGAATGGTAAACTCTAATTCCACCACCTTCAGGAAGATAGTTCCAAGACTCTTCGCTCAGAAAACACTGCATCCGTCTTAGTTGTAAATAGCTAATCAGCAAATTTTAAAGTCATTACCTCCTCTTCCTGGATTCTCCAGAAAAGAATTTCTTTATCTAGAGAGCAGAGAAGTCCCTGGAATTCATTGCCGCAGACAGCTGCAGAGACCAAGTCTTTGGGTATGTTTAAAGGAGTGCTTGACAGGTTCTAGATTAATTAGGGTGTCAAAAGATTATGAGAAGGCAGGAGAATGGGACTGGTGGGGGGGGGGACAGTAAATCAGCCATGATGAAATAGCAGTGCAGACTTGGTGCTTCAAATGGCCTAAATCTGCTCTTACGTCTTAAGGTAATTTTACAAGCTTTTCATAGTAAGTCATAGCCACTCAGGAGGTTGAAATATGAACACATTACCTTTATACACTCAATGGCCACACTATTAAGTATAGCTGTACACAAAAAGCTCAAACTTCAAAGTAAAATTTATTATCAGGAAACATGCATGTCACCACATACAACCCTGAGATTCTTTTTTCTGCAGGCACACTTAGCAAATCTATAGAACAGTAACTTTGAGTTATTAACTGTAAACAAACAGTGCAAATGCACATTTAAATAAATAACGAGCATTACATAATGCAAGTATCTAATCTGCCAGTTCAATGCATCAAAGCATACAGACATGGTCAAGAGGTTCAGCTCTTGTTCAGACCAAACATCAGAATGGGGAAGAAATGTGATCTAAGTGACTGTGACTATGGAATGATTGTTGGTGCCAGATGGGGTGGTTTGAGCATCTCAGAAACTGCTGATCTCCTGGGATTTTCATAAACAACAGTGTCTAGGGTTTTCAGAGAACGGTGTTGAAAACAAAAAACATCCAGTGAGCGTTAGTTCTGTGGACAAAAACACCTTGTTAATGAAAAGAGATCAGAAAAGAATGGTCCGGTTGGCAGGAAGGCAACAGTAACTCGAATAAACACACGTTACAATGGAGTGCAGAAGAGCATCTCTGAATGCACAGCAGGTCGAAACTTGAGGTGGTTGGGCTACACCAGCACAAGACCACAAACATTCACTCAGTGACCACTTTATTAGGTACAGATGTAATAACATGGGATCAAAACCTTCAGATTAGTACTTTATTTAATTTTGCAGATTCACTACTGGCCCAGTAAGGATCTGGATATTACCCAGAACACCTCAAATTCACAGCGATTGGCTTTGGCTTACCTTGCAACCTTCACACGCATGGACACCATAGTGGAATCCCGATGCCATATCTCCACAGACTCGACACAGCAGGACCATCCCATTAATTTCTAAATTAAGATTAATTAAGAATAAAGTTCAGCTTTATTTGTCACATACTTCAAAATTTACAGTGAGATGTGTTGTTTGTGTCAATGACCAAGACAGTCCGGGGATGCGCTGGAGGGCAACCCACAAGTATCGTCATGTTTCCAGAGCCAAGAGCATGCTCACAACTCAGTCAGCCCAACCAGTACGTCTTTGGAACGTAGGAGGAAACCAGAGCACCCAGAGAAAACCCAGGTGGTCACGGTGAGAATGTTCAAACACCGTACAGACAGTGGCAGGAATCAAACCCCAATCTTACAGGTGGCACTCTAAAGCATTGTGCTAGCTGTCACTCTACTGTATCGCCCCCTCACAAAAAACTACAAACAAAAATAGGAGTTGCAACTTGTCAAAAATTAAGCCAAGTTTGTAGTTATTTATCTGAAATGAATCTACTACTTTGGCCAATTTCCATTCATCCACAGGACATGCTGCACTGGCAGGGCCAGTGTTTGTGTGTGTTCTACCACCTACCACTCCAGATGATGGTGGATTGCCTCCATACTGTACAACGATTAAGGTGGAAAGAGTAACTCTCAAATCAAATAACATGAAGGTTAATTTGCATGTTGAATTCACAGTAAGGAAAACAAAAACATTCATTTCAAGAGGACCAGAATTTCAAAGTTCAAAGTAAATTTATTATCAAAGTACATACATGTACAATCCTGAGATTCATTTTCTTGTGGGCATATTCAATAAATTCAATAACCATAATAGAATCAATGGAAGACTACACCAAAAGTGCAGGCAATTTAAAAGCAAGGATATAATGCTCAAGGAATTGATCAGACAGCATTTAGATTATTGTGAGCAATTTTTAGAACATAGAAGAGTACAAGACAGGAACAAGTCATTCCACCCACAATGTTGTGCCAAACCAGCTAAAACCCAAACCCTAATCCCTCCTACCTACACCATGTCCGTATCCCTCCATCTGACTATCCAAGCGTTTCTTAAGTCTCCAATTTATTTGTCACCATAGCAGGCAGCGCATTCCAAGCATCCACCACTGAGTAAAAGAAACTTACCCTTCACATCCCCCTTGAACCTACCCCCTCTCACCTTCAATGCATGCCCTCTGGTTTTAGACACTTCAACCCAAGGAAACAGATATTCTCCGTCTGTGCCTCTCGTAATCTTGTACACCTCTATCACATCTCCCCTCAGCCTCCGGCGCTGCACAGCGAACAACCCAAGTTTATCCAGCTTCTCCTGATAGCACATGCCCTCTAAACCAGACAGCATCCTGGTAAACCTCTTCTGCGCCCTCTCCAAAGCCTCAACATCCTCCCTGTAGTGGGGAGACCAGAACTGCACACAATACTGCAGACGGGGCCTAACCAGAGTTTTATAGAAGCTGCAACATAACCTCCTGATTTTTGAACTTAATGCCTCGACTAATAAAAGCACGCATTCCCCAAGCTTTCTTAACCACCTGTGTAGCCACCTTCCTGGACTTATAAACTTGGATCCCAAGATCTCTCTGCTCCACAACACTGTTAAGGACAATGAAAAGGCAAAAGAGAGACCGCATAATTTAGCAAAAATAGGGAAAAGTTTGACGATTAGGAAGATTTTAAAAACCAACAGAAGGCCACCAAAAAAAGCCGTAAGGAGAGAAAAGATGAATTATGAAGGTAAGCTGTCCAATAACGTTAAAAAAAATACAACATTTTTTCCGAGAATGAAAGAGGAGCGAGTGTGGATACGAGACTGCTGGAAAATGATACTGGAGAGGTAGTAATGGGAGACGAAATGGCAGACAAACTTAAATAAGCATTTTGAATCAGTCTTTACAGTGGAGTGGTAAGTATAGATGGATTACTAAGAAGATGCTTGGGAAGTTGAAAGATCTGAAGGTAGGTAAGTCTCCTTGGCCAGATGAAATACACACCAGGGTTCTGAAAGAGATGGCTGAAGAGACTGTGGAGGCATTAGTAATGATCTTCCAAGAATCACTAGATTCTGGAACAGTTCTAGAAGACTAGAAAATTACAAATGCCACTCTACTCTTCAAGAAGGGAGGGAGGAAGAAAAAAGGAAATTATAAACCAGTTAGCCTGACCTCAGTAGTGGGAGTCCATTTTTAAGGATGAAATTTTGGGGTACCTGGAGGCACATGATAAAAGTTGGCCAAAGTCAGCATGATTTCTATAAGGGGAAATTTTGCCTGACAAATCTTGCCAGGCCAGAAATGGAACGATCATACAGTTTAACACTTGGCTAAGGAGCTGTTGCAGGAGGAAGGGCTTCAGATTTTTGGATCATTGGACTTTCTTCCAGGGAAGGTGGAACCTGTATAGAAGGCATATTTCGCACCTGAACTGGAGATTTGCTAGTGTTGCACAGTGAGATTTAAACTAGAGTTGTAGGGGGAACGGGAACGAGAGTGCCAGAACAGATAATAGATTGGTTGTAGAGAAAGGCGTTAACCCTACATACAAAGTCAGGAATCGAAAGGTCAAACATGGTGGGACTAAATGTTCTGAGCTGCACACATTTCAATACAAGGAATATTATAGGAAAGACAGATCAGTTTAGGGCATGGATCAGCAATTGGAATTATGACATTGCAGCCATTAGTGAAACTTGGTTGCAGGAGAGGCAGGACTGGCAGCTCAATATTCCAGGATTCCATTGTTTCAGACAAAACAGAGTAGAAGGGATTAAAAAAGGGTGGAATTACTTGTCAGGGAAAATGTCAGGATAGACATGGAGAACTCCTCTAGTGAGGCATTGTGGGTAGAACTGAGGAATAAGGAAGGTATGACCACATCAAAAGGATATTACAGACCTCCCAACAATCCACAGGATTTAGAGGAGCAAACTTGTAGAGAGGTTGCAGATTGTTCCAAGAAACATAAGGTTGTGATTGTAGGTGATTTTAACTTTCCACTTATTGACTGGGACTCCCATACTCTAAAAGGCCTGGATGAGCAAGAGTTTGTCATCCATGTTCAGGAAAATTTCCTTAATCAGTACATAGAAGTACCAACTAGACAGAGTGTGAGACCAGATCTCCTGTTAGGGAATGAGACAGGGCAGGTGACGTAAGTTTGTCTGGGGGAACACTCCATCTAGTGATCAATTGGTTAATTTATATGTAAGTGATGTGGATGATGGAATTAATGGCTTTGCAGACAATACAAAGATAGCTGGAGGAGCAGGTAGTTTTCAGGAAGTAGAGAGGCTACAGAAGGACTTAGATTAGAAGAATAGGGAAAGAAGTGGCAGATGGAATATAGTGTTGCTAGGTGTATGGTCATGCACTTTGGTAGATGAAAGGGTTGAGTATTTTCTAAATGGAGAGAAAATACAAACAAAAACTGAGGTACAAAGGGACTTGGGGAGTCCTTGTGCAGGATTCCCTAAAGGTTAATTTACAGATTAAGTCTATGGTGAGAAAAGCAAATGCAATGTTAGCATTCATTTCATAAGAACTAGAGTATAAGAGCAGGGATGTAATGTTGAAACTTTCTAAAGCACTGGTGAACCTCACCTTAAAGTACTGAGAGTGGTTTTGGGTCCCTTATCTTAGGAAGAATGTACTGAAACTGGAGATGGTTCAAAGGAGGCTCACGAGAATGATTCCGGGGGTTTGAACAGCTTGTTATATGAAGAGCGTTTGATGGCTCTGGGCCTGTATTCATTGGAATTCAGAAGAATGGGGAGTGACCTCATTGGAACCTATTAAATGGTGAAAGACCTTGATAGAGTGGATGTCGAGAGGATGTTCCCTATGGTGGGGGAGTCCAAGACTAAGGGACACAGCCTCAGAATAGAGGGGTGTCCTTTTAGAATGGAGATAAGAAGGAATTTCTTTATCCATAGAGTGGTGAATTTATGGAATTCGTTGCTACAGGCAACTGTGGAGGTTAAGTCTGTATATTTAAGGCAGAGGTTGATAAGTTTCTTGATTGGTCAGGGCATGAAGGGATACGGAGAGAAGGCAGGAGATTGGGTTGAGAAGAAATGGCAGAGCAGACTCCATGGGCCAAATTCTGCTCCTGTATCTCATGGTCTTATAATGCTATTTGTTTCAAGGTAATTATGGAAAAGGAATAGTTCTGGTCCTCGGGTTGAGATTCTAAATTGGAGAAAGCCCAATTTTGATGGTATCGAAAAGGATCTGGCAGGTGTGGATTGGGGCAGGCTGTTTTACGGCAAAGGTGTACTTGGTAAGTGGGAGGCCTTAAAAAGTGAAATTTTGCAAGTACAGAGCTGGTCTGTTCCTGTCACAAATAAAAGATAACTGGTTTAGGGAATCTTGGTTTCCGAGAGATACATAGAACATTCAAGCACAGTACAGGCCCTTCGGCCCACAGTGTATGCCAACCTTTTCAACTACTCTTAAGATCAAGCAAACCATTCCCTCCCCCATAACCCTCCATTTTTTCTTTCCCCATGTGCCTACCTCAAATGTATGTGCCTCTACCCCACCATCCCTGGCAGCGTGTTCCACTCAACTACCACCCTAAGTGTAAAATAAAAATGACCTCTGACATCCCTCCAATGCCCCCTCCTAATAGCACTGCTGCCCTGGGATGAAGGTGCTGGCTCTTTACTCCATCTATGCCTCTCATCCTCCTTTGCTCCAAACAGAAAAGCCCAAACTTGCTCAGTCTTTCCTCAGAAGACACACTTTCCAATCCACGCAGTATTCTGGTAAAACTCCATAAGACCATAAGATATAGGAACAGAATTAGGCCATTTGGCCCATCGCGTCTGCTCTGCCATTTCACCATGGCTGATCCATTTTCCCTCTCAGCCCCGATCTCCTGCCTTCTCACCATATCCCTTCACGCCCTGACTAACCCAGAATCTATTGACCTCCACCTTAAACTTACCTAAAGATTCCACCTCCACAGCTGCCTGAGGCAACAAATTCCACAGATTCACCACTCTCCATCTCTGCTCTAAATGGACGTCCTTCTACTCGGAAGCTGTCCCCTCCCACCATAGGAAACATCCTCTCCACATCCACTCCATCCAGGCCTTTCAACATTCGAGAGCTTTCAATGTGGTCAGTGAGGCTTTTTATTGAAACTATAGGCAGTTTCACCTATCACCTTGTGTTTCTTCCTCCCATCCCCCCACCTTCTTACTCTGACATCGCTTTTATTTCCCTCCAGTACTGATGAAGGGTCTGGGCCCAAAATGTCAACTGTACTCTTTTCCATAGATGCTGCCTGACCTGCTGAGTTTCTCCAGCGTTTTGTGTGTCTTACTTGTGGAACTCATTACCATGGATGGATGTGGAGTGCAAGTCACTGAAAATATTTAAAGTGGAGGTCGAAAGGTTCTTGATTAGTCAGGGTGTCAGAAGTCACAAGGCAGGGGAATGGGGTTGAGAGGGATAATAAACCAGCTATGATGGAATAGCAGGGCAGACATGATGGGCAGAATGGCCTAATTCTGCTATGTCTTATGATCTAACTTGTATGAACTTACTGGTGATGTTACTGGTACTTTTGTTCATGGGACCCGAGGTTGATCCATCCCCTTTGGCGGAACACAGAAGCTGAGCACTGTTGGAGCTTCCTAGTTTCAGCGGGCAGCTTTCAGAAAGCACGTCACTGAGGTGAACACGATTATCAGAAACAAAGCTGCTAGGTGGTGAGGGAACTGGAGCCGAGGTTGGCTGCAAACTGTTCTCAGAACCATCACTCTGATAGGAGACGGGGCTGCAGCTAGAGCTCGAACTGATGTAGGTAATAACACCACCTGCATTCAAACAAAGTATAATCAAGGATCAACTTTATTCACCACTTAATTACATTTTCAGGAATCTGCGGTGCTGTGTTGGCGCAACATGCAACAAAAAACATTTAATAATTGCTTTTTTAAATAGAAATAGAATAAAATGTGCATAATTACATAAATACAATGTAGACAGCATTATAAAAAGTGGTTTAAAGTGTTTAATGTGCAGTGACAAGGGTAGTAGCGCGGGGTGGTATAGCTAACTAGAATGGTTGATCATTCCATAGATGTTGCCTGACCTTCTGAATTCATCCAACACTTTGTGTAAACAGTCAGAATCTTTCCCCCAGAGTAGAAATGTCAAACACCCAGAGGACATGCTTTTAAGGTTGGGGCAGGGAGCTGGAAGGCAAAGTGAGGGCAAGATTTTTTTTAAAAAAAAACAGAGGTAGGTGCCAGGAATGGGCTACTAGTGATGGTTGTAGAAACAGTTTGGCAGAGTTTAAAAGGCTTTCAGATTAATTGATGAATAGGCAAAGTCTAAGTTGAGTTTATTGTCATATGCAAAAGTACATGAAATGCCTTCTGGTCCCCTCACTACAGGATGGGTGTGGAGACTACGGGGTAGAAGAGGACACTGCTTGGATTAGAGCACATCAGCTATAAGGATAGGACAAAATCGGGTTGTTACCATTTCAGGGGTTCCCAACCTGGGTCCACAGACCCCTTGCTTAATGCTACTGGTCCAGGGCATCAAAATGGTTGGGAACAAAGCACTGGCTTACAGCATCAGAGGCTGGGGGTTTCAAAATCACTAAAGGCACAAGGGCAGACAGTCAGATCTTGCTCCAGATGTCAAACAGCAGAGGACACGTTTTTGAGGTTAGAGAGAGAATGTTTATTTATTGAGATACAGTGTGGAATAGGCCCTTCCAGCAACACCATTCCCCCCATTTTAAACCCCGTTTAATCACAGGACAACTTACAATGACCAATTAACCTACTAACCCGTACTGCAGGAGGAAACGGGAGCACCCGGAGGAAACACACATGGTCACAGGGAGAAAGTACAAACTCCTTACAGACAGCATGGGAACTGAACCCAGGTTGCCAGTACTGTAAAGCATTGTGCTAACCTCTAACTCTACCCTGCCACCAAGACTTTTTTTACACGGTGACTGATACCAGGAATGAGTTACCAGGGTAATTTTGGAAGCAGGCAGTTTGGTGCAGTTTAAAAGGTTTTCAAGACAGGCACATGAAAACCAAAATAGAGGGATATGGATACACAAGACAGGGGAATTTCACATAAAGTGGTATTAAGATTGGCCAACATTGTAGATGGAATGGTCTGTCCAGTGCTGAACTCTTCCATGTTCTATGTTAAATACAGGAATGACATCTTGAAAATTCAGTTCATGATATTACCCTATTAAAATAAAAACTCTCTGATATGATTTTGCTGAAATTTAGACAAGTAGGGCGTGGAAATTATTCAGAATGCTGCTGTTCCAGTCCGTGGTAAATGGCCGCTGGATTAAACCGGCGAGCAGAGTTCAACCAAAATACGTAGAAGTTTGATATTATTTAACTAGAGCAGCACACAAAAATGCTGGAGGAACTCGGCATCTGTGAAGGGAAACGGACAACAGTTCTGATGAAGGGTCTCCAAATATTGGTTGCCCATTCCCGCCGAGTTTCTCCACCACCTTGCGTTGCCCCACTTCTCCAGCATCCGCAGTCTCCCTTGTGTCTCCACATTATTTTACCATTGCACATTGCCGCAAACTGCGGCACCTTCAATGCTCGAGGTCACATCAGTACATGAAACGGGCAACAAGTAACTTCAGACAATTCTTTGATGGCTGGGACAACATTTTTTCCGCAATATATGTGTTTTTTACGGGGATGCCTCATATTTTGCAGGAATGCATCATATTTCAGTCGCCCGTGCGTTTTATTTCTGCCGCAATGCATATTGCAAACTGCAATGCATATTTTGCTGCAATGCATATTTCAAAGTCTGCACCGCGTTTTGCAGTAATGCATGTTTCAAAGTCAGAGCTACAATGCATAGTTTAAAGTCTGCAATGCATTGTATTTTTGCTGCAATGCATTCATCGCACAGTGCGGATGCCCTTTTTTTCTGTTTTTGTTTTGGCTCTGCTGGCACTGAAGGCGGAGCGCGCTGCTACTGCAAGCCGCAGCCTCACCCTCACCCTCCCCCTCCCCCTCCCCGCTCCGAGCCCAGAACTGGGTCACCCGGCCTCCGCGCCAACCTCGCCGGTCACGTGCGGCAGCCGCGAGCTCCGGGGGACCTTCCATTCCCCAACCACCCACTCGCCGGCGCGGCGCCACGAGCTGCCCCGCCCCGCCCCCACCGCCCCCCGCTCGGCCAATGGCAGCTCGCGCCGTCGCCGCGTAAACACAAGGGCGCACGTGGGCTACGGGGGCAGGTCCGCGTGAGGAGCCGCTGCAGCCGAGCGAGGGGCGGGAGCGCTATGCAAACCCACCCCCGCTACTGCGCGGCGAAATAAACACTCTTTTCACGAACCGGCTCCTTAAATAATTGCAAATATTTTTTTTAAATCATACAGGGTCCAGATTAACAGCTAACAATTTATCAGGACCGGGTTTACTATCGCTAATTTACATATCGTGAAATGTTTTGCAGCAGCCAGTACAGTACAAAGATATTTTAAAAATCAATAAATTGCAAAATAAAAGAATAATGTAAAAGGAAGCAACGACGACGAAATGCTCAAAGGGTTGAGAAATCAGGAGATTCCGGTGCGCCTCCAGTCTGCCTTTACACCGCAGCAAATGTTTTTAGATGCGATTTTGTAAAATAAAGATGCTAATGGAAATTCAGAATCGAGTCGACAAACGCAGGAGATGGAACCTTTCTCCTTTTTTTTGTTTTACAAATAAATGCAAACAAACACAAATCACATTACCTACGTTCCTGCTGCAATCCATTCTCACGAGTGCAGAGGATATCCTTTTGTTGTGCGTGTGTGAGCATCGAGGGGAAATCCTTCAGAAACGCTTCCTTCCACATGAAGGATATTATTGCAGGACGGCCGCTCGTCGGGAAGGGGTTCCCCCCACCTTGCAGACGCCTCCCCCTCGTACGGGCAGCTCCGGCGCCGCCGTGCCCGCTCCCGCTCCCTCTCTCTCTCGGGGAAGCGATGGCTGCTCGGGTTTTGCATGTGACCCAGTTGTTTAATGCCGGCTCCTCCCTCCCTCCCTCTGCCCCAGTGACACACTTCCCCAACACGGAGTTCACGGCGAGCTGCGCTCCCGCTAGCGAGGAAAACTCTCTCAGGTCACGGCAGCTCCACTTCCCTCACAGCCCGCGGATAGTCTGCATCACGGCCCAAAGTTATGCTTCTCCACATTCTTATTTCCCCACAACCCAAACTTATTGTTCTGCATTAATTCTACATTTTATTTCTTCACAATACAAATTTGTTCCAATTTATGTTTGCACTTTCTAAAGTTCAAAGTGAATCCACTATCAAAGTACATATAACGAAACCCAATTTCCCTCGGGATCAATAAAGTATAACTATCTATCTATCTATATGTCACCCTGAGATTCCTTTACTAGCAGGTATACTTAATAAATCCAAGAATAGTAATAGAATAATTGAAAGACAACCAGTGTACAAAGATAACAAACTGCAAATACAAAAAGGTATGGTCTTTCATTGATTATGTTATAGTTATTATTCTATAGATTTATTCATTATGCCTGTGAGAAAATTGTAAGAGTTGTATATGATGACATATGTGTACTTGGTTAGTAAATTTACTCTTAAATTTGAAAAAAACAAATAATAATAATAAATAAATATCAAGATCATGAGATGAAGAGTCCAGTTCAGTGTTGGACGAGTGAAATTATCCCATTTGGTTCAAGAGCTTGGTGGTTGAGGGGTAATAACTTCCTGAACCTGGTGCTGTGGGTCCTGATGAAGTGAGAAGAGATCATGACCTGGGCGGTGGGGGTCCCTGACGATGGATGCTGCTTTCCAGCGACAGTCTTTCATGTAGATGTGCTCAATGGTTGGGAGGCCTTTACCTGTGATGAATGAGGCCATATCCACCACTTTTTATTTCTTCACAGCCCAAAGTTATTATTCTGCATCATGTCTACACATTATATCTTCACAACCCAAAATTATTCTGCAAAAAGTCTGCAGTTTCTAATCTCCCCACAGTCCAGACTTATTGTTCTGCATTATGTCCCCTCTCTCTCCGATGGGCATACTTCTAAGGACTCTGCAACTCATTTCTCAGTATTAGTTAATTAATTATCTTTTTTGTATTTGCAGTCTCTTTTCTTCTGCACTTTGGTTGTCTGTCAATCTTTGTGTGTAGTTTTTCATTGATAGATGTACAGGAGTGAGATAGATCAGCTGGTTGAGTGATGTTTCAGCAACAACCTTATACTCAACGTCAATAAGACCAAGGAATTGATTGTGGACTTCCAAAAGAGGAAATCGAGGGATCAGCCGTGGAATGGGTGAGTACTTTCAAGTAACTGCATGTCAGCATCTCTGAGGATCTATCCTGGGCCCAACATATTGATGCAATTACAAAGAAGGCATGGCTGTGGCTGTACTTCATAAGTTTGAGAAGACTTGGTACGTCACTGAAGACACTCACAAATTTCTACAGATGTACCATGGAGAGCATTCTAACTGGTTGCATCACTGCTCTGGTACAGTGGGGCTGCTATACGTTCAGCCTGCTCCACCATGGGCACAAGCCTCCATCGAGGACACATTCAAAAGGCGATGCCTCAAAAAGGTGGCATCCATCATTAAGAATCCCCATCACCCAGGACATGAGAACATAAGAAATAGGAGTAGGAGTCGGCCATCTGGCCTGACAAGCCTGCTCCACCATTCAATAAGATCAAGGCTGATCTGGCCATGGACTCACCTCCACCTACCTGCCTTTTCTCCATAACCGTTAATTCCCCTACTATGCAAAAATCTATCCAACCTTGTCTTCATTGGGCAGAGAATTCCACAGATTCACCACCCTCATCTCTGTCCTGAATCTACTCCCCCGAATCTTGAGGCTATGTCCCTCTCTCTTCTCATTGCTACCGTCAAGGAGGAGGTACAGGAGCCTGAAGACACACACTCAACGTTTCAGGAGCAGCTTCTTCCCTTCTACCATCCGATTTCTGAATGGACAACCAACCCATGAGCACAGCCTCACTATCTTCTCTTTTTGCACCACATATTTAATTTATATTTTCTTATATACAGTGTATATTTATTACAATTTATAATTTTTATTATTATATATTGCAATGCACTGCTGCCACAAAACAACAACTTCCATGACAGACGTCAGTAATGTCAAACCTGAGTCTGATTTTGTTGTATTTCTCTGTTCTACTGTGAAGGCACGCAAGAAAATTAATCTCAGGGTTGTTATTGATGATATATACAAACATTGGCAATAAATTTACTTTGAACTTTGGTGACAGCATTTCACCAACATTAAAACAATATGCACACAGGCTTTGAAACCAGCAATGTTTTATATTCCTGGATATGAATCACTAATGTAATGGAATTAGTGAAATGGTTTACTATTGTCACCTGTAACTTCACCAAGACATGCCTATTAAGAAAAATGATTAGTTTTATTTGTCATATTTACATTGAAACTTTGAAACCCACAGTGAAAGGCGTTGATTGCACTAACTACCAGCAAGGCCCGAGGATGCGCAGGTGGCAGCCTGCAAGTATAGCCATGCTTCCAGCACCAACATAGCATGCCCACAACTTACTGATGCTAACCCACATGTCTTTGGACTGTGGGAGGAAACCGCAGCGCCCGGAGGAAGCCCCCGCGGTCATGGGGAGAACGTACAAACTCCTTACAGGCGGCAGCGGGAATTGAAGCCACATCGCTACAGGGCCACTGCTGGTTTAGAGCGGCTCTCAGCAGCTGGGAAATGGGTCAAGGTTGCAGGATTTTCCTATCATAGCTCCGTGATAAAACTAATACTGTCAGCCATGAAGCTACTCAACCACCCTCCTCCACTGCCTTTAGCATGTCAAGCATAGGCTCAAATCCTGCCAAGTGCAGCCCTATTGACAGTTATAGTACACTTGGTTGTCAACTGTATCAAACCTACTTATTTACTTACAGATACCACACAATGACAGGCCCTTCCAACCCAATTACACCCGTTTGACCAATTAACCTACTAAGCCCCAGGACTTTGGAATGTGGGAGGAAACTGGAGCTCCCAGAGGAAACTCGCATGGTCACAGAGAAAATTGTGTTTCTTCTGTGGCCAGTGGTGTGCTGTAGGGAATCAGTGCTTGAACTCCTGTTGCTCATTCTGATCTAAATCGTTAATATAAGTGATATAACTAGTGAATCAGAATCAGGTTGAATATCACTGGCATATGTCATAGAACATAGAACATAGAAAAGTACAGCACAGTACAGGCCCTTCGGCCCACAATGTTCTGCCGACCCTCAAACCCTGTCTCCCATATAAGCCCCCACCTTAAATTCCTCCATATACCTGTCTAGTAGTCTCTTAAACTTCACTAGTTATCTGCCCCCACCACTGACTCAGGCAATGCATTCCATGCACCAACGGCTCTCTGGGTAAAAAACCTTCCTCTAATATCCCCCTTGAACTTCCCACCCCTTACCTTAAAGCCATGTCCTCTTGTATTGAGCAGTGGTGCCCTGGGGAAGAGGCGCTGGCTATCCACTCTATCTATTCCTGTTATTATCTTGTACACCTCTATCATGACATCTGTTGTTTTGTGACAGCCGTACTTTGCAATTCATAGTAATAAAGAAAACTATAAATTGCAATAAGAAATATATATATATATATATTTTAAAAATTAAGTTAAATTTGTTAGTTTGTGGATGACATCCGTGATGCAGTTTGGGAGATGTAACCATGGCAGGACATATACAGTGAAAGGCTGGGCCCTGGGGATTGTCGTAGAACACAGATTTGTGGATGCAAGAATATAGATCTCCAACTAGCAGCACAGGTAGATGAGATGGTGAAGTTTATGACATGCTGTCCTTGGACAGGGCACTGAGTACAAGAGTTGTGCATTCTGCTACAACAGTACAAGAAGTTGGTGAGACTGCACCTGGAATATTGTGCTCAGTTTGGGTCGCCGTACTGTAGGAAGGAAGTGATTAATCTACAGAGACTACAGAAAAGAGTTCTGACCATTCACCTCCATTCAGGGCCTCAAACAGTCCTTCCAGCTGACACAACACTTCACCTGTGAATTTTCTGGGATTGTCAATTGTATTTCATGCTCCCAATGCGGCCTCCGCTGTATTGGTGAGACCCATCGTAAATTGTGGGACCGCTTCGTTGAGCACCCCTACTCTATCCGTCAAAAGAGCTGTGCATTCAGCTACAACACTACAAGAGGATGGTCAGGCCACATCTCGAAATTGTGTGTGGTTTGGGTCACCATACTATAGGGAGGATGTGATTAAACTAGAGAAACTGCAGGAAAGAGTCATGTGGATGTGGACTGGACCGGAGTGCTTGAATTCTAAAGAGTAGTTGCTTAGGCTGGGATTGTTTTCCTAGGCCATGCCCTCTTCTTGCTAACATCCAACAGGCAGGAGGTACAGAGGCTTAAGTCTCACATTGCCAGGTTCAGGAACAGTTATTACCCTATGACCATCAGGTTCCTGAACCAATGTAGATAACTTCAGTCATCACTCCTCTGAACTGATTCCACAACCTCCAGACTCACTATCAAGGAGTCTTTACAACTCTTGCTCTCCATATTGTTTTTATATGCCTTTTGTGTATTGGATGTCAGAGTTTGTTTATGCCTAGTACTTACTGCCCACTAACCACTGGCATTTAGGGCAGCAATGAAGGTCCTCCATCTCTGGTGGTGTTCAGGGCTTCCTTCATCATGTCAATAGCCTCCACTTGGTTTTTGCTACTGTCAGTCATACAAGTCCCAGGTGCAGACTCAGGAATACCATCACACACAAACGTAGGATTCTTCATTGCTGTTTCTGTAACAGTTTTGTTTGACCAGTCAGGATTGTTAGCCCTGAGCGGAACCTCTGAACCTGGAGGCCCGGTGGACCACTCTTAGTCTGGCCTCTACCCTTTGACCTGTTTGGCATGCGTGACCCTACCAAGAGCCAAAGCATAAAGCCCTGACTCCAGCCGGCATAGCTCTCCGGGTCATTGAGGCACTCCTAACCCTATGAAAAGGTTTTGGTCCTCTGGGAGGGTTTGTGTACAAGCTTTTGTGAAATTCTATTATATTCTCCCTGTAGATCCCTGCAAGAAAATGAATCTCATGGTTGTATGTGGTGACATATACGTACATAGTCAATAAATTTACTTTGAAAATTGAACTTTGGAATGAAGGCGGCTGAGTTTATAAAATCACGAGGGGCAGACCCAAGTTGGATGAGTCTTTTCCCTGGGACAAGGGAGACTAAAACTAGTGTGTGGAGGTTCAAAGCAAGAGAAAGATATAAAGGCAAATCTTTCTCACAGACGTGTTGAGTATGTGTGACAAGCTGCCAGAGGAAGTGGTAGAGGTAGGTACATTAACAGCGTTTAAGATATTTAGATTTGAAGGGTTTGCAGGCAAGTGGAAGTAACTCAAGAGGACAGTTTCATCAGTACAGAAGACTGGGGCCAAAGGACCCATTTCTGTTCTATCAATGTGGAGAAAACAAAAGAGATGACTGTGGATTTCCGGAAGGCACAGGTCAACCACTCTCCATTGCACATCAATGGGACCTCTGTGGAGAGACCTTCTTTGGTGTGTACATAACAGACAATCTGACATGGACCCACAACACTTCCATCTTAGTCAAGCTGGCACCACCAGCAGCTACACTTCCTGAGGAGACTGAGTTGTGTAAGGCTCCCTGCCCCCATTTTAACAACTTCCTACAGGAGCACCACCCAGTGTCCTGAATGGCTGCATCATTGTATGGTACAGAAGCTTACATCAGCAGACTGTCAAACCCTAGAGAGGACAGTAAAAACCACCAAGAGGATTACTGAGGTCTCCCTCCCCCTATTTGTGACATTTAACAGGAGCATTGTAGGTGAGGGGCCTGAAGTATGTTTGAGGGTTCCTACCACCCATCCCACAATCTCCCTGACCCACTACCGTCAGGAAGGAGGTACAGGAGCATCAGGGCTAGGACTGCCAGACTGGGTAACAGCTTCTTCCCTCAGGCAATGAAACTAATGAATACACTGCCACCACTGAGGTCTTGTCACTAGGACAGCGAGTGTTTACTATTACATGTGCTGTACATGAATTGCATTTTAAATGATATTTTATTAACTTATTTGTGGTAATGTTTTGTTTATGTGCTGTAAGTGATATTTGTTTTGTTCGTGCATCATGGTCTAGAGGAAACTTTTTTCGTTTAATTGTATATATGTACAATCAGATGACAATAAACTTGATATAACACTATGACCATGACTGAGGGATGATACGATCCAATGTTTATTAAGTTTAGATTTGATAAGGTAATGGGAATATAAAGAACAAAGACACACAATCAAATATGAGCCATAAATACAAAAGATCCTGCAGATACTGGGAATCCAGAGCAACACACACAAAATGCTGGGAAGACTCAGCAGGTCAGGCAGCATCTATGGTGAGGAATAAACAGTCAACGTTTCAGGCTGAGACCCTCCATCAGGACTGAAAAGGATGGGGACCGTAGCCAGAATAAGAAAATGGGGGTAGAGGAAGGGTCATCTACTGTATTTGGTGATCCCATTGTGACCTCCTCTACATTTTTGAGAGTCGACATACACTGGGAGGACCGCTTCATCGAGAACCTTAGCTCCATCCACCAGAAAATGTGGGATTTCCCAGTGGACACCCATTTCAATTCAAGTTCCCATTCTGACATGTCGGTCTATGGTCTCCTCTATTGTCACATGAGGCCACTCTCAGGTGGATGAGCAACACCTCATACTGTGCCTCCAACCTGATGACATGAGCATCAACTTCTCAAACTTCCAGCAATTTCTCTCCCCTCTCCCCTTCTCTCTTTCCATTCCCTACTCAGTTCCCCTGTCATCCCTTCTCTTCTCCTCACCTGCCGTCACCTCCCTCCAGTGCCCCTCCTCCCACAATCTATTCTCCCGTCCTATTAAATTCCTTCATCTTCACAATCTTTTCCACTATCACCTCCCAGCTTCTTACCTCATCACCCCTCCCCCACCCATCTACCTTCCCCCTCACCTTGTCTCACCTATCACCCCCCAGCTTGTACTCTCTCCCCCTCACCCCACCTTCTTTTTCTGGCCAATCCCAGAAGTTGGAAGGCGTGTGTGGGTGTGTATGCACGCGCACAGTGGGTTGGTTGGTAGGAAATTGGCTTGCTTTGCTGTTGTCTTGTTTTGTTTTGTTGTTCAGATTGTGTTTATCAGTATGTTGTGAAATTTGTTGTTTTCCAGTAGCAGTACATAGGATATACTATAAACTACAATAAGAGTGTAAGTATTGAGGCAGTGTCCATGGGTTCATTGGCTGTTCAGAGACCTGATGGTGGAGGTTGTTGTCATAGTGTTCTGTGTTGTTCTGCTGAACTTTGTGGCCATGCTATGTTGGCACTGGAATGTGTGGTGACACTTGAGGGCCACCCCAGCACATCCTTAGGTGTGTTGGTTTTTAAGACAAGCGACACTTTTTTTTTTGATGTACATAGGGCAAATAAGTCTGAATCTGACTCATTATCTCATGCTGAGGGAATACAAAGTGTTCTCTAATCCTCTTGCTCTCCTGAAGGTGGACTGAACACATTATAGTGCCAGGTCACACTTCCTGATGGGTTACAGATGGGGTTTTATTCCCATTTATTCTGTGGGAAATGGAACTGCTCCTTCAGTGGCTTCACTCACTTGCTCAAATAAATCTCAGGGTGACATATATGTGCTTTGACAAGAAATTTACTGTGAACAGACACTGTCACTTCTGGACCTACCCAGGAAGTTGTATCTTAGTGAGATCAAATGAAAACATGCTGGTTTGCATGGTTCCAAATTGCCACCTCTTTCAACCACTCCACTGTTTTTAACTTTTCATCAGCTTCCTTCCTCTCTGTAAACATTACACTACAACCCCACAAGCTATCTGGATTTTTGTGCCCTCACAATTTGTAGACTTCCTTCCGGCTGCTGAGGTCCTCAGTTGTGCTGTTTATGGTGGAAGGTTGGTACCCCATACAATAACCAAGTCAGTTATGGTTCCTTTGGTCGCATGCTGGGCTGGGAGGGATGCCTGGTGGTTACTATAATGCCATTTCAGGGCAGTGACCTAGGTTCAATTCTAATGCTGTCTGTAAGGATTCGTACATTCTCCCCGTGACTGCACCAGTTTCCTCTCACTTTTAAAAGATGACCGGTTTAGAAGGTTAATTGGTCTTATGGGTGTAATTGATGGCACGAGGTCATCAAGGTCATTAGACCTGTGACTGAGCTAGATCTCTAAATAAATAACAACAGACTACGGTAAATCCTAACAACTTGTCTCCAGTCTCTCCATTTCCTCAATAAAAAAGCCTGGCATCAGTTCTGTGCAATCAAAATTTTGTTATTAGTCCTTGTACAGAATTTTATTAGGTGCCTTTGGCTGGTCCACAGACATCCTTACCTCTTAGTACTTAGTTCCTTGTGGGGGAAAAAGGGCTTGTAGTTCTCGAGGTAATAAATGGCTGATGAAGGCCAATGTGTTAGCACGGGTTCAGCTTCGGAATCAAAATCAGATTTAATATTGACAAACACAAGGAAATCTGCAGATGCTGGAAATTCAAGCAACACACACAAAATGCTAGTGAACGCAGCAGGCCAGGCAGCATCTATTGGAAGAGGTACAGTCGACGTTTCGGGCCGAGACCCTTCGTCAGGACTAACTGAAAGAAGAGATAGTAAGAAATTTGAAAATGGGAGGGGGAGGGGGAGATGCAAAATGATAGAAGACAGGAGGGGGAGGGACGGAGCTAAGAGCTGGAATGTTGATTGGCAAAAGGGATACGAGGCTGGAGAAGGGAGAGAATTTTAGGATGGGAAGCCTA
The DNA here is from genome assembly GCF_963921235.1 of Mobula hypostoma. NCBI lineage: Eukaryota > Metazoa > Chordata > Chondrichthyes > Myliobatiformes > Myliobatidae > Mobula > Mobula hypostoma. The sequence continues at coordinate 4,416,249 of NC_086113.1, read as the reverse complement.
GGGAGAAAGAAAGGGGGAGGGGGGCCCAGAGGAAGGTGGCGAGCAGGCAAGGAGTTATAGTGAGAGGGACAGAGGGAGAAAAAAGAGAAAGAAAGAAAAAGCGGGGAGGGGGGTCTTAAATAAATAAATAGGGGTAAGAAGGGAAGGAGGGGCATTAGCGGAAGTTAGAGAACTCAATGTTTATGTCATCAGGTTGGAGGCTACCCAGACGGAATATACGGTGTTGTTCCTCCAACCCCTGAAGTGTGGCTTCATCTTGGCATATGTTGTGAAATTTGTTGTTTTTTGTGGTCCTTAATGCTGGATGCAGCCTTTGTGAGACATCACCTTCTGAGGTGTTCTCAATGCTGGGAAGGCCAGTGCATATGTTAGAGCCGGCTGAGTTTACAGCCATCTGCAGCTTTTTCCGATCCTGTGCGGTCGACCCTCCATACAAGATGGCGATGCAACCAGTTAAGAATGCTCTCCACGGTACACCTGTAGAAACTAGTGAGAGTCTTTGGTGGCATTCCAGATGTCCTCAGACCAATGAAATATAGCTGCTGACATGCCTTCTTCGTAATTGCATCAAATTTGTTGGACCCACGATAGATCTTCAGAGATGTTGACACCCGAGAACTTGAAACTGGTCAGCCTTTCCACTGTTGATTCCTCGATGAAAACCAGTGTGTGTTCCCTCAACTTCCCCTTCCTGACGGGCACAATCAATTCATTAGTTTACTCAAGGTCACTGTGAATGCTTTTACCACTTCGAGCATTCATAGGGCAGGGATTCCCAGTGAGCTGAATCATTTTTACATAGAGATCACAAACATTATCAATTACAAGGTAACTTTATTTATTTACTGATACAGCATGGGCATGAGGCCTTCCAACCCAATGAGTCCACACCTCCCCATGACTCTGTGAGTTTCCTCCCACATTCCAAAGATGCACGACTTTTTTAATTTTTATTTATATTTAGGGATATACCACAGGGTAGGTGCTTTGGGCTGCACCACAATTTATTTATTGAGATACAGTGTGGAACAGGCCATTCCAGCCCACCGATCCGCGCCACTCGGCAACCCCAAATTTAACCCGAGCCTAATCACAGGACATTTTACAATGACCAATTAACCTACTAACCAGTACATCTTTGGACTGTGGGAGGAAACCAGAGCACTGGGGAAAACCCACACATTCCACAGAGAAGATGTACAGACTCCTTACAGATAGATAATGTCAGCCCCATGCAGTGGTATTCTGCAGGGATCTGTTCTGGGACCCCCCCCCCCCCACTCCCTTTGTGATTTTTATAAATGACCTGAATGAGGAAGTAGAATGGCGGATTAGAAAGTTTGCTGATGACACAAAGGTTGGGGATGTTGTGGATTGTCAGTTACAGTGGGACATAAATAGGATGCAGAACTGGGCTGAGAAGTGGCAGAAGGAGTTCAGCCCAGATAAGTGTGAAGTCATTCATTTTGGTCCATTGAACTTGAAGACAGATTTTTTTTTTGGATCCAATTTTCAAAAATTTTTTTTGATCAAAATTTTCAATGTCCAACTCAGATCACTGCCCGTAATCTAGTCCTGACGAAGGGTCTCGGCCTGAAACGTCGACTGCGCCTCTTCCTAGAGATGCTGCTTGGCCTGCTGCGTTCACCAGCAACTTTGATGTATGTTGCTTGAATTTCCAGCATCTGCAGAATTCCTGTTGTTTTCCTTCTATATTTGCCCGTTTTATCAGAGGTCTTGACAAATTCTTTGACATTAATGGTACAGCAAAATTTTGACTTTTTAACAAAGTTTAGCATTGAGTGGCAGGTTGGAGATGCATCTCTACCAAAGGAGGTATCAGGCTGTCTTTCTGCTAGCCTGCAGGTCACCATGGGGCAAGCTGTAGCACCTGCTAAGTTCCCTGATCAGGGTCACGTGAAACCGTGGGTGCAGGTGATGGATGGTCATATGAACAGCTAGTTTATATCACAAATCCTGGTTATGCAACCACCGATGCCAGGCAAATGGTGAAGAGTATTGATAATGGCTGGGGTCACCCATCTTGTAATGACACTGCCCAGAAGGCAATGGCAAACCACTTCTGTAGAAATATTTGCCAAGAACAGTCATGGTCACGGAGACCATGATCACCCACGTCATACGACACAGCCCATGATATTGATGAGCATTGATAACTTTTTTCTCCAAACTGATTATAAAGACTTTATACTTTATTGTCGCCAAACAATCGGTACTAGAACATACAATCATCACAGCGATATTTGATTCTGCGCTTCACACTCCCTGGATTACAAATAATAAATATTAAAAATAGTTAAAACAGTAAATATTAAAAATTTAAATTATAAATCATAAATAGAAAATAGAAAAATGGTAAGTAAGGTAGTGCAAAAAAACCGAGAGGCAGGTCCGGATATTTGGAGGGTACGGCCCAGATCCGTTCAGCAGTCTTATCACAGTCGGAAAGAAGCTGTTCCCAAATCTGGCTGTACCAGTCTTCAAGCTCCTTAGCCTTCTCCCAGAGGGAAGAGGGACGAAAAGTGTGGGTGGGTCGTGTCCTTAATTATCCTGGCAGCGTGTGGTGTAAAGTGAGTCCACGGACGGAGGATTGGTTTGTGTGATGTGCTGCGCTGTGTTCACGATCTTCTGCAGCTTCTTTTGGTCTTGGACAGGACAACTTCCATACCAGGTTGTGATGCACCCTAGAAGAATGCTTTCTACAGTGCATCTATAAAAATTAGTGAGGGTTTTAGGGGATAGGCCAAATTTCTTCAGTTTTCTCAGGAAGTAAATGTGCTGGTGGGACTGAGAAAATATGCAAACCAGAACCACCTGTCCTTTAACTGACAAAATTCCGTTTTTTGTCTGCAATAGTAACCTTCTCTATCATCCAGACCAGGGGTACCCACCTATCGGACCCCTACCATTAACCAAGAGGTCCATGGCCCTCAGGTTGGTATTCTGAACTTTAAAATTCCATTTGATCATGGCTAATTTATTATAACTCTCAAACACTTTCTCTTGCCTTCTCCCCATAACCTCTGATGTCATCACAAATTAGTTGAAGGGATCACGAGGATAGAATTTTTATTTCTTCTAGGAGGAAGGTCTATGAGGCAGCTGTTGGCCAAGACCATCACTACACTGCTTGTGCAAAGGAACAAATGTCATGGCATGTAAGAGTGATGGTAAACCTGGTTCATTAATCAAACAGCTGCAGAAAAGCACTTTACCAGTTGAGGTCCATTTATTCATCAATTTTACCTGTTTAATAAAGCTGTAATAAATCTCCAGGAGAGCAGATTGAGGGGGTGATTTGACAGAGGTATACAAATTATGAGAGGTATGGAAGTAGGCTTTTTCCACTGAGGTTGGGTGCTCACAACAATCTGCTAATTAAATTTGCCAACACCATTTCAAAGAACGAGGTGGCTTACAGAGAAGTCATCTGACACAATGGTGTCAAGAAAACAACCTCTCCCTCAATGTCGCAAAAACAAAGTAGCTGGTTGTGGATTACAGGAAGAATGGAGGCCGGTTAATCCCTACTGACACTCAATGGATTTGGGGTTGAGGGTAAACAGCTCAGCATTCACATCACCGAGGACCACACGTGGTCTGTACACACCAGCTGTGTGGTGAAAAAGGCACAACAGCACCTCTTTCACCTCGGATGGTTGAGGAAGTTTGGTATGGGCCCCCAAATCCTAAGAACTTTCTTCAGGGGCACAATTGAGAGCATCCTGACTTGCTGCATTACTGCCTGGTGTGGGAACTGTACCTCTTAATTGCAGAACTCTGCAGTGTGTGCCGTGGACAGCCCAGCACATCTGTAGTTGTGAACCTCCCATGATTCAGGACATTTACAAAGACAGGTGTGTAAAAAGGGTATGAAGTATCATTGTGGACCCCGGTCATCCCAACCACAATCTATTCCAGCTGCTACCATCACGATTTATTAATGCACTTTAGTTGGTTATGTATGTCTGATTAATCTGTAGATTTTATCCTTACCTGATCATGTGTCATGTGTACTTCTGTGCCAGGTTACACCCAGGTTCAGAGAAACTTGTCTTGTTTCTATATATGTTATATACATGTATGTAGTTAAATGACAAGAACTTTCCAGCTGACTTAGAGCTTTGATATGCCTTGTTGATTTAATATTAGGCAACTCAAGACAGCCTCTTCAGCCCAAAATTGGTTTTGGAAAGCAATCAGTCCTCATTGAGGGGTCAGTAGTGGAAAGGGTGAAGATTTCAACAGTGGATCTAACATACTGATGCAATCATGAAGAAGGCACGAAAACAGTTATGCTTTATTAGGAGTTTTGAGTTTTGTAGGCAAAAACAAATTTCGACAGAATGTACCATTCTGACTGATTGCATCACTGCCTGGCACGGAGGCTCCAATGCACAGGATCAAAAGAGGCTGCAGAGGATTGTAGATTCAGCCAATTCGATCATGGGCACTTGCCTCCCCACCATCAAGGGCATCTTCAAAAGATGCTTCAACAAGGCAGTATCCACCAGTGTAAAGACACTCACTATCCAGGACAGGCCTGCTTGTATCTCGCTATTTTGCTTTACTGCACTATTGATTTTTAGGCTTTTTTACTGCAACCCTGGGCAGAGAATGTCAGATTCATCATACTCTGGAAAAAGCCGTTTATCCCCCTCTCCATCCTAAATCTACTAAGGCTATGTCCCCTAGTTCTAATCTCACTGACCAGTGGAAAGAACTTTACTGCTTCAACATAATCTATTCCTTTCATAATACGTATATTTCAATAAGATCTTCTTATTCTTCTGAACTCAATTTCCCCGAAGAGGCCAACACCCCCTCATCTCTGGAATCAACACTCTCATTGTCAAAATGAGACGCTTACCAACAATACAAGAAAATTCCAAAAACAATTTATTTACCAACATGAAATATACAGACACTACACGTTTTAACGGTAGCGATGGAGCTGCAGTGTGTTGCGCCTTCTCCATGCAGCGCGACGAGAGCCTCCAATAGTAAGATGGAACCTGTGACCCTTGCCCAGACCACGACTCTTCTTGCCGGCAGATGTCAGCCCACGCATCTCTCTGTGCTTGTGCACGGGCTTTGTGATCCATTGGGTATCCGGGTTGCGTCGGATTGCTTTGTGGAATGGGTCAACGAGAACCACCTCAAAGAACTTGTATGTGGCATCTTCACCTACCCAATAGGAGGCAAGAACTCTCAGTCCTCCACAGTGACGACCAGCTCGCTCCTAAAGGAAAGATCAGAAAACAGGTAATGGAACAAATCTCCTCAAACTTGAAAGATCACCTGATTTTAGTTTTAGAACATAGACCATTACATATGCCCATGAAGATTCTCAGTTATCCAGGTCACTGTATATCAAGCAGTAGTAAATCAAGGCAACTATGATGTCTAGAAGACATTTCGCCTCTCATCTGAGAGGCTTCTTCTGTTCTAGTCCATGGTGGGAAGTTTTCTGGCTTATAAACTCAGTTATTTAAAGGTATAGCAATCACATGAAGGTCGGTAAGAGTTGTAGAGGTAATAAGAGGGTCTTTAGTCTTACCTTTGCATGAGTGGAGGCGTGAACTGATGTGGACACACCAGGGTAGAGATGCATTGTTAAGTAGCTGATAAGTTTCCCACCCCCTATGTTCAAGTGGTTTTCCCAATTGACAAAAGATGGCTTCCTTATCCCTCTTTCAAACCACCTACCCAAAATGTACACATTTGTCCCTTGTCCTTTAGGTGTAGATATACCGCAGTCTTGACCCGAAGTGTCAGCCCTTGTACGTTGGGCCTACATTGGGATCCCACACCCAAACATAAACAGAGCAATATTGCACATGCTATCTAATGCAATGAGAACTGCACAGATCTGTGTATCAGCAAGTCAAAACAACCACTTCACAAACAGATGGCCCTCTCGGATGAGTGACAAAACACCTTCTAGACAACACAGCAAGTCCAGTTGCCTTCATTTCCTACTGCTTGATATAGACCAGTACAGCATGGAACAGGCCATTCAGCTCAATGTTGTGCAAACCTGTACATACCTACTCTATAAAATCAGTGGTGTTCTTTTTTTAAAACAGCAAAGGCCCTTCAGCCCACAATGTCATGCCTGTGATAAATATAATTCCTCCATCTCACACAGCTGATGAGACAGCACTATAAAAAACCTGCCTCTCCTACTTCTGACATCCTACCCTATACTTTCCTCCAATCACCTCAAAGTTATACCCATTCATTTTAGCCATTTCCACCCTGGGGAAAGTATCTGGCTGTCCACTTGATCTATACTTCTCATCTTGTACACCCCTGTCAAGCCATTGCTCATCCACCTTCGCACCAAAAATCTGTTCCACGACCAATCTAACCCTTCCCTCCTGCACAGCCCATAATCCTCCACTTTTCTTAGATCTATAAACAATTCTACAATGACTTGTAAAGGCAAGGCAACTAATAGGTATGTGTCAGCACACGCTAGTGATGAAGCCAGTGTATCATGTTGCCTCAATTTAATCAAAATACTTCCAAAATATCCATGATCCTAGATCATAAGATCAACACAGTATGCAACATTAAAAATAATCTGCCCACTTCAGCATTCAATCTCTCCCTCAATAAAAGATGATATTCTGTTGGTTTACCCAATTACTTACTGCACCCCTCAGTAAGTATAACTCCAGTGCCTTCATCTATTCAAATATAAACCGTCAAAAAAACAAATCTACAATACAAATCTTCCATGTCACTCAGCAACCATAACTAGTTTTAATGAACAGCACATTAAAAACACCATCTGGTAATTAATAGCAACACACAAAATGCTGGAGGAATTCAGGTCAGGCAACATTTATGGAAATGAATGTTTCAGGCAAAGACCCTTCTAGACTTAGTAATTGGCTCTTTCAGACCAGAGTTCACTGAAGCTGCCTTTTCCACACAAGACTGAGGGAAACAAAACACCATCTATTCAAAAAGGATCTAGTGCTTTCCCAGCTTACATGCCTTTAAGAGTTTATTCACAATCTACTTAGTTGAAATACTTCTCAGATTTGATTTCAATGTTGGCTGAATCAATGACACGACTACCTGCTACAACAGACCAGGTTGTTCCTTTTTGACCACAAAGGCCCCCCATGTGCAGGCTGTACAAGACCAGACAGTGCAAGATTGGGGACAGCTCACAGTAAGAAGTCAGAAATATGCAATCTTTTCCAAGTCTGTATTAATAGAGGATAAATAGTGCAAATATGTTGAGCACAATACATCATGGGCTAAAAGACCAGTACGGTTCTGTTACTTTTTACAAAGTAATACTTATGGTTAGTCAATACAAGTTTTCTGAATTTATTTAATAAAGTGCAGCAATATTAACAACCCAAGCAAAAATCATTTTCTCAATCCCTCCTTTAAATTGTTTTACCATATTCTTCATAACTCAAATGTTTAATCATATCACTATAATCAATGGTCAGATGGCACCTGTTATCTCCAATACATTCATTACACTACACTGATTACAACATTCACACTACCAAAAGCAATTCATTGTATGAAGAGGTTCACTGAAGTTATAATGACAGTCTATAATCTACTTCTAGTCAATATTATTCAATTTATTATTAATCCTTTAGCTGATTATCAATTTTATATACAGAAAAAAACCTCAATCATAAATTCTCACATATAGTAAACAAAACCAAAATGGCCTTTTGTTTACCAGGCTCCTCTGCAGGATACGCTGAAGAGCTATTTAAAGAACTTTAATGGAGGAGCTCTTTACACCTCATATTCCATTTGGGCAGCCTCCAACTTGATGAGATCAACATCAATTTCTCCTCAATTTTCTCTCCCTTCCCTTTTCTATTCCCAACTCTTGCCTCTTACCTCTCCTCACCTATCACCTCATTCCAATTCCCCTCCTCCTCCCCCCTATGGTTCACTCTCCTTTCAGATTCATTCTTCACACCTTTCCCCTTTACCACCCAACACCTCCCAGCTTCTTCCTCCAGCCACCAGGCTTCACCTATCACCTGCTAGTTATGCTCCTTCTCCTCCCCTCACCATCTTATTCTGGCATCCTTTCCAGCCCTGATGAAGGGTCTTGGCCTGAAACGCCAACTGTTTATTCATTTCCATAGATGCCTGCCTGACCTGCTGAGCTCCTCAGTGTTACTCTGGATTTCCAGCACCGGCGTTTATATTTACTACACTGTTCATTTTGATTGTGCGCTTGCAGAAAGCTTTCATCATAGACATGCCCTGAAACAAACCAAGTCATTCACTTGGTTCAAAGTCGTCCCAGACTGGTCAACAGCATTCAAACGATGAATTTATTTTATAATGTAACATGTTCTAACACATTCCATTTCAAAGGCCAGAAGAACCCTGTAAGTGTGATCACACCTGTAGAATCACTGCTGAAATCTAGCATGCTAACTGTCAAGACACCATACCTCAGCGACAGACTGGAGGCTACGGGCAAACTTCAGCTGGTTGACACCGTGATGCACTGGTTTACCGTAGGTTGCACCTTTGGGGACAGGACGTTTTCGGCCACCACGGCGAACTCGCACACGGTAGATAACGTAGCCTGCGAACATCAGAATCGAAAATATGAGACTGTTCTCATCTTAAAAGACCACTCACTATCCACTAAAGTCTCATTTCTCTCCAGATGCAACTCTCAATTAAAAATAATGTGGCCAGTGTACAGAGGGGGCCATACTATTTCTTTACTGTAATGTCCCAGTACTTCCCACTAAAAACTCAGGGCATGAACGAAACCCCCTCCACAGATGCTGCCTGCTTTGCTCCAGCTCTTTAAGAAATCCATGCCCGGGGAGTAACGCTTTCATGTAATGAACTGTCGCAACTCAATTGCAATTTACAAAAGATCTCGTGAAATATCTGCAACTTATGGTGCAGGTTTTCAATCTGAAATGCAGCGTGCCCACCTCTCTCCATGGATATTGCCTGAGCAGCAGACATAAATTGAACATGACAAGACATTTGACCCACAACCATGTGCCAACCTTTTCACTTGCTTTATGACCAATCTAACCCTTCTTTCCCACAAAGCCCTTCTACCACCCATGCACCTATCTAAGAGCATGTGGGGAAAAAAAAATCTGACACTAAACATATACTTTCCTCAAAACTATGCCCCCTCATATTAGCCATTTCCACCCTGGGAAAAAGTTTGTGCACTCTATCCATGCCTTTTATCATCTTGCTCCTCCAGCATTTTGTGTCTGCATGCACTTTCTATGTAGGTGCTACACATTCATCTTGTAATGCCTCAATGCAATGTTGGGAAGAATTATGTGGACAGTAGACGTTTCTCACCAAGTGTGACAATATTGAACTGAGTTAATTTATTCTCCAGCCCCAAATGCGAAGCAGAGGCCGAATGGTACCTTGCTTGGCCTTGTAGCCGAGCCTGCGTGCCTTGTCGGGCCGTGTGGGCCGTGGTGCCCGGTGGAGCGCCGAGAGCTGCCGGTATTGCCAGCAGCGGACCCGCAGCAGGAATCGCAGCACGTCTGACTGCTTCTTCCTCCACAGTTCCTGCATGTACTTGTAGGCCCCCATCCTCGCTCAGTCAGCCTGCGAACAGGAGCACGAAGTCAGGTCAGGCGAAGCTCCCTCTCAAATGTCAGGACGCATAGCTCGCCCTCTTCTCCTGCCGACATGTCCCCACCCCACCACCGGCAGCCGAGACGCTCCCCTCGCCATCGCCATCTGCCGCGACGCTCCCTCCGACCCCTCAGCCCCTCGGTGCCGGGGCACCCTGTCACAGACGCCTCATTCCCTCACGTCCGCCCCCCACCTGCGGCGACGCTCCCTCCATCTTCCCCTTCTCCCCACTACCTCAACTCCCCAGGCCATGGCCAGCCATCCGGTCTCCCCGCGCACAATCGGCACCGCTGGAAGGAGCGGTAGAGACGGCGACGCCGAGATGAGCAAGCCTCGACGCCAGGCGCATCCTGAGGTACACCCAAACGGGGGATGGCGGCGGATGAAGCTCAGCCGAGGGCCTCCCAGCACTCACCCAATGATGCAGCCCCAACCGGAAGAGAAGGAAGCCTGACCGCCCGCCCACTTTATAAACGCCGTACGTCACGTCCGCCAGAGAGCTAGCCACCGCGAGCAGACAGCGAGGCGGAGGTTCGGATGGGGAGGCGGAGACCGGCTGCTGTCCGTCAACTGTTATCCGTCCATCCGATAGCGTGACTCAGTCCAATGGGACGTTCAGCTGCAGGTGTCTGTCAGCGAGAAAATATCCAATTGCGTGACGATTTGTGCTGGTCCATCCCAGCGGGAGTCTGTCAGTGTCGGTCAGCGGGATCAGCGTTCCTGGAGATGGAGAGAGGGAGCTGAGGCGCTGTGAGGGTGGTGAGGGTACGGGCTACTGTCCTCCAAAACAGAGTGGCTGTTCAATTCGCAAACAGGAGGAGATCTGCAGATGCTGGAAATTCAAGCAACACACGTCAAAGTTGCTGGTGAACGCAGCAGGCCACGCAGCATCTCTAGGAAGAGGTACAGTCGACGTTTCGGACCGAGACCCTTCGTCAGGACTAACTGAAAGAAGAGCTAGTAAGAGATTTGAAAGTGGGAGGGGGAGGGGGAGATCCAAAATGATAGGAGAAGACAGGAGGGGGAGGGATAGAGCCAAGAGCTGGACAGGTGATAGGCAAAAGGGATACGAGGCTGGAGAAGGGGGAATATCATGGGACGGGAGGCCTAGGTCTCTTCAATTGGGGGTCTCTCCAAACAGAGTGCCTCTTCAACTGAGGGCACCCTCCAACAGAGTCTCTTCAATAAGATGTTCATCCACACACAAAATGTTGGAGGAACTCAACTGGCCAGGCAGCATCTACTGAAAAAAGTACAGTCCACGGTCCGGCCGAAACCCTTTGGTAGGACGGGTTTTTTGCTCAGATTTCCAGCATCTGCAAATTTTTTCTTGTTTCAGATGTCCACCCGACAGACTGTCTTTTCAAAGGGATGTCACTCCAGCAGAGTGTCTCCTCAATTCCAAGCCCTTCCCTCAATCAGGGTGTTCCCTCAACAGGCTGCTTCCTATTCCTTAACTATTGAGAACATCTACAAAGACTGCTTCTAAAAGAAATCAGCATTCACCATCCTGGCTGCGCTTTCTTCTCAGTGCTGCCATCCGGAAGGAGGTCCTGAACCCTTAGATTTCACATCACCAAGTGTTCAACCATCGGGCTGTTGAAGCAGCTTGGATAACTTCACTCACAACAACTCTGAACTGACTCCATAACCTACAGACTCAATTTCAGGGCTCTTTGCATCTCTTGTTCTCTGTCTTTTCTTTTATTTGCACTGTTTTCTTGCATTCCCGGGAATGGAAAAGGCTACAGTTATGGATACAGCCCAGTCCATCACAAGAAAAACTCTCCCCACCATTGAGCACATCTACAAGGAGCACTGGTTCAAGAAAGCAGCATCCATCATCCAGAACATGCTCTCTTCTTCCTGCTGCCATTGGGCAGGGGGTGCAGGAGATTTATGTCCCATACCCCCAAGTTCAGGAACAGTTATTACCCTGCAACCAAATTTCAAAGAAAATTTATTATCAAGTACTTACACTTATTGGCCACTTTATTAAGTGCCTCCTGTACCTATTAAAGTGACCATTGAGTGTATGTTCATGGTCTTCAGCTAATGTAGCCCATCCACTTCAAGGCAACGTGTTATGTATGCAGAGATGCTCTTCTGCACACCACTGTTGTAACACGTGGTATTTGAGTTAGCTTGTTAGCTTTCTGTCAGCTTGAACCAGTCTGGCTCTTCTCCTCTGACCTCCCTCATTAACAAAGTGTTTTTGCCCACAGAACTACCAATCACTGGATTTTTTTTTTGGCAGTATTCTCTATTAACTCTGGAGACTGTCGTGCAAGAAAATCTCAGGAGATCAGCAGTTTCTGAGATACTCAAACCACCCCATCTGGCACCAATAATCATTCTACAGTCAAGGTCACTTAGATCACATTTCTTCCCCATCTTAACGTTTCAGCTGAACAACAACTGAAGCCTTCAACCTGGAGTCCACAGACCCCTCGCTTAATGGCATTGGTCCTTAGCATTAAAAAGCTTGGGAGCCCTGCTTTTGACCATGCCTGCATAGTTTTATGCATTGAGTTGCTACCACAAGATTGGCTGATCAGATATTTGAATTAATGAGCAGGTGCACCTAATAAAGTAGTCACTGAGTGCATATTATGATATAATGCCTTGAAATTTATTTTCTTGCAGGTAATAGAATAGATGTATAAAAAAACTATACAAAAACAAAGATTGACAAACAACCAGTGTGCAAAAGAAGACAAACAGTGCAAATTAAGATAATACAGCTACTCCTGAATCTACATGGATAACTTCAGTCACCCCTTCTCTGAACTGATTCTACCATCCACAGACTCACTTTCAAGGACTCTTTATGATTTGTGCTCGCAGTATTCCTCAAGAAGCCAAATGCAATGTTAGTATCTATTTCAAGAGGAGTAGAATATAAAAGCAAGGAGGTAATGCTGAGACCTTATAAGACAATGGTCAGATTACACTTGGAGAAGGTTTGGGCTCCATGACTAACAAAGGATGAGCTGCCACTGGAGAAGGTCCAGAGGAGGTTTACAAGAATGCCGGAAAAGATTCTGCAGGTGCAAGAAATCTGGAGCAATGTTCCTCCTCTATATATGCTGCCTGAATTGCTTAGTTCCTCCACCACTTTGTATGTGTTGTTGTAAAATTTCTTTGCCATAGATTTCTGTGGAGACCACATTACTGGGTACATTTAAAGTGGAGGTTGATAAGTACTTTATTACTAAGGTTTGCATCTTTGAGCATTGGTCGTGTCTCCAGCCATCTGTGTACCCACAGACCAGTCCAGACCCTACAAACTGTGGATGACTTGAGTGGTAAGAGGTTTGAGGGTTATGGGGAGATGACAGTCTGCAGTCTGCTCCACCATTCAATCACTGAATTTACTTTTGTCCTTGCAACAACATTCTCCTGGCTTCTCAGTTAGGCACCCTTATTAATCAAAATCCTATCAACCTCGGCTCTAAATCTCTCCAATGACTTGAACCTGGAGGTTTCTGCACCTCCTGCCCAGTGGTAGCTGTGAGAAGATGACATGGCCCGGATGGTGATAATCTTTGATGCTGATGGTGCTTTCTTGAGGCAGAACCTCCTGGAGATAATAATCAATGGTGCCATGGCTGAATGCCAAATTTTATTAACTTATTTATGGTAATATTTTGTCTTATGTGCTGTGTGTGATATATTTTTTGTGGGTGCACCTTGGTCTGGAGGAACGTTATTTGTTTGTATTGTCACGTAAACTGTGATGGGTTAAAAAACCAGAAATGGAAAACACTTTGGAGTCCAGTATTGCTATTAACTAATAATATTTATTAGTAACTACGCAATACAGTAATATAAAATCAGATATATAAAACAGGTTAGCAATGAACATATATATATATGTGGAAATATATGAAAAATCAAGCTTCTTCAAGTCTAGGGGTAAATAGATACTGTCTTACGATGATGAGTAAAGTTCAGTTCAGTTCGTGGTATTGAGTTGAGTAGTGATGGAGAGATAGAGAGGGAGAGATTTGAGTCTTTAGGTGAGCAGACGCTGTCGATCTTCCCGTTGTCCTCTGAAATCCTTTAGAAGTCGCCGACTGTGACCACAACAAAGGGGACCATTCTTCTGTAGTGGAATTATCAACCCAGGCGAGGGTTGGACACACAAACAACTCCCCATTGGTCACTCCCTTTTCACACTGTGAGAGCCACTGATCGATCTGCCTGATCGATCCTCCAAAACCCACCCTTTTCTGTGGGCACAACAACGCATTCAGTGTCCAAAACCATGTGTCTGTCCATTTATCATCTGACCTATTTATCTCACCGCGCTGAATACTAGCTGTCCATCAAACAGCTCCTCCTCTCTCTCTCTCTCTCTCTGTAAGAATACAGAAGCTAAAACCAGTGTCCTTGTAAAAATGTAAACATGCTGCAGAAAACACGTAACATCATCCAAAGCTGTCTTCGTCTCTCTCTGTCTCTCTTAAAAACAAGATGTCGGTCTTAAATAACTCCCTCTGTCTCGTTTCAAAAGCACAGCTCATAGGGGTAATTCAAGACCCCATCACAGGATATATGTACAGTCAGATTCAATTCAAGTTTAATTGTCATTGAACCATACATGAATACAGCCAAACAAAACAGCATTACTCCAGGGTCAAGGTGCAAAACACAGTACAAACAGTCACACACAACACAAAGCACACACAAGATAGCAAGCACGTATGCTATCACAATCACACAGTAAGAGGGTCCAAACTTGTGCCATCAATCTTCAGTCGACCACAATAGAGTGAACACAGGAAGGGTTGGAGGGCCAGCTCTGACTCCAGCCTGGGCACCGTGCCACACCCCTCCCGGTGGAGTGCACCGGCTCTGATGCCTTTCTCAGACAACACTGCGGCATGAGGCCTAGTCCTCCCATATAAAAGATTACAAGCACGTATACTGTATGGTGTACATTGGTTGATGTATAAGCAGGATAGACAAGGGAGAATTGTTTGATGTTGTGTTCTTGGATTTTCAAAAAGCCTTTGACAGGGTGCCACAAGCTACAAGCCCATGGTATTACAGGAAAGATTCTAGCATGGATAAAGTAGTGGCTCCGCAGGGATCTATGTTGGGATAGATTATTTTTATGTTATATGTCAATGATTTGGATGATGGACTTGATGGCTTTGTTGCAAAGTTTGCAGATGATACTAAGATAGGTGGAGGGGCAGGTAGTTTTGAGCAAGTAGAGAGGCTACAGAAGGACAGAATAATTAGGAGAATGGGCAAAAAAATGACAGATAGAATACAAGATTGGGAAGTGTATGTTTGTGTACTTTGGTAGATTAAATGAAAGGGTTGACTATTTTTTTAAATGGAGAGAAAATACAAGGGACAAAGGGACTTTAAGGTGCAAAGGGACTTGGTAGTCCTTGTGCAGGATTCCCTAAAAGTTAATTTGCAGGTTGAATCTGGTGAGGAAGGAAAATGTGATGTTAGCATTCATTTCAAGAGGACTAGAATATAAATGCAAGGATGTAGTGTGGAGACTTTATAAAGCACTGGTCAGGCCTCAGTTGGAGTATTCTGTGTGGTTTTGGGCCCCTTATCTTAGAAAGGATGTGCTGAAACATAGAAACATAGAAAATAGGTGCAGGAGTAGGCCATTCGGCCCTTCGAGCCTGCACCGCCATTTATTATGATCATGGCTGATCATCCAACGCAGAACCCCGCCCCAGCCTTCCCTCCATACCCCCTGACCCCCGTAGCCACAAGGGCCATATCTAACTCCCTCTTAAACACAGCCAATGAACTGGCCTCAACTGTTTCCTGTGGCAGAGAATTCCACAGATTCACCACTCTCTGTGTGAAGAAGTTTTTCCTAATCTCGGTCCTAAAAGGCTTCCCCTCTATCCTCAAACTGTGGCCCCTCGTTCTGGACTTCCCCAACATCGGGAACAATCTTCCTGCATCTAGCCTGTCCAATCCCTTTAGGATTTTATACGTTTCAATCAGATCCCTCCTCAATCTTCTAAATTCCAACGAGTACAAGCCCAGTTCATCCAGTCTTTCTTCATATGAAAGTCCTGCCATCCCAGGAATCAATCTGGTGAAACTTCTTTGTACTCCCTCTATGGCAAGGATGTCTTTCCTCAGATTAGGGGACCAAAACTGCACACAATACTCCAGGTGTGGTCTCACCAAGGCCTTGTACAACTGCAGTAGTACCTCCCTGCTCCTGTACTCGAATCCTCTCGCTATAAATGCCAGCATACCATTCGTCTTTTTCACCGCCTGCTGTACCTGCATGCCCACTTTCAATGACTGGTGTATAATGACACCCAGGTCTCGTTGCACTTCCCCTTTTCCTAATCGGCCACCATTCAGATAATAATCTGTTTTCCTATTTTTGCCACCAAAGTGGATAACTTCACATTTATCCACATTAAATTGCATCTACCATGAATTTGCCCACTCACCCAACCTATCCAAGTCACCCTGCATCCTCTTAGCATCCTCCTCACAGCTAACACTGCCACCCAGCTTCGTGTCATCCGCAAACTTGGAGATGCTGCATTTAATTCCCTCATCCAAGTCATTAATATATATTGTAAACAACTGGGGTCCCAACACTGAGCCTTGCGGTACCCCACTAGTCACCGCCTGCCATTCTGAAAAGGTCCCGTTTATTCCCACTCTTTGCTTCCTGTCTGCTAACCAATTCTCCACCCACACCAATACCTTACCCCCAATACCGTGTGCTTTAAGTTTGCACACTAATCCCCTGTGTGGGACCTTGTCAAAAGCCTTTTGAAAATCCAAATATACAACATCCACTGGTTCTCCCCTATCCACTCTACTAGTTACATCCTCAAAAAATTCTATGAGATTCGTCAGACATGATTTTCCTTTCACAAATCCATGCTGACTTTGTCCGATGATTTCACCGCTTTCCAAATGTGCTGTTATCACATCCTTGATAACTGACTCCAGCAGTTTCCCCACCACCGACGTTAGGCTAACCGGTCTATAATTCCCCGGTTTCTCTCTCCCTCCTTTTTTAAAAAGTGGGGTTACATTAGCCACCCTCCAATCCTCAGGAACGTCCAGAATCTAACGAGTTTTGAAAAATTATCACTAATGCATCCACTATTTCTTGGGCTACTTCCTTAAGCACTCTAGGATGCAGACCATCTGGCCCTGGGGATTTATCTGCCTTCAATCCCTTCAATTTACCTAACACCACTTCCCTACTAACATGTATTTCGCTCAGTTCCTCCATCTCACTGGACCCTCTGTCCCCTACTATTTCTGGAAGATTATTTATGTCCTCCTTAGTGAACACAGAACCAAAGTAATTATTCAATTGGTCTGCCATGTCCTTGCTCCCCATAATCAATTCACCTGTTTCTGTCTGCAGGGGACCTACATTTGTCTTTACCAGTCTTTTCCTTTTTACATATCTATAAAAGCTTTTACAGTCCGTTTTTAAGTTCCCTGCCAGTTTTCTCTCATAATCTTTTTTTCCCCTTCCTAATTAAGCCCTTTGTCCTCCTGTGCTGAACTCTGAATTTCTCCCAGTCCTCAGGTGAGCCACTTTCTCTGGCTAATTTGTATTGGGGAAACTGGGGAAGGTTCAAAGGAAGTTCATGAAGATGATTCCATGATTGAATGCCTTGTCAAATGAAGAGCGTTTGATGGCTCTGGGCCTGTATTCATTAGAATTCAGAAGAATAAGGGGTGAACTCATTGAATCCTATCAAACGGTGAAAGGCCTTCATAGAATGGCTGTGGAGAGGATGTTTCCTTTGGTGGAGAGTCTGGCCAGAGGACATAGCCTCAAAGGAGCATCCTTTTAGAACGGAGATGAGACAGAATTTCTGTAGCCAAAGAGTGGTGAATCTGTGGAATTCCTTGCCACAGACAGCTGTGAAGGCCAAGTCTTTATGTTTATTTAAGAAAGATGTTGATAGATCCTTGGTTGGCCAAGGCATGGAGGCAGGAGATTGGGGCCAAGAGGAAAATTGGATCAGCCATGATGAAATGGTGGAGCAGATTCGATAGGCCAAATGGCCTAATTCTGCTCCTATGTCTTACGGTCTTATAAGTAAAATACAGCCAAGCAGATGACTTGAACTTGAACATTCACTTTAAAAAAGATTGGCTATGCATTGCGATTTATCTTTCCGTTTTGCAGTTCACCACTACTCAGATCAGGAGTGAAAAGAACAAGTAAAAAATATGAACACATATTAAGCACTTTATTCCAAATAATAATTAATCTAAAACAGCATTTTACCAGCTATTGCATACACAATTTAAAATAATTTATGGCGTGCCTGAAATTAAATTGCCTTGATCGACCGCTCACTGTGCCATGCACAATTTAGCAGGATACTCGAGGGAGGGAAAGAAACGTTTGAATTGCCTCTGCTTGCCTCAATACTCTTACAAACTTATATTGCTAGTTTTGTATAGTTTGTTGTCTTTTGCACATTGGTTGAATGTCCAAGTTGGCACGGTCTTTCATTACTTCTATTATGGTCATTATTCTACTATGAATTTATTGATAATGCCCACAAGAAAATGAATCTTAGGATTGTATATGGTGACATATATGTACTTTGATAATGCATTTATCTTGAACTTTGTACTTTTGGAACTTTAGACGAATGAAAAATCTTCTCAGTTAGACCATAAGTCATTGGAACAAAATTAGGCCATTGAGTCTGCTTTGCCATTCAGACATGGCTGATCCTTTTCTCCCTTTCTCGGTCCCAGTCCACGGCCTTCTCCCCGTAACCTTTGATGCCGTGTCCAAATCAAGAACCTATCAAGCTCTGCCTTAGATACAGCCAATGACCTGGTCTCCACAGCTGCCTGCGGTAACAAATTCCACAAATTCTCCACCCTATGGCTAAAGAAATCTCTCCGCATCTCTGTTTTAAATGGATGCCCCTCTATCCTGCGGCTGTGCCCTTTTGTCCTAGGTTCCCCCACCACGGGAAACATCCTTTCCACAACTACTTTGTCTAGGCCTTTCAGCATTCGAAAAGTTTTCATGAGAACACCCCTCATCCTTCTAAATTCCAGTGAGTACAGAACCAGAGCCATCAAACATTCCTCCTATGATAACCCTTACATTCCTCCTATAATATCCCTTTCATTCCTGGAATCATCCTTGTGAACCTTCTCTGAACCCTCTCCAATGCCAGCACAAACAAGGGAAAATCTGCAGATGCTGGAAATCCAAAGCAACACACACACAAAATGCTGGAGAAACTCAGCAGGCCAGGCAGCATTTATGGAACCAGGCCAGTCGACATTTTGGGCCAAAACCCTTTGGCAGGACTTCACACACTACAACATCTGGCACACTGCTAGTGTTGTCCACAGTGAAGACTGTGCAAAATACTCATTTAGTTCATCTGACATCTCCTTGTCCCCCATTAGTTCACCGGCCTCATTTTCTAGTGGTCGTATATCCACTCTCATCTCTCTCTTAATTTTTACATACTTGAAAAAGTTTTTACTATCCTTGATATTGTTTGCTAGTTTGCTTTCATATTTCACCTTTTCCCTTATAACGATTCTTTTAGTTGCTCTCTCTGGTTTTTAATAGCTTCCCAATCCTGTATTTTCCTGCTAACTTTTGCTTTGTTGTATGTCCTCTCTTTTGTTTTTACATTAGCTTTGACTGCCCTTGTCAGCCACAGTTGTACTATTTTGCCATTTGAGTATTTCTTCATTTTTAGAATACATCTGTCCTGCACCTTCCTCATTTTCCCTTGAAACTCAAACCATTGCTGCTCTGCTGTCATCCTTGCCAGCATCTCCTTACAATTTACTTTGGCCAACTCCTCTCTCATACCACTGTAATTTCCTTTACCCCACTGAAATACTGCTACATCAGACTTTACTTTCTCCCTATTGAATTTCAAGTTGAACTTAATCATATTGTGATCACTGACTCCTAAGGGTTCTTTTATCTGAAGCTCCCTAAATGCCTCTGGTTCATTACATAACACCCAACCCAGAATAGTTGATCCCCTAGTAGGCTCAATGACAAACAGCTGGAAAAAGTCATGTCATAGGCATTCAACAAACTCACTCTCTTGAGATCCATTACCAATCTGATTTTCCCAATCAACCTGCATGTTAAAAGCTCTCATGACTATGATAACATTGCCCTTTTGACATGCCTTTTCTATTTCCGGTTATAATCTGTGGTCCACATCCCAGCCATTTTTGGGAGGGGAAGGCCCCAAATCCTCGGCTTTGCCTATTGCCTGTTGCCGGGGCTGGGAGTGAAGCGCTCAGCAGAGATGATGCTTGGTGTTGGAGGGCTGGTCTGAGGCTCGAAGTTTTCGGACGGACTCGAGTCGGCTGTGGTCGGGTGCTGCATCGGCAAGTTTGCGGCGCTGGACGTTCATGGCAGGGAGAGAGTTTCTGTTCCTTCTACCGTCTGCGTGAGATGATGGGACTTTCGAGAGGCTTTGGGACTTTTTTTTTACTGTGCCCATGGTCTGTTCTTTATCAAATTACGGTATTGCTTTGTATTGTTGTAACTGTATGTTATAATTATGTGGTTTTTGTCAGTTTTTTTAGTCTTGGTTTGTCTTGTGTTTCTGTGATATCATTCTGGAGGAGCATTGTATCATTTGTTAATGCATGCAGTACTAAATGACAATAAAAGAGGACTGAGTGTCCTCATAATCTAATCTAATCTAATCTGCCATCAGGGTCTTTTTACCCTTACAGTTTCTTAACTCAATCCACAAGGATTCAACATCTTTCGATCCTATGTCACAGTATTCTACTGATTTGCTGCCATTCTCTACCATCAGAGCCAGGTCGGCCCCTCTGCCTACCTTCCTATCCCTCCAATACAGCGTGTAACCATGACGTTCAGCTCCCAGCTGCAGCCATCTTTCAGCCACGATTCAGTGGCTGCAACATCATACCTGACAATCTGTAAAAGTGCAACTAGATCATCCACTTTATTTCTTATACTCCCTGCATTGAGATATAACAATGAGTACTGTATTTGCTACCATTTTTGATTCTGCATCCCTAATGCACTGATACTCAGCCTGGTGGCTGCAATTTTGTCCTATCATCTGCCTGCCCTTCCTGACAGTCTGACTGCATGCTATCTTTGCTTTTTTACCATCTGTCCTATCCTGAGTCCCTTCACTCTGATTCACACTCCCTGCCAAATTAGTTTAAGCCCTTCCTAACAGCTCTAACAAACCTGCCCACAAGAATATTTGTCCCCCTCAGGTTCAGGTGCAACCCGCTACTTTTGTACAGGTCATACCTCTCCCAGAAGAGATCCCAGTGATCCAAGAACCTGAAGCCCTGCCCCCGTTCCAGATTCTCAGCCATGAATTTATCTGCCAAATCATTCTGCTTCTCGGCTTTCTGCCTAGTTCTCTAAATTCTCTTTTCAGGACCTCATTGCTTTTCCTTCCCATGTCATTGTTACCAATATGTACCAGGTCATCTGGCTGCTCTCCCTCCCCTTCCAAAATGCTGTGGACATGACCCAAGACATCCCTGACCCTGGCACCTGGGAGGCCACATACCATACTATTCACATCAACAGAATCTCATGTCTGTTCCCCTGACTATTGCGTCCCTTATCACTACTGCTCCCTTCTTCTCCCTCTTTCCCTTCTGCACCATGGACCCACTCTCAGTGCCAGTAACCCTGTCTCCATGGCATTCCCCTGGGAGGTCATCCCCACAACAGTATCCAAAATGGTATACTTGTTTTTCAGGGGAATGGCCACAGCGGTGCTCTGTGTTAACTGCCTATTCGTATTTCCATTTCTCCTGACAGTCACCCAGCTACTTGCCTCCTGCAACTTAGGGGTGACTACTTCCTGTAACTCTGATCGATTATCTCCTCACTCTCCCATACAAGCCGAAGGTCATCCAGCTGCTGCTCCAGATTCCTAGCATGGAATTCATGGAGCTGCAGCTGGATGCATTTCACGCAGATGTAGTTCCCTGGGAGACGCAGAGTCTCCCAGGACTCCAACGTCCAGTACGAAGAACTCACAATGCCGTTAGGTCAGTAATAGAGAAAAAGGGAGCCTTAATAGAAACTTACCCAGAACCACCGCCTCTATCGAGCTGAAGTCTACTACTCTCACCACTGGCCTACTCCCAACAATGCATAATCATAAAATACTGTATCTTTTTGAATCCACCTAAACTATACAATTACATTGTTGTCTGCAGTGTGGGTTCTTAACGAAACCAGAGCTGTCTAGTATTGAGATAGCACTGAGAAATGAATGAGTAGGTGGAAAAGAGGAAATAAATAGATACATTTATGAATAGATATTTGGAAGAGGGTAGAGACAGTTACAATGAGTGATAGAGAAATCTGGGAGGAAATGGGTGAAATCAAAAATACACTCTTTGGTTTAAGATTTTTTTTCCTGAAGGGTAAATCTGCCTTAGTTTGTCCAGAAACAGTTTTGACCTGAAATGCTGACAATTTCTTTCCTCCCTCAGATGCTGCTCAACCTGCTGATTTCCTCCAGCAGATTATATACTCATGATATTCTGCAGGTGCTAGAAATCCAGAGCAGCACACACGAAATGTGGAGGAACTAGTTTTGGGTTGAAAAACTTCATCAAGACCAGAAAGGGAAGGAAAGACCTTTCTATCTTTTGATGAAGGGTCTCAGCACGAGCTGATGACTCTTTATCCTCTCCATAAATGTTGCTTGCCCTGCTGAGTTCCTCCAGAACTTTGTGTGTGTTTGCCCAGCAGATTGTTTGTTGCAGCGTCTGCAGTCCTTTATGTCCCTGTCTTTGCATGTACCTGTATAATATGGTAGACACTCTCTTGAAAATACAGGATAGCATTTAGCAGCAATCAGGGAACATCAGAGATATTTTACAATGCTACACAAATTGGTAATTTGTTGAATTAGTTTATTATTGCCCCATGTAGGGGAACAGTGGAAAAATTATTCTTGCATACGCTTCATGTAAGTCAATGATACATTGAGGTAGAACAAAAAGAAAAGATCAGGTTTAGCTTTATTTGTCACATGTACATGGAGACATAAGGTGAAATGCGTCATTTGTATCAAAGACCAACACAGTCCAGGGATGTGCTGGAGGCAGCCTGCAAGCGTTTCCATACTCTGGTGCCAACATAGCATGCCCACAACTTACTGATCCTTACTAATCCCTACATCCTTGGAACGTTGCAGGAAACTAGTGTACTCAAAGGTAACCCATGCAGTCATGAGAAGAACGTAAAATCGTCCCTGTCCCATCAGGCAGTCGAGTATCTCTGTTCCATCCACCAAAAGCAGAAATTCCCAGTGGCCAAACATATTAGTTCCAATTACGATACATCAGTCATGATGAGGCCACCCTCAGGGTGGAGGAGCAACACCTTATATTCTGTCTGGGTTGCCTCCAACCTGATGGCATGAATATTAATTTCTCCTTCTGCTAAACCCTCACACCCTTCTTCTATTCCCCAGTCTGGCCTCTTACCTCTTCTCACCTGATTATCATCTCCTCCTGGGTCCACTCTTCCTTCCCTTTCACCTATGGTCCACTCTCCTCTCCTATCAGATTACCTTCTCTCTAGCCCTTTATCTTTCCCACCCACCTGGCTTCACCTGTCACCTTCTAGCTATCCCCCTTCCTCTCCTCCCACCTTTTTATTCTGGCATCTTCCCCCTTCCTTTCCAGTCCTGAAGAAGGGTCTCAGCTTGAAATGTTGACTATTTATTCTGACCTTATAAGTTCCTCCAACATTTTGTGTATGTTGCTTTGGATTTCCAGCATCTGCAGACTTCCTTGTATTAGAAGACACAAAAGCCTGAAAGAATGCAGCCCCAGGCTCAAGGTCAGCATCTACCCCAGTGTTACAAGACTATTGACTAGTCTGCACATACAATAAGATGGATTATTGACTTCACAATCAACCTCAATATGAACTTGCACCTTATTGTCAGCCTGTACTGCACTATCTCTGTAACTGTAACATTTTCTGTTAGTGGTAGAATAGCGGCTAGCACGATGCTTTTCAGAGCCAGCGACCGGGATTCAATTCCCGCACTGTCTGCAGGGAGTTTGTACGTTCTCCCGGTGACTGCGTGTGTTTCCTCCCGCATTCCGAAGACATATGGTTTAGGGTTAGTGAGTTGTGGGAATGCCGTGTAGGTACCAGAGGCATGGCAGCTCTTGCGGAATATCCCCAAGCACATCCTCGGACTGTGTTGGTCATTGATGCAAAAAAATGACATCTTTCACTGTATGCTTCAACGTTTCCAGTCTTATCCTTGAGCAACATACACTTAAAAACTTATTTTTTATCAATGATTGAGTATAATATTTAATTCAAACAGTCTTCAAATGCCTTCAACAAGACATAGGAGCAGAATGAGGCTACTCGGCCATTCCATCATGACTGATTTAATTTCACTCTCAACCCCGCCTTCTGTCCATAACCTCTGATGTTCTTCTTACTCATGTTCCTGTTTGTTGCGACTTAATATTTCAGTAATATTTGAGTAATCTTATAAATATATTGTTTGATTAAGCATTCTTTGTTTATATAATTCATTATTGTCATATGTACAAATACATGAATTGCATATGTCATCACACTACCACGTAATACGTGCACACCTTTCTTTAAGTAAAGCATAAAATTAGACCCACATTTCGGACTCTCGTGTGTTCCTCTGAGTTAGTTTAATGTTTTGAAGTTACAAAACGTAACACTATCAGCCTACGATTGAAATACTCATTGATTTAACCTCCACAGCGAATTCTACAGATACACCACCCTCTGGCTAAAGAAATTCCTCTTCATCTCTGTTCTAAATGGTCGCCCCCCCCCCTATTCTGAGGTTGTGCCCTCTGGTCCTAGACTCCCTCACTATAGTAAACATCCTCACCACATCCACTCTATCGAGGCTTTTCAACATTCAGTAGGTTTCAATGAGATCCACCCCCCCACCCCCGTCCCGTCATTCTTCTTAACTCTAGTGGGTACAGACCCAGAGGCATCAAAAGCTCCTCATGTGTGAACCCATTCATTCCCGGGATCATCTCATGAATCTTTGTTAAAGGTATAGTTAACATGTAACTGTAGTCGAATAATTTGGAAATTCTTCCAAATGCATTTAATTTACAACAACTACAACTTGTATTTAGAGACAAACAACAGGAATTCTGCAGATGCTGGAAATTCAAGCAACACACATCAAAGTTGCTGGTGAACGCAGCAGGCCAGGCAGCATCCGTAGAAAGAGGTGACTGCGTTCACCAGCAACTTTGATGTGTGTTGCTTGAATTTCCAGCATCTGCAGAATTCCTGTTGTTTGCTCTTGTCTTCTATTCCCCCTCACTACCTATCACCTCCCCCAGGTGCCCCTTATTCTTCTCTTTCTCCCATATTCCACTCACCGCTCCTATCAGATTCCTTCTTCTTCAGTTAGTCCTGACGAAGGGTCTCGGCCTGAAATGTCGACTGCACCTCTTCCTACAGATGCTGCCTGGCCTGCTGCGTTCACCAGCAACTTTGATGTGTGTTGCTTGTATTTAGAGAATGCATTTTAATGTAGCTAGAGGCTTTGAAATTATATCAAATATTGAACCATTTTTCATAAATGTTAATTATTATAAACAATATTAGGAGTTAAGTTGTGAAATTATGTACTTTAAAGAGGCCTACATTTTACTCACTCTTAGGGCTAAATCTTTGCAATGATACAGCTGAATTACATCTTAGCCCAATTTAATGCATTACTACATTCTATTACATGACTTGACATGAGACATCCTTCATATTGTGTCGACAGCTCTTACAACCCGCAGATTCTAACGACGAGCATATGAATGTATTTTAAAATTTCCAATTATGGGAATAATTATGAGACTAGGGAAGATATCGTACAACAGTGTGCATTGGTTTTTAATTCAGCAATACATAAACCATTGCTCCCTGTAGATGAGAAAGTTAAAATTAATTAAATGTTAGTTCTTACACTTTCTGGATTGTGAATGTGCTTCCATGGTAACTGAATTGGAACAATAGATTTATAGCTATAATATAAATATGTTTCTAAATTTACATTTATAAAACATTATCTGGATTTTAGTGAGGATTTCTCTCTAGTTAGTCACATTAAGCCATTCACTACTGCTAGGATCTAAGTTTGGACATCTGGAAAAAGATAGGATGAATAGTTTCCTCAAATAAACTGAAACCCATCTACTAGCTCAGCAGAAGTAAACTCATAACATGGCTCAGTGAAACATAGGAAGTATTCTTGGAATCTTCCATCTGGGTACCTTCGGGGCTGATGGAATGACATCTATTTCTCTCCCTTCCTTGCTTTCTCTTTCTATCCCACCTTCCCCCTCACCAATCACCCCCACCTTCTCACCATCCCTCTCCCCCACCCACCCACCTTCTCACCATCCCTCTCCCCCACCCACCCACCCCCTCACCCGGCTTCACCAATCACCCCCATCTTCTCACTTCATCCCTCTCCCCCACCTACCCACCCACCTGCCTCCTCACCCGGCTTCACCAATCACCCCCACCTTCTCACTTCATCCCCTCACCCACCCACCCAACCCCTCACCCGGCTTCACCAGTCACCCCCACCCTCTCACTTCATCCCCCTCCCCCACCCACCCCCTCACCTGGCTTCACCAATCACCCCCACCTTCTCACCATCCCTCTCCCCCACCTGCCCCCTCACCCGGCTTCACCAATCACCCCCACCTTCTCACTTCATCCCCTCACCCACCCACCCACCCACCCCCTCACCCGGCTTCACCAATCACCCCCACCTTCTCACTTCATCCCTCTCCCCCACCTACCCACCCACCTGCCTCCTCACCCGGCTTCACCAATCACCCCCACCTTCTCACTTCATCCCCTCACCCACCCACCCCCTCACCTGGCTTCACCAGTCACCCCCACCTTCTCACTTCATCCCCTCACCCACCCACCCACCCCCTCACCCGGCTTCACCAATCACCCCCACCTTCTCACTTCATCCCCTCACCCACCCACCCCCTCACCTGGCTTCACCAGTCACCCCCACCTTCTCACTTCATCCCCTCACCCACCCACCCACCCCCTCACCCGGCTTCACCAATCACCCCACCTTCTCACTTCATCCCCTCACCCACCCACCCACCCCCTCACCCGGCTTCACCAGTCACCCCCACCTTCTCACTTCATCCCCTCCCCCTCACCCAGCTTCACCAATCACCCCCACCTTCTCACTTCATCCCCTCACCCACCCACCCACCCCCTCACCTGGCTTCACCAATCACCCCCACCTTCTCACTTCATCCCCCTCCCCCACCCACCCACCCCCTCACCCGGCTTCACCAGTCACCCCCACCTTCTCACTTCATTCCCTCACCCACCCCCTTACCCGGCTTCACCAATCACCCCCACATTCTCACTTCATTCCCTCACCCACCCCCTTACCCGGCTTCACCAATCACCCCCACCTTCTCACTTCATCCCCCTCCCCCACCCACCCACCCCCTCACCCGGCTTCACCAATCACCCCCACATTATCACTTCATCCCCTCACCCACCCACCCACCCACCCCCTCACCCGGCTTCACCAATCACCCCCACCTTCTCACTTCATCCCCCTCCCCCACCCACCCACCCCCTCACCCGGCTTCACCAATCACCCCCACATTATCACTTCATCCCCTCACCCACCCACCCACCCACCCCCTCACCCGGCTTCACCAATCACCCCCACCTTCTCACTTCATCCCCTCACCCACCCACCCACCCCCTCACCCGGCTTCACCAATCACCCCCACCTTCTCACTTCATCCCCTCACCCACCCACCCACCCCCTCACCCGGCTTCACCAATCACCCCCACCTTCTCACTTCATCCCCTCACCCACCCACCCACCCACCCCCTCACCCGGCTTCACCAATCACCCCCACCTTCTCACTTCATCCCCTCACCCACCCACCCACCCCCTCACCCGGCTTCACCAATCACCCCCACCTTCTCACTTCATCCCCTCACCCACCCACCCACCCCCTCACCCGGCTTCACCAATCACCCCACCTTCTCACTTCATCCCCCTCCCCCACCCACCCACCCCCTCACCCGGCTTCACCAATCACCCCACCTTCTCACTTCATCCCCTCACCCACCCACCCACCCCCTCACCCGGCTTCACCAGTCACCCCCACCTTCTCACTTCATCCCCTCACCCACCCACCCACCTGCCTCCTCTCCCGGCTTCACCAATCACCCCCACATTCTCACTTCATTCCCTCACCCACCCCCTTACCCGGCTTCACCAATCACCCCCACATTCTCACTTCATTCCCTCACCCACCCCCTTACCCGGCTTCACCAATCACCCCCACCTTCTCACTTCATCCCCCTCCCCCACCCACCCACCCCCTCACCCGGCTTCACCAATCACCCCCACATTATCACTTCATCCCCTCACCCACCCACCCACCCACCCCCTCACACGGCTTCACCAATCACCCCCACCTTCTCACTTCATCCCCTCACCCACCCACCCACCCCCTCACCCGGCTTCACCAATCACCCCCACCTTCTCACTTCATCCCCTCACCCACCCACCCACCCCCTCACCCGGCTTCACCAATCACCCCCACCTTCTCACTTCATCCCCTCACCCACCCACCCACCCCCTCACCCGGCTTCACCAATCACCCCACCTTCTCACTTCATCCCCTCACCCACCCACCCACCCCCTCACCCGGCTTCACCAGTCACCCCCACCTTCTCACTTCATCCCCTCCCCCTCACCCAGCTTCACCAATCACCCCCACCTTCTCACTTCATCCCCTCACCCACCCACCCACCCCCTCACCCGGCTTCACCAATCACCCCCACCTTCTCACTTCATCCCCCTCCCCCACCCACCCACCCCCTCACCCGGCTTCACCAGTCACCCCCACCTTCTCACTTCATTCCCTCACCCACCCCCTTACCCGGCTTCACCAATCACCCCCACATTCTCACTTCATTCCCTCACCCACCCCCTTACCCGGCTTCACCAATCACCCCCACCTTCTCACTTCATCCCCCTCCCCCACCCACCCACCCCCTCACCCGGCTTCACCAATCACCCCCACATTATCACTTCATCCCCTCACCCACCCACCCACCCACCCCCTCACCCGGCTTCACCAATCACCCCCACCTTCTCACTTCATCCCCTCACCCACCCACCCACCCCCTCACCCGGCTTCACCAATCACCCCCACCTTCTCACTTCATCCCCTCACCCACCCACCCCCTCACCCGGCTTCACCAATCACCCCCACCTTCTCACTTCATCCCCTCACCCACCCACCCACCCCCTCACCCGGCTTCACCAATCACCCCACCTTCTCACTTCATCCCCTCACCCACCCACCCACCCCCTCACCCGGCTTCACCAGTCACCCCCACCTTCTCACTTCATCCCCTCCCCCTCACCCAGCTTCACCAATCACCCCCACCTTCTCACTTCATCCCCTCACCCACCCACCCACCCCCTCACCCGGCTTCACCAATCACCCCCACCTTCTCACTTCATCCCCCTCCCCCACCCACCCACCCCCTCACCCGGCTTCACCAGTCACCCCCACCTTCTCACTTCATCCCCTCACCCACCCACCCACCCACCCCCTCACCCGGCTTCACCAATCACCCCCACCTTCTCACTTCATCCCCTCACCCACCCACCCACCCACCCCCTCACCCGGCTTCACCAATCACCCCCACCTTCTCACTTCATCCCCTCACCCACCCACCCACCCCCTCACCCGGCTTCACCAATCACCCCCACCTTCTCACTTCATCCCCTCACCCACCCACCCACCCCCTCACCCGGCTTCACCAATCACCCCACCTTCTCACTTCATCCCCCTCCCCCACCCACCCACCCCCTCACCCGGCTTCACCAATCACCCCACCTTCTCACTTCATCCCCTCACCCACCCACCCACCCCCTCACCCGGCTTCACCAGTCACCCCCACCTTCTCACTTCATCCCCTCACCCACCCACCCACCTGCCTCCTCACCCGGCTTCACCAATCACCCCCACATTCTCACTTCATTCCCTCACCCACCCCCTTACCCGGCTTCACCAATCACCCCCACATTCTCACTTCATTCCCTCACCCACCCCCTTACCCGGCTTCACCAATCACCCCCACCTTCTCACTTCATCCCCCTCCCCCACCCACCCACCCCCTCACCCGGCTTCACCAATCACCCCCACATTATCACTTCATCCCCTCACCCACCCACCCACCCACCCCCTCACCCGGCTTCACCAATCACCCCCACCTTCTCACTTCATCCCCTCACCCACCCACCCACCCCCTCACTCGGCTTCACCAATCACCCCCACCTTCTCACTTCATCCCCTCACCCACCCACCCACCCCCTCACCCGGCTTCACCAATCACCCCCACCTTCTCACTTCATCCCCTCACCCACCCACCCCCTCACCCGGCTTCACCAATCACCCCCACCTTCTCACTTCATCCCCTCACCCACCCACCCACCCCCTCACCCGGCTTCACCAATCACCCCGCCTTCTCACTTCATCCCCTCACCCACCCACCCACCCCCTCACCCGGCTTCACCAGTCACCCCCACCTTCTCACTTCATCCCCTCCCCCTCACCCAGCTTCACCAATCACCCCCACCTTCTCACTTCATGCCCTCACCCACCCACCCACCCCCTCACCCGGCTTCACCAATCACCCCCACCTTCTCACTTCATCCCCCTCCCCCACCCACCCACCCCCTCACCCGGCTTCACCAGTCACCCCCACCTTCTCACTTCATCCCCTCACCCACCCACCCACCCACCCCCTCACCCGGCTTCACCAATCTCCCCCCCACCTTCTCACTTCATCCCTTCCCCAACTCACCCACCCTCCCCCTCACCTCAATTCACCAATCACCCCCCAGCCCCAGCTTCTAACTTCATGCTCCTCACCCACCCACATTCCCCTCGCCTTGCTCCACCTATCACCTTCTAGCTTGTATACCTTCCCCTCCCCCACCCCATTCTGGCTTCTTCCCCTTCCTTTCCAATCCTGATGAAGGTTCTTGGCCTGAAATTTTGACTGTATATTCTTCTCTATAGCTGCTGTCTGACCCGCTGATTTCCCATGGAATCCCACGGATTTGCAGAAATGTTCTTCCTTCAATTTACAGTCATCAAAACACATTCATGATCAATTTCCTCTCTTGCTTAAGACACCTTGCAGCTGCTAGATCCACCTCTGGTACTTCACCAAGGAGGCACCCAAGAAAAGGCACTATCTCTATAGTACTACCTTGTTACTAATTCCTGTCCTTTCTGCTTTTCCTTCAATAGGCCATGCAAATCTTGTGGTTTCCTTCCTTTCTTTTTCCCAGCATCGATCTAAAAGCTGCTTGGTTGGGTGATTTTCTGCATACCCTTGTAGGTTTGCCCAATAAGTTAGTGCAAGCTGTGTTCTTCTCATTTCCAGTGGTGTCTCTCCCAGCTCGCCTGCATTTCCTTCTTAGCTCACTGATGAAGCATAATTCTTGACTTTAAGTTATACTGTATCCAACTTCCTGAGTGACGCTGATCCATATTCCGTAATCCGTAGTCCAGTGTTGATTTTATTAATCCAATGTATATTGCTTTCAAGGATTTCCGATCAGCTCCCATTCCTTTTCGTTGAAACACTTCAGAACATTGAGCACTTTCTTACTTTCAGTTCTTATTTCCTTAATATGTGTTGACATGTGAAATTCCTAAAAAAAATTAAAGGTATCCATACTTTCTAATTCTATAGCATAAAGTTTTAGTTTGATCCTCTTCCTAGTGAAAATCATTATTTTGGATTTCTCTGCTGAAAATCTGATTCCCCATTTTACTGCCCAGTCTTTCACCTTAACCATTGCCCCTCGAAGTTTCTGTATTATAAATTCCACCTTAATCATTCCCCTTTGTCCACAGCGCCTCACTCTCCACAAATAATATACTTGAATCTTAAGTAAATAACAGTTCTTATCGATATTTACAAATATACACAGATGCTTCAAAAATGGTAATAGTAGATGAGGGGTTGGATTAGTAGTGCCTGATTTGAATATTAAAAAGCAGGTGAGGAGAGGATACATAATGATCTCAGTGTGTACGTGTGAAACGACAGCTGGACTATTGGAATAGGTGGAAGAAGTGAAATCAAAGAGAGTTGTAATATTGTCTGATTCAAGCTCAAGTCTATGAGTTTTACATTCAGAGATTATGACATTATGTGTGAGATAATACAAACCTTATTTAATCGTAAAAATGATGGGACTATGTTTTATGTGGATTCCAGCATGTGTTGGTATTAGAGGGAAAGAGCAAGCGGATAAATTAGCAAAGGAGGCAACCAGAAGAGCAGAAGTGGACATTTAAATAAATTACAGTAAAGGAGAAATGAAAAACATTATTAAAAGTGAAAACAAAAAACTATGCAGAAAACAATGGGATGAAAAGAGAACAGGAAGTAATCTTTATAACATCTGGAAAGAAGTGGGATGGTGGAGGAATAGAGGATAGAGCAGGAGGGAGAAGGTGATAATATTGAGATTGAGGTTTGGGCACACAGGGTTAAATAGTACATGAAGAAACACAATAATGGGAGGTGTGAGAATAGGGTAACATAATTGGGAGAAATGCATGCAATTCACAACCACAAACATTGAGCTAGGGTTTCCCTTTCAGACTGGTCTGACGTGATGATGTTATGTAAGGGGTTTTTAGCCCGCTTTTGTGTTTAGATTTTCGAGTTCAATAAAACGTGTTATAGGTTTCATTAATCATAAAACAACTCACTTTGCTTTATTTGTGAAAACCTACATGGATATTGTAATCAACAAGAAACGGTTGAACATGAAGTACCCAAGATATAATCATGAGAGGGGGATGACTGATTTTAAAGTTGTCATGGAATAAAATACAATTTAATATTAACAGTATTTTACAGAAAGGATCACAAGATTATTGCTTTAAATGTATAGCACAGCTCTTAAGAATACGTCATTTTATATAGAATTTAATAAAAACATAAAAATATAGGATTTAGATATCCTGACCCAGTTTGCCAACCACCATAAAACATCGGAAGAAGAAGAAGCTGGATTTAAAGCTGTTATAATTGGATTTCAAGTTTGAAAACTGCAGTTTCAAAGCAAGAAGAAAAAACAAGCCTGAAATCTAATAGATGCCTATTACTTCTCACAACTAAGGAAGTTCAAAGTAAACTTATTATCAAAGTACATCTATGTCACCATATATGGTACAACCCTGAGATTCACTTTTTTTGTGAGCATACTCAATCAATCCATGATAGAATCAATGAAAGACATCTTGCACGATTCCAGAAACAATCACTTATGTCCTTTACTTCTTTCCAAGAACATACTGGTGCCATCATAGAGATTTCCTCACATCAGCCATTACCGACTGGTTTGATTCAACATCTCACAGTATACAGCCCAGCAGAAAAGCTCCCTGTCTACAGTCTACCATCACTGCCGGACTTGTGTGTGTCCAGGACAAAGAAATGGGCAGGAAAATCATTGAAGACACTACCCACCTTTTCTAAAGGCTCCTTTCTGGAAAGTGCTATCGGGCTATTAAAACAAAAACTTCATACCATTCAAAAAGTTTCTTCCCCCAGGCAGTTAATCTGATCAACCATTCTAGTAAGCCTCCCCCATCTATTACCACTATCACTACACTGTACTGTAAACACTTTAAACCACTTTGTATAATGGTGATTACATTGTAGTTATTGTGTATTGAATATTTCAGTAATATTTGAGTAATCTTGTGTGTATATATATAGTTTATTTAAATAATTAGGTATGGGTTATATGTACAAATATGTGAATTGCATACGTCATCACACGACCACATCATATGTGCGCTCCTTGCTTAAAATAAACCCAAAGTTAGACCCTCATTTCAGACTCCCGAGTCCTCCTTTGAATTAGTTTAATCTTTTGAAGTTATAAAACATAACTATAAATACATGCTGATATTTATGCACATTTTATTCCATATCCATACTTTAACATCTAGCTTTAATTTTTCTATAATTCTTTATTTTTTATAATTGTTGAATGTTGTTTTTTGTTGCATGTCTCCTCCTGACCAACACACCACAGCAAATTCCGAACACGTAAATGTACATGGTGAATGAAGTTGATTCCTTGTCCTTGACCCTTGACCTTGTGGCTGCCGGATCTGATGCTATTTATAATTGTGACTGGATTTCAAATGTAAGGGAAGAGGTGCTCGACAAGATTCATTGCTGTGCAGTTTCAAAACAAGTAGAAAAACAAGCCTGAATCCTTATAGTTCTCAGTCACTTCTCAAAAAAAAGCAGCTCAACCAGTTAAAGTCACAATTTTATTCAAGTAACCATCTTGGATACCTACCAAAGTCCTACAGTCAACATGACTATAAATAGTATCTAACGAGTGTTGGTATTGTTAGTTAAATAATAACTGTTAACTAGAGCATCAACAGCTATATTTCATTAGGAGTTTGAGGAGATTTGGTATGTTACCAAAGAATTACAAATGTCTACCAATGTACTCTGGAGAGCCTCACCATCTGGTTTGGGGGGTAGGGGATTATACCATAAGACCATAAGACAAAGGAGCAGAAGTCGACCATTTGGCCCATCGAGTCTGCTCTGCCATTTTATCATGAGCTGATCCATTCTCCCATTTAGTCCCACTCCCCCGCCTTCTCACCATAACCTTTGACGCCCTGGCTACTCAGATACCTATCAATCTCTGCCTTAAATACACCCAATGACTTGGCCTCCACTGCCGCCCGTGGCAACAAATTCCATAGATTCACCACCCTCTGGCTAAAAAAATGTCTTCGCACTTCTGTTCTGAATGGGCGCCCTTCAATCCTTAAGTCATGCCCTCTCGTACTAGATCCCCCATCTTGGGAAACAACTTTGCCACATCCACTCTGTCCATGCCTTTCAACATTCAAAATGTTTCTATGAGGTCTCCCCTCATTCTTCTAAACTCCAAGGAATACAGTCTAAGAGTGCACAAATGTTCCTCATATGTTAACCCTCTCATTCCCAGAATCATTCTAGTGAATCTTCTCTGTACCCTCTCCAACGTCAGCACATCCTTTCTTAAATAAGGAGACCAAAACTGCCCACAGTACTCCAAGTGAGGTCTCACCAGTGCCTTATAGAGCCTCAACATCACATCCCTGCTCTTATACTCTATTCCTCTAGAAATGAATGCCAACATTGCATTTGCCTTCTTCACTACCGACTCAACCTGGAGGTTAACCTTAAGGGAATCCTGTACAAGGACTCCCAAGTCCGTTGCATCTCAGAACTTTGAATTCTTTCCCCATTTAAATAATAGTCTGCCCGTTTATTTCTTCTGCCAAAGTGCATAACCATACACTTTCCAACACTGTATTTCATTTGCCACTTCTCCGCCCATTCTTCCAATCTGTCCAAGTCTCTCTGCAGACTCTCTGTTTTCTCAGCACTACCGGCCCCTCCACCTAACTTCGTATCCTCAGCAAATTTAGCCACAAAGCCATCTATTCCATAATCCAAATGGTTGATGTACAATGTAAAAAGAAGCGGCCCCAACACGGACCCCTGTGGAACACCACTGGTAACCGGCAGCCAACCAGAATAGGATCTCTTTATTCCCACTCTCTGTTTCCTGCCAATCAGCCAACGCTCTATCCATGTATGTAACTTTCCCGTAATTCCATGGGCTCTTATCTTGTTAAGTAGCCTCATGTGTAGGGCCTTCTGAAAATCCAAATATACAACATCCACTGCATCTCCCTTGTCTAGCCTACTTGTAATTTCCTCAAGAAATTGTAATAGGTTTGTCAGGCAGGATTTTCCTTTAAGGAATCCATGCTGAGTTCTGCCTATCTTGTCATATGCCTCCAGGTACTCTGTAACCTCATCCTTGATAATCGACTCCAACAACTTCCCAACCACCGATGTCAAGCTAACAGGTCTATAATTTCCTTTTTGCTTCCTTGCACCCTTCTTAAATAGCGGAGTGACATTTGCAATCTTCCAGTCTTCCGGAACCATGCCAGAATCTATCGACTTTTGAAAGATCATCAGTAATGCCTCCGCAATCTCCACAGCTACTTCCTTCAGGATTGTACTGCACAGGATTGGAAAAAGCTGCAGAAAGTTGTAAACTCAGCCAGCTCCATCATGAGCACTAGCCTCCCCAGCAGCAAGGACATCTTTAAAAGGTGATGCCTTTAAAAGCTCATTGAGGACCCCCATCACCCAGAACATGCCCTCTTCCCATTGCTACCATCAGGGAAGAGCTACAGAAGCCTGAAGACACACATTCAACATTTCAAGACCATCTTCTTCCCCTCTGCCATCAGAGTTCTGAATGGACAATGAAGCCATGAACACTATTTCACAATTTTTTTCTCTCTTTTTTGCACTACTTCTTTAAATTAATTGTATATATGTATTTCCTACTGAAAAGTATTGCACATTCTGTGTCTTGCACTGTACTGCTGCCACAAAACAACAAATTTCACGACATATGCCAGTGACAATAAACCTGACTCTGATTCTTTGTGTCCCACTTCAAGTTGAGTGGTGATATCATTTAATATTCATCGGATCCAGTAGATGGAGTCTCAGCTTAAAACTCAACATTAGGTGAAACAACTCTCACGCTCCACACTGAAATCCCAGCCTCTATTATCAGCTCCAGAATATTTTTGATACAGGGTTATTAATGTTACTTGCTGAGCCAAAATTACAGTTACAATGTATATTTGAATGTAAAACGAGGTGTTTATTCTTTATTTATTTAATTTATTTAGAGATACCGTGCAGAACAGGCCCCCTCCGGCCCAACAAGCCACCAAGCCGAGCAACCCACCAATTTAATCACAGCCTAAACACAGGACAATTTACAATGACCCATTAACCCTACTAATCAATATGTCTTTGGAATGTGGGAGGAAACTGGAGCACCCAGAGGAAACCCACGCAGTCTCAGGGAGAACTTACAAAAAGCGTTCAAATTAAACTCCAAACTCTGATGCCCCAATCTGTACAGCGTCACGCTAACCACTATGATGCAGTATGTTAGTACAGTACGATATCTATAAATTCAGAATCAGATCAGGGTTATTACCACTGATGTAAGTCGTGATATTTGTTGTTTTGCGGCAGCAATACAGTGCAATACATAAAAATTAGTGTAAGTCACAATAAGAATACATTTTTAAAAAATAAATAATTAATGCAAGAAGAGAGCAAATGTTCATGGGTCCCAGGACCATTCAAATTCTGATGGTGGAAAGGAGGAGGCTGTTTCTGAAACACTGAGTGTGGATCTTCTAGCTCCTGTACCTCCTCCTTCATGGTAGGAATATGAAGAGGCATATCTTGGATGGTGAGAGTCCTTCATGATAGATGGCACGTTCTTGCATGTTGAAGATGTCCTCGATGGAGGGGAGCTTAGTGCCCTTGATGGAGCTGGCTATGTCTACAGCCCTCTGCATCTCTCTCTGATCCAGGGCACTGGAGCTTCCATACCAGGCTGTGATCCACCTGTCAGAACGGTCTCCAGTGTACATCTGTAGAAAGTTGCTGGAGTCTGTGATGACATAACAAATCTCTTCAAACTCCTAATTAAATATAGCTACCTGGAGTCCCTCCTTTGTACTTGAATCAATATGTTGGATGTAGGATAGATCTTCAGAAAGATTGACACCCTGGAATGTAAGATGCTCAGCCTTTCGCCACTGACCTCTCAATGAGGAATGGCATTTGCTCTTCTGACTCCTCCTTCCTGGAGCCCACAGACAATTCCTTGATCTTACTGATGTTGAGTGTGAGGTTGTTGCTGAAACAGCACTCAACTAGCTGATCTACCTCACTCCTGCACGCCTCCTCGTCTCCATCTGACACCATTGTATGGCTAGGCACAGCTCTAAGGGCTAACTATAAATTCACAGATGACACCCACGGTTATTGGCAAAATCTTAAATGATGACGAGGAGTCAGATAGATTGGCTGGGTTGAGTGGTGTCACAAAGCAACTTCAAATTGACAGTCAGCAAGAGGGAAGAATTGATTGTCCACTTGGGAAAGAGAAGTCAGGAGAATGCATACCAGTCCTACTGAGTGACCAGAATCAGAATCAGGTTTAATATCACTGGCATATGTTGTGGAATTTATGCACCAGCAGTACATCGCAATACATAGTAATAAAAACTGTAAATTACAGTGAGAAGTGTGTGTGTGTGAGGTTGCAGAGGGTCGTCGACTCAGTCAGCTCCATCACGGGCACAGGCCCTCCCCTCCATTGAGGACATCTTAAAGAGGCAGTGCCTCAAGAAGGCGGCATCCATTATTGAGGGTCCTCACCATCAGGGACATGCCCTCCTCTTGTTATTGCCATCGGGTGGATGTACAGAAGCATGAAGACCCACACTCAATGTCCTCCCCGCCACCATCAGATTTCTGAACAGCCCGTATACCCGTGATTACTACCTTTTATTTGCACTATTTATTTTTAAAATTCGTAATAATTTTTATGTCTTTGCTCTGAACTTCTGCACAAAAAAACAAATTTCATGTCACATGTCAGTGGTAATAAACTTAATTCTGATTAAATATACAGAAAATCAATTAGAAAGTCCCTTTCTGGCAGAATTAAAGCTCATAAATGTAAATATTTATGTTTGGACAAGCATTTGGTAATTTTATTGACAGCATATTTTTACAATGTGGCCATAATGTGGTTTATCTCCAAGGTGATTATATGTTTAACAGTTACAATTTAAATGTTTTAAATTTAAATTTTGATTATACTGTATTTACTCAGTGACAGCATATGAAATTTTGAGCTGTTAACATTCTCCACGTTTTAACTTTAAAGTCATATTTATATCTTCCAAAGTTCAGTAAATTGCAATGACTTTTGTGTGGCAGTCCCAAGAGAAAAGGCACGATGACGATGTAACATTAAAACCACTCTGTAATATTTGCCAGATCCAGCAAAAACAGATTGCTACTAATCAACTTGAGCTGCCAATACAAAGTGTGTTTGCATAACACGAAAGGCATGTGATTTGCACATTGTGTAGATTTTTAGGGTAAGCACAGCTGAAAACCAGTCAACTGTGTTGAGAAGCTACTAATTTTATCATGGGGGAATTAGTAGAATTTCAGATCCTGCAGAGTTGTCACAAAGGACAATTTAATGTCGTTATACTGTTATTATCATCTGAACTAACAGATGATCTCTCTCTCTCAATATGCCTATGACACTTTTATAAAAATTACTTACAAGTGATTTGGGTTTTAGGTTAATAGATTCTGCTATGTAAATAGCGTAATCCTCTCTATTATTCCTGTATTGAGCACCGTCGATTCTGGAAATATTCGGAGTGTAAAAGACCTCCAAATGTCTTTTCTGTTCTTGGCTAATTAATTAAAAAAACACAGGTTAGGACATCAAAAACATTTTATTAATCTTACCACACACAAAATGCTGTAGGAACTCAGTAGGCCAGGCAGCATCTACGGAAAAGAGTACAGTCGACGTTTCAGACCGAGACCCTCCAGCAGGTCCTGCTGAAGGGTCTCAGCCCAAAACATGGACTGTACTCTTTCCCCTAGTTGTTGTCTGACATGCTGAGTTCTTAAAGCATTTTGTGTGTGGTACTTTGATTACCAGCATCTGCAGATTTTCTCTTGTTTGCTATTAATTTTAAGTTTGCTTATGGAAGTGATTTAAATTCCAAGTAAAATTTATTATCAAAGTGCATGTATGTCACCATATACAGCCCTGAGATTCATTTCCTAGTGGGTATACTCAATAAATTCACATTTGAATAATAACCGAAACAGAATCAATGAACCACTTGGCCATTCAACCAGTGAGCAAAAGACAACAACTGTGCAAATACAAAAGGAAAGAACGATGAAGACTGCCCTGGCTGCCTGCTAATATGATGAACTGATAAGCAAGGCTTTGGGCCTACTCCAGACTGTTCTGGGGTTCAGAATGCTCTTGTTACTCGCTTCAATTGTTCGCATGATTTATCTTTCTGTCTTTTGTGCATCGAGTGTTGGTCTTTTATAATTTTTTTCTTTAATTGGGTTCTTTCGGCTTTCTTCCTTTGTGGCAACTGTGAACGAACAAATCTCAAGGTTGTATAATTTATACATTTTCTGATAATAAATGAATTTTGAATCTTGAAATAAATAAGCAACAAATACTGAGAACATGAGATGAAGAGTCTGTAGGTGTGGGAACAGTTCCATGTTGGGGTGAGTGAAGTTGAGCGAAGTTATCCTCTCTGATTCAGAAGCATGATGGTTGAGGAGTAATAATTGTCCCTGAACCTGGTGATGTGGATCCTGAGGCCCCTGTAGAACTTACAGAGCTCTACAAAGCTGGAGAGTTGTACACTCAGCCAGCTCCATCATAGGCACCAGCCTTCCCAGAATCCAGGACATCTTCAAGGGGCAGCATGCATAATGAAGGGCCCTCACCTCCTAGGACAGTCCCTCTTCTCAGTACTACTGTCAGGGAGAAGATACAGTCCCTCTTCTCATTACTACTGCCAGGGAGAAGATACAGTCCATCTTCTCATTACTACCGCCAGGGAGAAGATACAGGAGTATGAGGACACACACGACATTTCAGGAACATCTTCTTTCCTTCAACCATCAGACTTCTGAACGGACAATGAGCCCAGGAATGCTAACACACTATTTTCTCTCTCAATTTGCACTACTTATTTATTTATATATATATTTGTAATTTATAGTATATTTTACATATTGCACTGTTCTGCTGCCACAAAACAACAATTTTCACAACATATGTCAGTGATAATAAACCTGATTTGGATTCTGATTCTGATGGAGCTTGGCAGGGATCATTTACAGATTGTAGACAAGGTAAATCTGAAGGTCATTTATAGATCTAGCAGTTAATATCGAGAAACAGTTTTCATTAATATAATTTAAATAGTTTCTGACTTCTTGATGCTGAGAAATTTCAGATGGCTGGTGTAATTCTGACCAAAGGAATTCTGCAGATCTTGAGCAACACACACAAAATGCTGGAGGAACTCAGCAGGTCGGGTAGCGTCTGTGAAGGGGAATGAACAGCTGATGTTTTAGGCCAAGATTCTTCATCAGAAAACTGCCACACTATTTCCTCTCTTTTTGTACTAAATATTCTTAAATTTATATTTCAAAATTGCACTGTTTGTTACAAGTCCATGGAGGAATCTGGATATTCAGTGTCTGTGTAGTTTTTCAGAAATGCTATTGGATTTTTGTATTTTCCTATAAATGCCTGCTAGAAAATGAATCTCAGGGTAGTGTATGGTGAAATACTTTGTTGATAAATTTACTTACGACTTTGAACTTTTCTCTAAAGTGAACTGTTTGAATACAGCTCCCGTCAGGCTCACTCACTCAGCATGAAGGACTTTTTGCAGCATCGATGGATGACATCCAGGTTTCACGAGGTGACCCAGTAGTATGGCAGTGATTGGCTGAGTACTGATAGCTGATCTACTGTTCCCGATATTCCGTTCTCTCCCACGACGCTTCAGTCAGTGGCACTGGCTTAAGATCAGCCCCTCCACAGGGCCGTGAAGCCTCAGAATCCCTAATGCTCCCCTTCTAGACTGCGTCCTTGGAATATTGCAAAGCGGCTGGTCGCGAGCCCCTGGGAGTGGTTCAGGTCCCACCGCAGCAAGGAACTGAACCCTTAGTGTCGCACCAGGCCAGGGTCTCCAACAGAACCCCATCCACCCAGAAAAGGAAAAAGAGAGACGTGGAAGATGAAGGAGTCACAATTTAGCTCTGCCGCCTCCCACATTCCAAAGCTAAGACCAAAGGGAGATAGAGGAGCAGAATTTGGTCCATCGAGTCTGTTCCACCATTCAGACGGCTGATCCATCTCCCCCTCAGTCCCGGTCTCCTGCCTTCTCCTCGTATAATCAGCAATCTATCACCCTCATAAATACTCACCACCCTCTGGCTAAAGAAATTCCTCCTCATCTCCTTTCTAAGTGGGTGTTGTTCTATTCTGAGACTGTGTCCTCTGGTCTTAGATCCCCCACCATGGGAAATATCCTCTCTATAGCCACTCTGTCGAGGCCTTTCAATACTCGACAGCCCCACCCAGTCTTCTGAATTCCAGTGAGTCATCAAACTCTCCTCATATGACAAGCCTTTCAATCCCAAAAGCATTTTTGTGAATCTCCTTAGAATCCTCTCCAGTTTCAGCACATCTTTTTCTAGATAAGGAGCACAAAACTGCTCACAACATTCCAAATGAGGCCTCATTAGTCCCTTATAAAGCCTCAACGTTACATCCTTGCTTTTATATTCTAGCTCTCTCGAAATGAATGCTGACATCGCATTTGGCTTCCTCACCACAGACTCAACCTGCAAATTATCCTTTAGGGAATCCTGCACAAGGACTCCCAAGACCCTCTGCGCCTCATATTTTTAAATTTTCTCTCCATTTAGAAAATAGTCTGCGCTTTTACAGTATTTCTTCTACCAAAGGGCATGACCACACACTTCCCGACATTGTATTCCATCTGCCATTTCATTGCCCATTCTCCTAATCTGTCTGCCCTTCAGTAGCCTCTCTACTTCCTCAAAACTACCTGCCCCTCCACCTAACTTCACATTGTCCGCGAACTTGGCCACAAAGCCATCATTCCCATCATCAAGATATGTATTTGCAAGCTGTGGGTATGTAAAGTCAACAACAGAAGCATGATAAGACTTATGGTCTGCCCCTATCACATCCTCAGATTATATGCAAATTACTAATTTCAGTGTATATTTTGATGTTTTGATATACTATATATGTGAAAATAAAGCTAATCTTTCTTTTGTAATTCTCATTGATCTAACGGGCCTATGAACCTTGATTTCTCTAACCTCCAGTAATTCTCCCCTCCCCCTTCTCTTTTTTCTCCATTTCCCATTCTGGCTCCCCTTTACCCCTTCTCTTCTTCCTACCTGCCTGTCACCTTCCTCTGTGGCCCCTCTTCTTTCCTGTTCTCTGTTCTCCCATCAGATTCCTTCTTCTTCAGCACTTTACCTCTTCCACCTATCACCTTCAATCCTCTCCCCCATCCACACACTCTCTTCCTTATCTGCTCTCACCTATCACCTTTCAGCTTGTTTTTCTTTCCCTTACCCCAACTTTATATTCTGGCTTTTCCCCACTTCATTTCCAGTCCTATTGAAGGGTTTTGATCTGAAACATTGACTCGTTAACTAGTAGAGTGTAACTAGTAGAGTGGATAGGGGAGAACCAGTGGATGTGGTATATTTGGATTTTCAAAAGGCTTTTGACAAGGTCCCACATAGGAGATTAGTGTGCAAACTTAAAGCACACGGTATTGGGGGTAAGGTATTGGTGTGGGTGGAGAATTGGTTAGCAGACAGGAAGCAAAGAGTGGGAATAAACGGGACCTTTTCAGAATGGCAGGCGGTGACTAGTGGGGTACCGCAAGGCTCAGTGCTGGGACCCCAGTTGTTTACAATATATATTAATGACTTGGATGAGGGAATTAAATGCAGCATCTCCAAGTTTGCGGATGACACGAAGCTGGGTGGCAGTGTTAGCAGTGAGGAGGATGCTAAGAGGATGCAGGGTGACTTGGATAGGTTGGGTGAGTGGGCAAACTCATGGCAGATGCAATTTAATGTGGATAAATGTGAAGTTATCCACTTTGGTGGCAAAAATAGG
Organism: Mobula hypostoma; assembly: GCF_963921235.1. Classification (NCBI taxonomy): domain Eukaryota; kingdom Metazoa; phylum Chordata; class Chondrichthyes; order Myliobatiformes; family Myliobatidae; genus Mobula; species Mobula hypostoma. The sequence goes on along the minus strand of NC_086113.1, from coordinate 4,372,747 downwards.
AAAACAGATTATTATCTGAATGGTGGCCGATTAGGAAAAGGGGAGGTGCAACGAGACCTGGGTGTCATTATACACCAGTCATTGAAAGTGGGCATGCAGGTACAGCAGGCGGTGAAAAAGGCGAACGGTATGCTGGCATTTATAGCAAGAGGATTCGAGTACAGGAGCAGGGAGGTACTACTGCAGTTGTACAAGGCCTTGGTGAGACCACACCTGGAGTATTGTGTGCAGTTTTGGTCCCCTAATCTGAGGAAAGACATCTTTGCCATAGAGGGAGTACAAAGAAGGTTCACCAGATTGATTCCTGGGATGGCAGGTCTTTCATATGAAGAAAGACTGGATGAACTGGGCTTGTACTCGTTGGAATTTAGAAGATTGAGGGGGGATCTGATTGAAACGTATAAAATCCTAAAGGGATTGGACAGGCTAGATGCGGGAAGATTGTTCCCGATGTTGGGGAGGTCTAGAACGAGGGGTCACAGTTTGAGGATAGAGGGGAAGCCTTTTAGGACCGAGGTTAGGAAAAACTTCTTCACACAGAGAGTGGTGAATCTGTGGAATTCTCTGCCACAGCAAACTGTTGAGGCCAGTTCATTAGCTATGTTTAAAAGGAAGTTAGATATGGCCCTTGTGGCTACAGGGGTCAGGGGGTATGGAGGGAAGGCTGGGTTCTGAGTTGGATGATCAGCCATGATCATAATAAATGGCGGTGCATGCTCGGAGGGCCGAATGGCCTACTCCTGCACCTATTTTCTATGTTTCGATGTTTCTATGTTATTCCTCGTCGGGATCTTGTGTGTGTTTGGCTCAAGATTTCCAGCATCCTCAGAATCTCTTCGTTGACGATTCATTTGTCTCATCCCTTGTGGTAGCTTGAAGTGACTTGAAGCGATAATCACGATGCCTATGGTCTGTCTAGAGCTGGGAACCACGTGAGGAGAGAACAGTGACTGGCAGTGTTTGAGTGAAATCCAGTTGGCATGGGCTGAATTGGCAAATCCATGCCCAAGGATTTTTGATGCCCCAAATCACAGGTCTCCGTTCTTTCCGGACCCTCAAAACTGTGACTGAATACCATCAGACACAGGAGAAGAATTAGGCCATTCGGCCCATCGGGTCTGCTCCACCATTCCATCATGGCTGACTTATTTTCCCTCTCAACTTTATTCTCCTGCCTTGTACACGTAACCTTTGATGCCACGACTAATCAAGAACCTCTCAACCTCCACACCAAGTTAAGGATATTAGTGCACTTGGTGAATGGGGACAGATGAGTTTATATCTGATATTACTTATAATTATTTCCTTATTGGCTACAATCATGCTGAGTGTGGAATAGCCTAAAGGAGCCAGTGACTTACCCTTACCCCTAACTCATGTTTGATTGTTAGAAGGAATATGACCATAGACCATTAGACCAGAAGACACAGGAGCAGAATGAGGCCATTCAGCCCATCGAATCAGCTCCACCATTCCATCATGGCTGACTTATTTTCGCTTTCAACCTCACTCTCCTGCCTTCTCCCCATAACCGTTGATGCCCTTACTAATCAAAAGCCTATCAATCTCTACTTTAAAGTGGAAAGCGGCCAGAGCGTAAGTGGGCCAGTGAAGGAGTGGAGCTTTGAGGTTTTGACTCGAGAGGCTTTGACGAAAAGAAGCGGAGGACGAGCTTGCTCCCAGTTAGTTTTTACAATGTCTCCTGAGATTGTGATGTGCCTCTCATGTGAGATGTGGCAGTCTTGGGAACTCCCCTCTCCCGCAGAGTCACATCTGCCAGAAGTGCATACGGCTGGGTGATCTGGAAGACCATGTAAGGAATCTGGAGCAGCAGCTGGATGACCTTCGACTCATAAGGGAGAATGAGGCAGTCATAGATGAGAGCTACAGGGAGGTAGTCATGCCTAGGCTGTCGGAAGCAGGTCGTTGGGTGACAGTCAGAGGGGGGAAAGCGAAGGTGAGCAGACAGTTAGTGCAGAGCACCCCTGTGGCCATTCCCCTGAATAATAAGTTTACCATCCTGAATACTGTTGGCGGGGACGACCGACCAGGTGTGAGCCATGGTGGCAGGGCCTCCGGCACTGAGTCTGACCCTGTGGTGCAGAAGGGTGGGACGGAGAAGAGGAGAGCTGTCGTCATTGGAAACTCTATAGTCGGGGAGCAGACAGGAGATTTTGTGGACGTGAGAAGAACACCCGCATGGTTTGTTGCCTCCTGGGTGCCAGGGTCCGGGATGTCTCTGACTGGGTGCACGACATCCTGGTACGAGAGGGAAAGCAACCAGAAGTTGTGATACATGTTGGGACCAACAGCATAGGCAGGAAGAGGGATGAGGGCCTGAAGTGTGAGTTTCGGGAATTAGGCAGAAGGCTGAAGAACAGGACCTCAAGGGTGACGTTCTCAGGATTGCTGTCAGTGCTACGTGACAGAGATGGTAAGAATTGGAGGAGATGGCAGTTGAATGCGTGGCTGAGGAGTTGGTGCAGGGAGCAGGGTTTTAGATTTTTAGATCATTGGGATCTCTTCTGGGGAAGGTGGGACCTGTACAGATTGGATGGGTTGCACCTAAACTCGAGGGGGAGCAATATCCTTGCGGGTAGGTTTGCTAGCATGGTTCGGGAGGGTTTAAACTAATTTGCGAGGGGGATGGGACCCAGAGCGATAGAGCAGTGAAAGAAGTGCATGGAGTAAAGCCAGATCTAACATACAGAGAGGCTTTGAGGAAAGAGAAGCAGAATAAACGGTGTAAAGACAGTAAGGTAGAAGGGCTGAAATGTGTGTACCTCAATGCAAGAAGCATCAGGAACAAAGGTGATGAACTGAGAGCTTGGATACATACATGGAATTATGATGTAGTGGCCATTACAGAGACTTGGCTGGCACCAGGGCAGGAATGGATTCTCAATATTCCTGGATTTCAGTGCTTTAAAAGGGATAGAGAGGGCGGAAAAAGGGGAGGAGGGGTGGCATTACTGGTCAGGGATACTATTACAGCTACAGAAAGGGTGGGTAATGTAGCAGGATCCTCTTTTGAGTCAGTATGGGTGGAAGTCAGGAACAGGAGGGGAGCAGTTACTCTACTGGGGGTATTCTATAGGCCCCCTGGTAGCAGCAGAGATACAGAGGAACAGATTGGGAGGCAGATTTTGGAAAGGTGCAAAAATAACAGGGTTGTTATCATGGGTGACTTTAACTTCCCTAATATTGATTGGCACCTGATTAGTTCCCAGGGTTTAGATGGGGCAGAGATTGTTAAGTGTGTCCAAGATGGATTCCTGTCACAGTATGTGGACAGGCCGACCAGGGGGAATGCCATACTAGATCTAGTACTAGGTAATGAACCGGGTCAGGTCACAGATCTCTCAGTGGGTGAGCATCTGGGGGACAGTGACCATCGCTCCCTGGCCTTTAGCATTATCATGGAAAAGGATAGAATCAAAGAGGACAGGAAAATTTTTAATTGGGGAAAGGCAAATTATGAGGCTATAAGGCTAGAACTTGCGGGTGTGAATTGAGATGATGTTTTTGCAGGGAAATGTACTATGGACATGTGGTCGATGTTTAGAGATCTCTTGCGGGATGTAAGGGATAAATTTGTCCCGGTGAGGAAGATAAAGAATGGTAGGGTGAAGGAACCATGGGTGACAAGTGAGGTGGAAGAAGGCAGCATACATGAGGTTTAGGAAGCAAGGATCAGATGGATCTATTGAGGAATATAGGGAAGCAAGAAAGTTACTTAAGAAGGGGCTGAGAAGAGCAAGAAGGGGGCATGAGAAGGCCTTGGCGAGTAGGATAAAGAAAAACCCCAAGGCATTCTTCAATTATGTGAAGAAAAAAGGATGACAGGAGTGAAGGTAGGACCGATTAGAGATAAAGGTGGGAAGATATGCCTGGAGGCTGTGGAAGTGAGCACGGTTCTCAATGAATACTTCTCTTCTGTATTCACCAATGAGAGGGAACTTGATGATGGTGAGGACAATATGAGTGAGGTTGATGTTCTGGAGCATGTTGATATTAAGGGAGAGGAGGTGTTGGAGTTGTTAAAATACATTAGGACAGATAAATCCCCAGGGCCTGACGGAATATTCCCCAGGCTGCTCCACGGGGCGAGAGAAGAGATTGCTGAGCCTCTGGCTAGGATCTTTATGTCCTCGTTGTCCACGCGAATGGTACCGAAGGATTGGAGGGAGGCGAATGTTGTTCCCTTGTTCAAAAAAGGTAGTAGGGATAGTCCGGGTAATTATAGACCAGTGAGCCTTACGTCTGTGGTGGGAAAGCTGTTGGAAAAGATTCTTAGAGATAGGATCTATAGGCATTTAGAGAATCATGGTCTGATCAGGGACAGTCAGCATGGCTTTGTGAAGGGCAGATCGTGTCTAACAAGCCTGATAGAGTTCTTTGAGGAGGTGACCAGGCATATAGATGAGGGTAGTGCAGTGGATGTGATCTATATGGATTTTAGTAAGGCATTTGACAAGGTTCCACACGGTAGGCTTATTCAGAAAGTTAGAAGGCATGGGATCCAGGGAAGTTTGGCCAGGTGGATTCAGAATTGGCTTGCCTGCAGAAGGCAGAGGGTGGTGGTGGAGGGAGTACATTCGGATTGGAGGATTGTGACTAGTGGTGTCCCACAAGGATCTGTTCTGGGACCTCTACTTTTCGTGATTTTTATTAACGACCTGGATGTGGGGGTAGGAGGGTGGGTTGGCAAGTTTGAAGACGACACAAAGGTTGGTGGTATTGTAGATAGTGTAGAGGATTGTCAAAGATTGCAGAGAGACATTGATAGGATGCAGAAGTGGGCTGAGAAGTGGCAGATGGAGTTCGACCTGGAGAAATGTGAGGTGGTACACTTTGGAAGGACAAACTCCAAGGCAGAGTACAAAGTAAATGGCAGGATACTTGGTAGTGTGGAGGAGCAGAGGGATCTCGGGGTACATGTCCACAGATCCCTGAAAGTTGCCTCACAGGTGGATAGGGTAGTTAAGAAGGCTTATGGGGTGTTAGCTTTCGTAAGTCGAGGGATAGAGTTTAAGAGTCACGATGTAATGATGCAGCTCTATAAAACTCTGGTTAGGCCACACTTGGAGTACTGTGTCCAGTTCTGGTCACCTCACTATAGGAAGGATGTGGAAGCATTGGAAAGGGTACGGAGGAGATTTACCAGGATGCTGCCTGGTTTAGAAAGTATGCATTATGATCAGAGATTAAGGGAGCTAGGGCTTTACTCTTTGGAGAGAAGGAGGATGAGAGGAGACATGATAGAGGTATACAAGATAATAAGAGGAATAGATAGAGTGGATAGCCAGCGCCTCTTCCCCAGGGCACCACTGCTCAATACAAGAGGACCTGGCTTTAAGGTAAGGGGTGGGAAGTTCAAGGGGGATATTAGAGGAAGGTTTTTAACTCAGAGAGTGGTTGGTGCGTGGAATGCACTGCCTGAGTCAGTGGTGGAGACAGATACACTAGTGAAGTTTAAGAGACTACTAGACAGATATATGGAGGAATCTAAGGTGGGGGCTTATATGGGAGGCAGGGTCTGAGGGTCGGCATAACATTGTGGGCCAAAGGGCCTGTACTGTGCTGTACTATTCTATGTTCTATGTTCTAAATATACCCAATGACTTGGCCTCCAAGGCCATCTGTTGCAATGAATTCCACAGATTCACTACCCTCTGGCTAAAGAAATTCCTCCTCATCTCTGTTCTAACTGGACATATTTCTATTCTGAGTCTGTGCCCTCTGGCCCAAGACTTTCCCACTATAGGAAACACCCTCTCCACACCCATTCTCTCTGGGCCTTCCATACCAATACAGCATTTTCCTGCTATGTCATTAATGAGTAGGTTCAGATGACTTGCATTGGATGAAGAACAAACACTCATTATATTTTAAGTGTTAAACACTCAGTGGCCACTTTATTAGGTACACCGGTGCAAGTATCTAATCAGCCAATCATGTGGCAGTAACTCAGTGCATGAAAACATACAGACATGGTCAAGTGGTTCAGTTGTTGTTCAGATCCAACATCAGAATGGGGAAGAAATGCGATCTAAGTGACTTTGACTGTGGAATAATTGTTGATGCCAGACAAGGTGGTTTGAGTATCTCAGAAACTGCTAATCTCCAAGGATTTTCTCCTGGGGAAGTCTCTAGAGTTTACAGAGAATGGTGTGAAAAATAAAAGGATCCAGTAAAGATCCGTTGGGCATTATTTTTTGGCTGTTTCAAATTCACCCTCACCTAACGTCCTGGTTCCAAGAACGGGAAGTCAGATGCTCTCTCTCGTCAATACGTCTCCAAGGAGGGCCTTCCCAATCTTGATACCATCCTCCCACCATCCTGTGTTGTGAGTGCCCTCACCTGGGAGATCGAATCCATAGTCAAAGAGGCCCAAAGGATGCAACCTGACCCAGGCGATGGACCCCCCAGTCACCTCTTTGTGCCTGACTCCGCTCAGTCTCAGGTTCTCCAGTGGGGATATACTTCCCGTTTCGCCTGCCATCCCAGAATCGATCGAACTCTGTTCCTTCCTGTGGGTGAAAACACCTTGTTAATGAGAGAGGTCAGAGGAGAATGGCCAGACTGGTTCAAGCTGACAGGAAAGTGACAGTAACTCAAATAACCACACGTTACAACAGTGGTGTGCAGAAGGGCATCTCTGAATGCACAACATGCTTAGCCTTGATGTGGATGGGTACAGCAGCAGAAGACCATGAACATACAAACAGTGGTCACTTTTTAGGTGCAGGAGGTACCGAATACCTAATTAGTTCTTACTAATAAAGGAGTACAGTATATATTCCTGCTATGTCATTAATTATCAGATTCAGTTCACTTGAGTTGGGTGAAGAACAAACACTCATTATATTTTAAATGAAATACATTGCTCAATAAAACAAGTGGCTCTAGTATTTCCACAAGTCTTCAAAAGTACATTTAACTACCAGTCTGATAGTCAGAACTATCGAGCTGGAGATCAGGATTCAAATCTCAACATGCAGTTTGGAAATCTAAATTTTGACCTGTAGGTACAGTATGTGAGACAAGCTTCTCACTTGGTACATGTGTCAATAATAAACCAAAAGCAAAGTGGAAACTAGAAGTGAAATTGTCTTGCATACCATCCATGCAGATCAATTCATTACAACGGTGTATTGAGGTGGTACAAGGGAAAACAATAACAGACTGCAGAATAAAGTGTTACATTTACAGAGAAAGTGCAGTGCACATAGACAATAAGTTGTAAGTTTTTGAGTTGGCGTTTAAAAGTGTAAACTGAGTCTGCATCCCTTATAGTTTTAGTATAGAATTTCACACTTTAGGACCGTAGTTCAAAAAAGCTAACCTGCCAATTACCTTTTGAGGGAGATTGCTTAAATCTAAGAGACTGGCAGAAGAAGACCTGAGAGCTTGAGCAGGGTTATAAAACAAAAGCGATTTTGTGATGTACTCCAGTCCCAGATGATTGAGAGCTTTGAAAATAAGTAAGAGATCTATAAAAACCAATTCCAAAAGATATAGGAAGCCAGTGCAGAGTGGTTAGGATGGGAGTGGTATGGTTCCTCATCCTGCTTTTGAGATTAAAGTCTAGCAGTGGTGTTCTGAATGAGTTGAAGTTTGTCAATATATGTCTTCGGAAGGCCAGTAAAAAGTGCATCATAGTAATCTGGTCAATTCAATATAAAGGTATTTTTCACTATCATTGCGTGACAGAAACACTAACTAAAAGTTACTAACATGGTTAGAGCATTGGCTGATGGGTAGGAGGCAGTGAGTGGGAATAGAACAATCCGTTTCTGGTTGGCCGCCAGTGCCTAGTGGTGTTCTGCAGGGGTTGGGACCACTTCTTTTTATGCTGTATATAAATGATATAGATGATGGAAGAGATAGCTTTGTTGCCAAGTTTGCAGATGATACAAGATTGGTGGAGGAGTAGGTAGTGTTGAGGAAACAGGTAGAATGCAGAAAGACTTAGACAGATTAAGAGAATGGGCAAGAAAGTGGCAAATGAAATACAATGTTGGAAAATGCATGGTCATGCACTTTGGTAGTAGAAATAAATGTGCGGAATATTTTCTAAGCGGGGAAAAAAAATCAAAAAATCTGAAATGCAAAGGGACTTGGGAGTCCTTGTGCAGAACACCCTAAAGGTTAACTTACAGGTTGAAATGGTGGTTGAGGAAGGCAAATGCCACGTTAGCATTCATTTCAAGAGGTCTAGAATATCACATCAAGGATTTGGTGCTGAGGCTTTATAAGGCACTGGTGAGGCCTCACCTTAAGTATTGTGAACAGTTTTGGGCTCCTCACCTTAGAAGAGATGTGCTGGCATTGGAGAGGATCCAGAGGAGGTTCACAAGAATGATTCTGGGAATGAAACAGTTATCATATGAGGAACATTTGATGGCTCTGGGTCTGTACTTGTTGGAATTCAGAAGGATGAGGGGGGATTTCATTGAAACCTTTCGAATGTTTAAAGGCCTAGACAGAGTAGATGTGGAAAGGATGTTTCCCATGGTGGGAGAGTTTAGAACAAGAGGACACAGTCTCAGCATAGAGGAGCGCCCTTTCAAAACAGTGGAAAAATTTCTTTAGCCAGAGTGGTGAATTTGTGGAATTTGTTGCCACATGCAGCTGTGGAGGCCAGGTCATTGGGTGTATTTAAGGCAGAGATTGATAGTTCCTTGATTGGAAATGGTATGAAAGGTTACGGCAAGAAGGCCGAGAACTGGGGTTGAGGAGGAGAGAAAGAAAGGATCAGCCATGATTGAATGGCAGAGCAGACTCAACGTGCCAGACAGCCTAATTCTGCTCCTATGTCTAATGGTCTTATGGAAACAGGTGTACCATTGCATGTATGGGAAGAAGACCTGGGATTTTATCTTGCACTTCTACACATTGTACATTGAAAGAGGATGTTTCTGAATGTGGAGGAGTCTAGGACTGAGGGCATAGCCTCAGAATAGAAGAACATCTCTTTAGAGCAGAGATGAGGAGGAATTTCCTTAGCCAAATGGTGATGAATCTCTGGAATTCATTTCCACAGACGGCTGTGGAGGCCAAGTCATTGGGTATATTTAAAGTGGAGTGTTGACAGGTTCTTGATTCGTCAGGGTGTCAATGCCTATGGGAAGAAGGCAGGAGAACGCGGTTGAGAGGGATAATAAATCAGCCATGTTGGAATGGTGCTGCAGATTCAATAGGCTGAATGGCCTAATTCTGCTCCTATTTCTGCAACGAGACCTGGGTGTCATTATACACCAGTCATTGAAAGTGGGCATGCAGGTACAGCAGGCGGTGAAAAAGATGAATGGTATGCTGGCATTTATAGCGAGAGGATTCGAGTACAGGAGCAGGGAGGTACTACTGCAGTTGTACAAGGCCTTGGTGAGACCACACCTGGAGTATTGTGTGCAGTTTTGGTCCCCTAATCTGAGGAAAGACATTCTTGCCATAGAGGGAGTACAAAGAAGGTTCACCAGATTGATTCCTGGGATGGCAGGACTTTCATATGAAGAAAGACTGGATGAACTGGGCTTGTACTTGTTGGAATTTAGAAGATTGAGGGGGGATCTGATTGAAACGTATAAAATCCTAAAGGGATTGGACAGGCTAGATGCAGGAAGATTGTTCCCGACGTTGGGGAAGTCCAGAACGAGGGGCCACAGTTTGAGGATAAGGGGGAAGCCTTTTAGGACCGAGATTAGGAAAAACTTCTTCATACAGAGAGTGGTGAATCTGTGGAATTCTCTGCCACAGGAAACAGTTGAGGCCAGTTCATTGGCTATATTTAAGAGGGAGTTAGATATGGCCCTTGTGGCTACGGGGATCAGGGGGTATGGAGGGAAGGCTGGTGCAGGGTTCTGAGTTGGATGATCAGCCATGATCATAATAAATATCGGAGGGCCGAATGGCCTACTCCTGCACCTATTTTCTATGTTTCTATGTATGTTTCTATGTCTGATGGTCTTATAGTCTAAGCCATTGGTGAGGCTGCACTTGGAGTCATCCTGTTATATGAAAGGTATGGTTAAACTGGAAAGAGCGCAGGAGTAATTTGTGAGGATGTTGCCAGCACTGGAGGACCTGAGTGATAGAGAGACATCAGCCAGGATAGCCTTTTTCGCTTTGGAATGTAGGAAAATGAGGGATCACCTTACAGAGGTGTTGAAAATGATGAGAGAGATAAACATGGTAGATGGTTACGGTCTTTTTCCCAGGGCAGAAGAGTCTAAAACTTGCAGCTTTCATTTTGAGTGAGAGAGTAAAGTTTTAAAAAGGATCTGAGGCACAACTTTTTCACACAGAGGGTGGTGAGTGTATGGAACGAGCTGCCAGAGGAAGTGGTTGAGGCAGGTACAATAATATCATTTAAGAAACATTTGGTTAGGAAGGTAGACGAGTGGGGCTTTCAGAGATGTGGGCCAACTGCAGGAAATTGGGCCTAGCTGGGTGGGTGCCATGGTCAGCATAGACTGGTTGTGCCAAAGGGCCTCTCTGTGTCTATGCTCCATTCTTCTGTCTCGATGACGTTACAGAACTCAAACTCTAAACTGTAGAGGGCAGCAAATCAGAGATTTTTATACAGTATTTAAAAAAAAAACTGGCCCATGATGTTAGAGGAAGTTGAAACCACAGATGTTTATGAAGAAAACCTCAGTCTGTAGGTCAGGCAGCAGAGGAGACAATCAGGGAAGAAATGATGAGAAGGAAGAGGAAATTTGAAGAAGCAGTTTGAAGTTCTACTAAAGTCTACAGAAAGTGCCGGACACAGCCCATTCCATCACAGGAAACACCCTCCTGTCCACTGAGCACAACTACACAGAGCACTGTCACAGGAAAGCAGCAGCTGTCACAAGGACCCCCACCTCCACCCAAGCCATTGTCTCCTCTCGCTGCCGCCATCAGGAAGGAGGTACAGGAGCCCCAGGTCCCACACCACCAGGTTCAGGAACAGTTATTACGCCTCAACCATCAGGCTTCTGAACAGCATGGAGAACTTCACTCACCTCCACTCTGAACTGATTCCACAACCTCTGGGCTCACTCTCAAGGAGACCACAACTCATGTTCTCAATATTATTTATTGACCTTTTTAAACATTGGTTGTTTGTTACTCTTTGTTTATGTATACTTTCTTTTTCATAAGTTCTATTGTATTTCTTTATTTCCCTGTAAATGCCTGCAAAAAAACGAATCTCAGGATTGTGTATGATGATGTACTTTGATCATAAATTTACCCTGACTTGAACTAAAGAACAGGAGGTTCAAAGGATGTGCCAGCGAGGGGAGAAGCCCATAGAAAGAAAACCAGCAGCAATGGCTTAGAAGGGTGTAAAAAGAAGGCATCGTACACCAATGACATGTTATTGATAGAAAAGTGGGAGTGCCTGGGATGAGGCACGATTTGCATATGTTGGCGCCTACCTGAGTCTATGGATAGGACATTGAGAAAGTTGTTGATTAGCTGCACTTGACAACGTACAAGTCCGATACCCAAAATCCAACCATATGTCACTAATGTACAAAATAAATGTGCATATTCTGAGATTCAACCAACTCGGAGTTTATTCCTCAGACCGCTGGAAACTGAGGGGTGATCTTACAGAGGTGTATAAAATCACGAGGGGCATAGATCGGGTGAATTGTTGAGGCCTTCTTTGGAACATTGTGTGCAGTTTTCGGCACCTACCTAAAGGAAGATTGAAAGAGTGCAGAGAAAATTTACAAGGCTGTTGCCAAGACTTGAGGAATGGAGTGATAGGAAAAGGTAATTAGGTGAGGACTTTATTGTCTGGAGTGTAGGAGAAAGAGGGGAGAATTGATAGAGGTATACAAAATTATGAGGGGAATAGCTAGGGTAAAAGCAGGCTTTTTCCACTGAGGTTCTGGTGAGACAAAAGTAGAGGTCATAAGTTAAGGGTGAAAGGTGAAATGTTTGATGGAAATATTTGGAGGGGGACTTCTTCACTCAGAGGATGGCAAGAGTATGGAATGAGCTGCCAGCACAAGTGGTGAAGTTGGGCTTGATTTCAACATTTAAGAAAAAGTTGGATTGATATATGGGTGGTATAGTCTGCGTGCAGATCGATGGGACTAGGCAGGTTAAAAGTTTGGCATGGACTCGATGGGCCAAAGGACTCTGATGACTCTATCTAGAAAGGCACTATGGGGTTTCACACAATAAAATCAATGGTTTGTTTAATCCAAAAAAATCAGTTGAAACTTCAACATTTTGTAAATTCCTAGGGGTTTAACACATGAAAAATGCTGGCAATAGCATTGGCCATTCAACTGGAGTTGTGAGGTAGGGTTGTAATGCTGCTGGGGATTCAGGGGGTTTGTGGTGACCGGGGTGGGGGTGAGGTTGATGAACTGTGGTAATCCCTTCTCTGCAGTTTCAGGAGTCAAATGGTTGAAGGGAAGTAGCTATTGTTGGTGTGGGATGCCAGGCTTCTGTACCTTCTGCTTGATGGCAACAGGGAGAAGATGGCATGGCCCGGATAGTGGGGATCTGTGATGATGGATGTTGTCAGCTTGAGGCTGAACCTCCTGTAGATACCAGCGATGTTGGGGAGGGATGTGCCCGTGATGTACTGGGCAGAGTTCACTGCTCTCTGCAGCCTCGTACGTTCCTGCGCGTTCGAATTACGGCACGAGACTGTGATGCAAACAGTCAGGATACTTTCAACAGTGCATCTGTAGAAGTCAGCTGGAGTGTTGAGTGACAAACTGAACTTCCTTAACCTCCTAGGAAAGCAGAGAGCTGCTGCACTTTCCCCATGATTGTGTCTGCGGGCTGAGCCCAGGACAATGGGAGCTAATCAATGTTCAAAATAGGTTCGGTAAAACTTCAAATCCGTCTTTCAGAAAGAAAGCACACTGCACACTTCACTCCGTAGGTATAGTCCAAGATGTTGGCAGTTTCTTGCATTTGTGATGTAATAGCATATTCACTCATTGGCCACTTTATTAGAGACTACCTCCTGTACCGAATGAAGTGGCCACGGGGTGTATGTTCATGGCCCTCTGCTGCTGTAGCACTCCACTTCAAGTTTTGACTTGCTGTGCCTTCCGACATGCTGCACTGCATGCCACTGCTGTAACGTATGGTTATTTCAGTTCCTGTCACCTTCTGGTCAGCTTGTATCAGTCTGGCCATTCCCCTCTGACCTCTCTCACTAGCACGGCATTTTCACCCTCAGACTGATGCTCACTGAACGTACTTTTGTTTTCCACACCATTCTCTGTAAACTCTAGTAACTGTTGTGCTTGAAAAGCCCAGGAGATCTGCAGTTTCTGGGACAGGCAAACAAACCTGTCTGGCACCAACCATCATTCCACAATCAAAGTCTCTCTCATTCTGATGTTTGATCTAAACAACAACTGAGCCTCTTGACCAGGTCTGCATGTTTTTATGTATTGAGTTGCTGAAACATGATTGGCTGATTCGATATTTGCATTAACGAGCAGGTGTACAGGTGTACCGAATAAAGTGGCCACTGAGTGTAAATTAGAAAGGTCCAAGGGAAAATAATCATACCGTCCGACAGAAACAAAGCAAGGAACCACCAGAGGCAACAGCACAGAGAGAATCGCCAAAGGCAACAGTGTGGTGAGAATCGAGATGGGGACGGGACGGACAGAATCGAGACAGGGACAGGACGGAAAGAATCGAGATGGAGACGTGACAAAGAGAATCGAGATGGGGACAGGACGGAGAGAATCGAGACAGGGACGGGACGGAGAGAATCAAGATGGAGACGGGACGGAGAGAATCGAGACAGGGACGGGACGGAGAGAATCGAGATGGAGACATGACGAAGAGAATCGAGATGGGGACGGGACAGAGAGAATCGAGACAAGGACGGGATGGAGAGAATCGAGATGGAGACATGACGAAGAGAATCGAGATAGGGACGGGACGGAGAGAATCGAGACAGGGACGGGACGGAGAGAATCGAGATGGAGACGTGACGGAGAGAATCGAGACAGGGACGGGACGGAGAGAATTGAGATGGAGACGTGACGAAGAGAATCGAGATGGGGACGGGACGGAGAGAATCAAGACAGGGACGGGACGGAGAGAATCGAGATGGAGACATGACGAAGAGAATCGAGATGGGGACGGGACGGAGAGAATCGAGACAGGGACGGGACGGAGAGAATCGAGATGGAGACGTGACGGAGAGAATTGAGACAGGGATGGGACGGAGAGAATTGAGACGGGGACGGGACGGAGAGAAATGAGACGGGGACGGGACGGAGAGAATCGAGATGGAGACGGGACGGAGAGAATCGAGATGTGGACGGGACGGAGAGAATCGGGATGGGGACGGGACGGAGAGAATCGAGATGGGGATGGGACGGAGAGAATCGAGATGGAGACGTGACGGAGAGAATCGAGATGGGGACGGGACGGAGAGAATCGAGACGGAGATGGGACAGACAGAATCGAGACGGAGACGGGACGGAGAGAATCAAGATGGAGACAGGACAGAGAGAATCGAGATAGAGACGGGACGGAGAGAATGGAGATGGAGACGGGACGGTGAGAGTCAAGATGGGGATGGGACGGAGAGAATGGAGATGGAGACGGGACGGTGAGAGTCAAGATGGGGATGGGACGGAGAGGATGGAGATGGAGACGGGACGGTAAGAGTCGAGATGGGGACGGGACGGAGAGAATGGAGATGGAAACGGGACAGTGAGAATTGAGATGGGGACTGGACGGAGAGAGATGGGGATGGGACGGAGAGGATTGAGATGGAGACGGGACGGAGACAATTGAGATGGAGAAAGGGTTGGGTTGGTTGTGATGGAGGGCAAGGTAGAGTGGAAGGGAACATGGAGAATGAATTATTTTATCTACTGATTTAGAGATACAGTCCATTGTATACATTTACATTTTCTGTGGTGTGTTCGTCATGGTGTGACATATAACAAAAAAAACAATATTCAACAATTGTAAAGAATAAAGATTTATTTATTTAATTTTGTTCTTTTATTTGTTTCGAGATACAGCTCGGGAACTGTCCCTTCCATCCTAATGAGCCCTCGCTGCCCAAATACATCCATGTGACCAACTGAGCTACTAACTGAGATTGGTACATCTTTGGAATGTGGGAGGAAACCAGAGCACCCGGAGGAAACCCATGTGTTTGAAACCCAGGGGGAGAACGTACAAACTCCTTATGGACAGCAGCAGGAATTGAACCCTGTTTCTGGCACTGTAACAGTGTAATGCAAACTGCTACACTACCGTGCCATTCAAACTCTATTATATGGTTCTCACTGCATTCCAGAACATATGGATCTTGGACAGGGTGTGATGTATATTCGCCAAAATATTCCTGTAGCTGAAAGGATTCAGTTACGGCAGCAGATTGCTTTCCCTCAAGTATAGAGGATTAAGGGATGATCTAATTTACTTAAGATGATTAAGGTATTTGAGAGGAAATGCTTTTCACTGTGGGATGTATTAAATAGAGCAGAGTGTTAAATCAAAGTTGGCCTTGGACTATTTCTGACCTCTCTCCCTTTTCTTTTGTGTGTTTCTTTGAATGTGTTTCCTCTCTGCTGTAGTTATTGATGCAAACATTCCAATGAATTATTACACCAGGCGGCATTTCACAACATAAAATGCATTTTAAGGCTGAAATAGTTAACATTTTAATAGTCATTGTTTAAGTTTATTACAGTGCCTATAAAAAGTATGCACCCCTTTGGAAGTTTTTACATTTAAATGTTTTACAACATTGAATCACAGTGGATTTAATTTTGCTTTTTTGACACAATCAACAGAAAAAGACTCCTTCATGTCAGTGTAAAAACAGATCTCGACAAAGTGATCTAAATTAATTCCAAATATAAAACACAAAATAATTGATTGCATAAGTATTCACCCCCTTCAAGTCAGTATTTAGTAGATGCAACTTTGGCAGCAATTACAGTCTTGAGTCTGTGTGGATAGATCTGTATTAGCCTTGCACATCAGGACACTGCAATTTTTCCCCGTTCTCCTTACAGAATAGCACCGGAATTGAACTCTGAACTCCGGAATGCCCCAAATTGTAACAGTTTCGCGTCGGTCGCTGTGCTACCGTGGCACCCAATTTGGATAGGTACATGGATGAGGGTTATGAAGGCCTATGGTCCAGGCGCAGGCCGATGGGACTCGGCAAAATAACAGTTCAGCATGGACAAAGTGGGCCGAAGGGCATGCTTCTGTGCTGTAGTGTTCAACGACTCTATCTCTTTCATTTGTACGTGGTGCAGTTTTACTAACACTGATCAAAATCTCTTTCTCACCAAAGTTGGTATTTTTAATCACATAAATATAGCTTCAATGACCCAGGTTTACCCCTGACCTTCAGAGCTGTGTATCTGTGTATGTGTGTGTGTCTGTAAGTGTATGTATGAGTGTGTGTTAATGTCGCTGAGTGTGGGAGTGTGAGTATGTGTGAGTGACTGTCAGTGAGTGTGTGTGTAAGTGTAGGTATGTGTGTGAGTGTGTCTCTGTGTGTACATTACTGTGTGTGTGAGTGTGCATGTGTGTCTATGTGTGTGTGTGCCTGTGTTTGTCTGTGAGTTCATGTGTGTGTGTGTGTGTGTGTGTGTGTGTGTGTGTGAGAGAGAGAGAGAGTCTGTGCAAGTGTATATCCAAGTGTGTGTGTGAGTGTCTCCATGAATGTGTGTGTGTGTATGTGCCAGTGTGTTTGAGAGAGTGAGTGCATGAGTGTGTGTCAGTGTAAGTATGACAGTGTGAGTGTGTGTTTGAATGTTGTATGTGTGATTGTGTGTGTGTGAGTGTGAGTGTGAGTGAGTGATTGTGTGTGTGTGAGAGAGTGTGTGAGTGTGAGTGAGTGTGTGTGTGTGTGAGAGAGTGTGTGAGTGTGAGTGAGTGTGTGTGTGTGAGAGAGTGTGTGAGTGTGAGTGAGTGAGTGTGTGTGTGTGAGAGAGTGTGTGAGTGTGAGTGAGTGTGCGTGTGTGTGTGTGTGTGTTTGTGTGTCTGTGTGGAGTAGAGATTTGCACATTCTACGACTCTGCCTGTTTGCAACGTCAGCTTCTCCTACGTCCCAAAAGAGACTGTCTCTTTGTATTATTGGCTACAGTCAATAAACCTTTGCATAGGTGAGTGCTGGGAGAATCACATCAGAATGTAGTAGTGTTAAAGATTAGCTTTATTTGTCACATGTCTATTGAAACACACAGTGAAACGTGCCATTGTGTGTCAATGACCAACACCTTCCGAGGATGTGCTGGGGGCAGCCCACAAGTGTCACCACACTTCTGGCAAAAACATAGCATGTCCACAACTTACTAATAACATAGCATGCACACAACTCATAGTCATAATCATACTTTATTAATCCCGGGGAAACTTACTAATAACATAGCATGCACACAACTTACTAACACTAAGCAGTATGTCTTTGGACTGTGGGAGGAAACCAGAGCACCCAGAGGAAACCCACACAGTCATGGGGAGAACATACAGACTCCTTACAGACTGTGGTGGGAAGTGGAAACAGGACAGAGAGTTGGTTACCAGACACAGACACAAATGTGGGAATGGGGTTGACGGTGTTCCTCCAACGGAAAGCAGTATCTCGATGGGCCAAACATCCCTCAACTATGTCACAAGGAAATACTCAAATAAAATTGTATATAACTGAAAATGTTAAATATTGTACAGAACCAACTTACTGCTCATGTTGGTCCAGTGATAACCTCTGTACAGATGATTAAACTTGTGCTTAAACAGTTCTGAACAATTCATGAACCATATCTGAACAGTCTTTGCATTGTACTTCTGCCGCAGAACAACACATTTCACCATATTCCTGTTGCTGATAATAAACCGGAATCTGACAAATGTTTAATCTGGCTACATTGAAGCCACATTCAGATGAAACTTGTAAAAAGTGATTCATCTGTCCTGGGGGACAGGCGGGATCAGTTTTAGTTCACTCTCTTAATCTGGCATAGAAAGATAGAGATAGAGAGAGGGAGAGAGAGATAGAAATAGAGAGAGAGAGATAGAGATATAGAGGGACGGATTCAAACACACACATATACACTCACACAAAGAGACATGCACGCTTACATGGGCGTGCAGCCACACTCACACAAGACACATACACACACAGGTACACACACACACTCACAAACACACACACACACAGGTACAAACACACACACTAACACAGAAAAAATATTAGAAACCTGATATCGTTCAAATTGCTCTCAAAATTCTAATCTTTTGCACATTGCAGTTGCACTCACATTTATGCTTTGAGAGGTTGGTCATAGTTTTTTGCTCTACCTTACTTTCCATTTTTCTATTTTCTATTTATGATTCATAATTTAAATTTTTAATATTTACTAATTTTTACTATTTTTAATATTTAATATTTGTAATCCAGGGAGCGGGAAGCGCAGAATCAAATATCGCTGTGATGATTGTACATTCCAGTATCAATTGTTTGGCGACAGTAAAGTATAAAGTATAAAGTTAGAATCAACTCCTGTCTCAGAAGGACCTGGACCCACTGCAATTTGCCTATCGCCACAACAGCTCCACAGCAGATGCTCTCCACGCAGCCTTGGATCACCTGGACAATGCAAATACCGTACCTATGTCAGGATGCTGTCTATTGACTGCAGCTCAGCGTTTAACACAATCATCCCTACAGTTCTGATCAAAAAACTACAGAACCTGTGCCTTTGTACCTCCCTCTGCAATGGGTTCCTCGACTTCCTAAACAGATGATCCCAATCTGTGCGGATTAAAAATAACTTCTCCACCTCGCTGACAGGTGCACCTCAGGGACGTGGGCTTCGCCCACTGCTCTGTTCCCTCTACACCTGTCCAAGTGGCTGGGCATTGCTCAGATACCATCTATAAGTTTGCTGATGATACAACCATTGTTGGCAGAATTTCAGATGGTAACAAGAAGGCTTACAGGAGCGAGATATACAGTGCCTATAGAAACTATCCACCCCCCCACCCCTAGAAGTTTTTATGTTTTATTGCTACAACATATGATCACAGTGGATAAAATTTGGCGTTTTTGACACTGATCAACAGAAAAAGATTCTCCTGTGTCAAAATGAAAACAGATCTCCACAAAGTGATCTAAATTAATTACAAACATTAAACACAAAACAATTGATTGTATTAGTATTCACCCTCTTTAACTGATCCACTAAATCATCACGGGTGCAGCCAATTGGTTTTAGAAGTCACATAATTAGTTAAATGGAGATCTGTTTTTGGAGATCTGTGTGCAGACAGGGTGTTTCAATTGATTGTAGTAAAAATACACCTGTATCTGGAAGGTCCAACTGCTGGTGAGTCAGTATCCTGGCAAAACTACACCATGAAGACAAAAGACCACTCCAAACAACTCCACGAAAAGGTTATTGAAAAGCACAAGTCAGGAGATGGATACAGGAAAATTTCCAAGTCACTAAATATTCTTTGGAATACAGTTAAGTCAATCATCAAGAAATGGAAAGAATATGGCACAGCTGTAAATCTGCCTAGAGCAGGCCATCCTCAAAAACTGAGTGACCATGCAAGAAGGGGACTAGTGACAGAGGCCACCAAGAAACCTATGACAATTCTGGAGAAGTTACAAGCTTCTGTGGCTGAGATGGGAGAGACTGTGCAGACAACATCTATTGCCCAGGTGCTTCACCAGTCACAGCTTTATGGGAGAGTGGCAAAGAGAAAGCCATTGTTGAAAAAAAAATCACATGAAATCATGGCTAGAGTTTGTCAGAAGGTATGTGGGAGACTCTGAGGTCAGCTGGAAGAAGGTTCTATAATGTGATGGAACCAAAATTGAACTTTTTGGCCATCAGACCAATCACTACGTTTGGCGAAGGCCAAACACTACACATCATCAAAAAGACACCATCCCTACTGTGAAGCATGGTGGTGGCTGCATCATGCTGTGGGGATGCTTCACTGCAGCAGGCCCTGGAAGGCCTGTGAAGGTAGAGGGTAAGATGAATGCAGCAAAATGAGGGGAAATCCTGGAGGAAAACCTGATGCAGTCTGCAAGAGAACTGCAACCTGGGAGAAGATTTGTTTTCTAGCAAGACAATGACCCCAAGCATAAAGCCAAAGCTACGCAGCCAAAAACAATAAAGTTAATGTCCTGGAGTGGCCAAGTCAGAGACCAGACCTCAATCCAATTGCAAATTTGTGGCTGGACTTGAAAAGGGCTGTTCAGTCACGATCCCCATGCAATCTGACAGAGCTTGAGCAGTTTTGTAAAGAAGAATGGGGAAAAATTGCAGTGGCCAGATGTGCAAAGCTGATAGAGACCTATCCACACAGACTCAAATCTGTAATTGCTGCCAAAGGTGCATCTACTTAATACTGACCTGAAGGGGTGAATACTTATGCAGTCAATTATTTTGTGTTTTGTATTTAGAACATAAGAACATAAGAAATAGGAGCAGGAGTAGGCCATCCGGCCCATCGAGCCTGCCCCACCATTCAATAAGATCATGGCTGATCTGTCCGTAAACTCAGCTCCATCTACCTGCCTTTTCCCCATAACCCTTAATTCCCCAACTATGTAAAAATCTATTTAACTGTATCTTAAATATATTTCCAGATTCACCATTCTCTGGGAAAAACAGTTTCTCCTCATCTCCATCCTAAATCTTCTCCCCTGAATCTTGAGGCAATGTCCCTTAGTTCTAGTCTCACCTACCAATGGAAACAACTTTCCTACTTCTATCTTATCTATCCCTTTCAAAATTTTTGTATGTTTCTATACGATCCCCTCTCATTCTTCTGAATTCCAGAGAGTATAGTCCCAGGCAACTCAATCTCTCCTCATAAATTAACCCCTTCATCTCTGGAACCAACCTGGTGAACCTCCTCTGCACTGCCTCTAAAGCCAGTATATCCTTCCTCAAGTATGGAGACCAGAACTGCACGCAGTACTCCAGGTGCGGCCTCACCAGTACCCTGTATAGTTGCAGCATGACCTCCTTGCTCTT
Source organism: Mobula hypostoma (assembly GCF_963921235.1). NCBI lineage: Eukaryota > Metazoa > Chordata > Chondrichthyes > Myliobatiformes > Myliobatidae > Mobula > Mobula hypostoma. The sequence continues at coordinate 4,351,718 of NC_086113.1, read as the reverse complement.
GAATTCAATCCCTCTAGCAATGAAGGCCAACGTTCCATTTGCTTTCTTAATAACCTGTAGTACCTGCAAGCCAACTTTTTGTGATTCATGCACAAGCACTCCCAAGTCCCTCTGCACAACAGCATGCTGCAATCTTTCACCATTTAAATAATCTGCTCTTCTATTATTCCTTCCAAAGTGGATGATCTTGCATTTACCAGTGTTGTATTCCATCTGCTAGACCTTGGCCCACTCACTTAACCTATCTATATCCCTCTGCAGACTCTCCACATCCTCTGTACAAGTTGCTTTTCCACTCAGTTTAGTGGTCATCAGCAAATTTTGCTATGCTACACCCAGTCCCCTCTTCCAAATCATCAGTGTAAATGGTAAACAGCTGTGGGCCCAGCACCGACCCCTGCAGCACCCCACTCACCACTGACTGCCAACCGGAGAAACACCCATTTATACCAACTCTCTGCCTTCTATTGGTTAACCAATCCACTATCCATGCCAATACACTTCCTCCGACTCCATGCATCTATATCTTATTTATAAGTCTCCTGTGTGGCACCTTATCGAATGCCCTCTGGAAATCCAAGCATACGACATCCACCTGTTCTTCTCTATCCACTGCACTCATTATGTCCTCAAAGAACTCCAGTAAGTTTGTCAAACAGGACCTGCCCTTTCTGAATCCACGCTGCGGCTGTCTAATGAACCATTCCTTTCTAAATGTTTCGCTATTTCTTCCTTAATGACAGCTTCAAGCATTTTCCCAACTAGCCTTCAAGCATTTATAATCAATTTAATGTGATTCAATGTTGTAAAACAATAAAACTTGAAAACTTCTGGGGGGTGGGGGGAAATGAATACTTTTTACGGGCTTTGTACCAGCTAGTTGAGTGGTGTCATAGCAATAACCTTGCACTCAATGTCAGTGGATAGTGGGTAGTGGCTCCATACGTCACTACTACAGGGCGTGACGACCCTGCCCTACACGAGTCCCGGGCTCAGCTGGCTCCGGCTGATAGTACCCGGTATGGGCCCCTATCCAGGGTTACGGATCCCACTGCCTTGTGAGTATCTTCAGGAGAAGAGAAGGCTAAGGAGTAAACCCTACACAAATCCGGAGTGGAGCCCCTAAGGCGGTTGGATGACGTATCACGTCACCTCCCGGCAGCTCCTGCAGCCAAGCTGACGCCAAATGTACTGCTTCGCATTCCTTTAGACCACATCCACGAGACCGAGAGGGGGACCTTGATGTCTGGGCAGCCCAGGATCTCCATATTCATTGCCCAGGTCTGTGCCCTGGAGAGGATGGTGCATCCATTGTCTACTTAGATAGACGGAGCCATTATTATTATTATTATTATCAATGTCAGTAAGAACAAAGAACTGATTGTGGACTTCAGAAAGGGTAGGATGAGGGAGCACAAGCCATTCCTCATAGATTGGTTTGGTCAGGGCATCGAAGACGAGAAGGCAAGTGTGTGGGTTTGAGTGGGATCCGGGATCAGCCATGATGGAATGGAGGAGCAGACTTGATGGGCTGAATGGCCTAATTCTGCTCCTACGTCTTATGGTTTTATAGAGGGATCAGAAGTGGAGAGAGTGAGGAATTTCATGTTCCTGGCTGTCAGTATCTCTGAGGACCCAACCTGGACACAACATATTGATGCAGCCCTAAAGAAGGCAAGACAGTGGCTATATTTCATTAAGAGTTTGAGGAGATTTGGTTTGTCGCCAAAAACACTCAAAAACTTCTACAGGTTTACTATGGAGAGCATTCTGACAGGCTGCATCACTGTCTGGTATGGTGGATTGAACTAAGTTGCAGAAAGTTGTAAAATTAGTCAGCTCCATCATGGTTACTAGCCTCCGTAGTATCCAAGGCACCTTCCAGGAGTGGTGCTTCAGGAAGGAGGCATCCATCACTAAGGAACCTAACCACCCAGGACATGCCCTCTTCTCACTGTTACCGTCAGGAAGGAGGCGTCCATCATTAAAGACCCCCACCACCCAGGACGTGCCTTCTTCTCATTGCTACCGTCAGGAAGGAGGTACAGAAGCCTGAAGACACACACTCAGTGATTCAGGAACAGCTTCTTCCCCTCTGCCGTCCAATTCCTAAATGGACATTGAACCCATGAACACTACCTCACTACTTTTTTGTATGTCTGTACTGAGTTAACTTAACTATTTAATAGACATACCGGAATTCAGTTTTTTCCTCTATATTTCTGTACTGCTGCCACCAAGTTAACAAATTTCATAAAAAATGCTGGTAAAGGCAGCATCTATAGGAAGAGGTACAGTCGACGTTTCAGGCCGAGATGAGGGGTCTCGGTCGGAAACGTCAACTGTACCTCTTCCTATAGATGCTGCCTGGCCTGCTGCGTTCGCCAGCATTTTTATGTGTGTTGCCTGAATTTCCAGCATCTGCAGAATTCCCCGTGTTAACAAATTTCATTTACAAAGACCGATTAATTAAGTTTCTAACCAGTACGTCTTTGGACTGTGGGAGGAAACCAGAGCTCCTGGAGAAAATGCACACGGTCACGTATGAACTCCTTACAAACGTTGTTGAAATTGAACTCTGAACTGTGACATGCTAACTGCTACACTACTGTGGTGCCCCAATTTCCAATTTGCTCTGAATATAGTACTGTGAAATTTTGAAGCCACAGTATCTAACTCTGTAACACATAGAAAATAGAAAACTATTTCAGGAATTTATTTTTACATTAAAGGTACTCCAAGCAGAGTGCAGTCTGTAAGTACGTTACAGACATTTTAAAAAGTCAATTGTATGTACATTATCAAAAATCACTGTAAAATGAAACACACACACACTGATCCTTCTCAAACCAAATTGACATTGACTTTTGGATCTCCATTGTTTCTGCCCCGTTAACAAGTACAGCTGATTTAATTAACACCTTTCATCCGTCGAGCTGATCTGCCTGCATATAATCTCTGATTAATATTGACATTGCTGACTACTTCACAGCTTGCAAGCAGCCAGGTTTACACAATATTATAATCAATTAAAGCCACTTTATTCCTGCTGAATCATTGCCCACTGAGTCTCTGCGGATGTTGACGAGCAAGTGGGTCAGCTCAGTTCTGATATATTCCAATGCAGCATTCTAAACTAACCAGAACGATTGGACTGAAGTCGATCATATCAGGGACAATTGTGCCATGATGGAACATAAACTCAACTACATACTTTGCAACCAATTATTTCAGTATATTTTAAATGATATATTAAATGTTTATATGCACTGTTGTTACAGTAAGTAGATTTCTCAATTTTCCCTTACGAAAGAACTTCATTTTCCTAGAACATCGACATTAAAATCTGCAAGTTCAAGTTGATTTTTTTCAACCTATTGATTGGAAGAGTTGTCACAGGAAACCCGCATTGATAATTAAGAACCACCCCACACCACCCAGGACATGCTCTCTTCTCACTGCTGCCATCAGGAAGAAGGTACACCCACCCCAGAAACAGTTATTACCCCTCAACCATCGGGCTGCTGAACCAGAGGAGATAAGTTCACTCTCCCCATCACTGAACTCTTCCCACAACCTATAGATTCACTTTCAAGGACTCTTCATCTCATGTTCTCAATATTTATTGTTTATTTAATTATTACTTCTTTTGTATTTTTGATTTTTGCAGTTTTTCATTGATTCTGTTGTGTTTCTTAGTTCACAGTTCGTGCTTAATTATGATTCAATCACACATGTATACAGCAAAATGAAAGTGTTACTTTACAGCGTCTTTGTATTTACTGTGAATGCCTGCAAGAAAATGAATCCCAGCATTGCATCTGCTGACACATAAATACTTTGATAATAAATGTACTTTGAACTTTGAGGAGCCAGAACATAGTGTAGTGGATACCGTAATGCCGCACAGTCCCAGGGGTTCGATACCCGTTGGGGCTCAGTAAGGAGTTTGTATTCCTCCCCCCACCCCGAGTCCACGTGGGTCTCCTCTAGCTGTTCTGCTTTCCTCCCCGCATGCCAACGATATTAGAAAGTAGTGGGCATGCTATGGAAACATGGCATCACAATCCTCAGACTGTGTTGGCTGTTGATACAAATGATATATTTCACTGTATGTTTTGAGTACATGTGACAGATAAAAGTAATCTTTAATCAGAGGTTCCATTGATTCGTTGATTAAGTGAATGCCCACAAGAAAATGAATCTCAGAGTTGTATATGGTGACATACTTTGATAATAAATTTACTTTGTACTTGAGTTTGTCTCTCCACTTGCTGGCTGACCTATTGGATATTGAAAGGCCTAGACGGAGCAGTCGTGAAGAGGGTGTTTCCTATAGTGGGGGAGTCCAGGACCAGAGGGCAGAGAGAGGGTGGATGTGGAGAGGATGATTCTTATAGTGGGGTAGTCCAGGACCAGAGGGCAGATAGAGAGTGGATGTGAAGAAGGTGATTCCTATAGTGGTGAGTCTAGGACCAGAGGACACAGATAGAGTGGATGTGGAGACGATGTTTCCTATAGTGGGGGAGTCCAGGACCAGAGGGCAGAGAGAGAGTGGATGTGGAGATGATGATTCCTATAGTGGTGAGTCTAGGACCAGAGGGCACAGTCTCAAAATAGAAGAACATCCCTTTAGAACAGAGATGAGAAATTTCTTTAGCCAGAGGGTGGTGAATCTGTGGAATTCATTGCCTCAAATGGCTATTGAAGCCAAATCACTGGGTCTATTTAAAGTGGAGGTTGATAGGTTCTTGATTATTTAGGACATTATAAGTTACAGGGAGAAGGTAGAAGAATGGGGTTGAGAGGGATAATGAATCAGCCATGGTGGAATGATGGAGCAAAATGGCCTAATTTTGCCCCTATGTCTTATTGTCCTAAGACCTGCTGAGTTCTTCCTGTATATTTGTTTTAGTGTCAGAATTCCAGTGTTTGTGGTTTCATATTTGTATTGTAACTTTCTCCTGTCAAACTGTTCAGTCCAACGATTACCTGGTCAGTCCTACAACTACTCGGTCAGTCCAACAACTACCTGGTCAGAACAACGACTACCTGGTGTTGAACGACGTTTATCTTCATTAGCACAAGTAGCAAAGATCTACCAGTTCAGTAAAGAGGAGGTATATTGTTTTGGAAGAGTATGAAAGGATGGTGGATCTGTCAGAAGAATACCATTGAAGACTAAAATGAAGTTTGTTGCATCACAGATGAATCACAAGGAACACAAAGAGAAATAGACTGGAGGCCAGGATCACATCACACCCATTGTGGGACAGAACGAGTTTGAGTGGCCTTTTAGTCTACTTTTAGAATATTACTTATTTGAAAGGGTTTCTTAGCTCTGGATGATCTTATCTGTTACGTTTGCTGCCACCATTCCTTATCTTCACTCACAGGGCCAAACCTCAAACACATTTCCCCAACAGATCTCATCATGCAACCACCACTCTACAACCATTTACCAGGAGCGTTGCAGACGAACGGCCCAAAGTATTGTTGAAGATTCCCACCTCCCATCCCACAATCTCCTTGATCCAAAACCGAGAGGAAGGAGGTACAGGAGCATCAGGGCTAGGACAGTCAGTCTGGGCACAGCTTTTTCCCTCGGGCTGTGAGACTAATGAATACCCTGCCACCTTAGGGCAGCTGTTTACTGTTTACCTGTGCTGCACAATACGTGCATTTTGAATTATATTGATTAACTTATTCATGGTAATTTTTATGGGTGCCATGGTAATGTAGCAGTTAGAGCAATGCTGTTACAGCTCACGCTGTCAGATGTTGGAATGCAATCTGATACCATCTGTAAGAAGTGTGTATGTCCTCTCTGAGACCGCGTGGATTTCCTCTGGGTTCTCTGGTTTCCTCCCACAGTCCAAAGGCATACTGGTCGGTAGGTTAATTGGTCATTGTAAGTTGTCTTGTGATGAGGTGCGGGTTAAATTGTGGGTTGCTGGGTGGTGTGGCTCGAGGGACCGATTCCACACTGTATCTCCATAAATACTTTGGTTTACCTGCTGTGTGTGATACAGTATGTTTTGTGGGTGCAGCATGCTCCAGAGGAACATGGAATGCTTGGGTTTTCTCCGGGTTTGCCGGTTTCCTCGCACAGACCAAACACGTACCAAAAACGTAGTTGGACATTGTAAATTGCCCTGTGTTTAGATTAGGGTTCAGTTGGGGTTGTCAGGGGCAGCATGGCTCGAAGTTCAGGGGGGAGCCACTCTGCGCTGTATCGCTAAATAAAATAAACATTGCTTTGTTTGGTTGTATATATGTACAGACAAAGGGCAATAAACTCAAACATGTACCATCAGGAGTGTGGATGACTTCACTCACCTCACTTCTGAAATGATTTACTTGCCCGGACTCCACAACTCGCGTTCTCAGTATTATTTATCTGTTATTTGCACAATTTGTCTCATTTTCACATCAGTTGTTTGTACATGTAGTTTTCATAATTCTATTGTATTTATTGTCCTGTATGAAAATGACCCTCAAGGTGGTATATAGTGACGTATACGTGGTTCGATAATAAATTTACTTTGAACTCTGCCTCAATACATGGAAAGAGTATAATGTCCAGCTCCACAATGACCACCCCCCCCCTCCGCTCTTCATAGGAATTCCCACTGAGCAGCCTACAACGGCAGTGCGTCCTGCTTTCCGGTATCTTCCTTGAAGACCGAATGCAATCGCTCTCCCCTTTTTGCAAATGGTAAATGGCAAAAAGACTTCAACAACAATTCTGGTTTCTGCTGATTCATCAGACCAGCTGCCCTGGAACTTGGCCAAACATATGCAACCATCTGAGCAACAGCCAAGTATAATAACCCAGCAATTTATACACAATGCTTTCAGAAAATCTAAGAGTACAATAAAATCTGACAAACAGGGCCAGTTCAAAGCTTCCATAAAGGTAAGAGTGGCCTCAATTCAGCACTGCCTGTGTGTCAGTTTCATGCCACCATATCTTCCCTGCAGTGGGGGACGCACCCTTTTCACAAGGTTGCACTGCACAGCCACGAACAAACTGCTGGAAGATGAGGTGTTGCAGCTGAGCTCAAAATCAGTATCAGGTTTTCTATCACTTTTCACACACATGTGAAATTTGCTGTTTTGTGGCAGCAGTATAATGTGCAAGGTTAAAAAGTTACTGCAAGTTACAGAATTAAATACACCAAGTGGCCACTTTATTAGGTACACCTGCTGGTTAACGCAAGTATCAAGTCAGCCAATCGTGTGGCAGCAACTTAATGTGTAAAAACATGCAGACATGGTAAAGAGGTTCATTTGTTGTTCAGATCAAACATCAGAATGGGGAAGAAATGTGATCTAAGTGACTTTGACTGTGGAATGATCGTTGGTGCCAGATGGGGTGGTTTAAGTATCTCAGAAACTGATGATCTCCTGGAGTTTACAGAGCATGGTGTGAACGCCAATTGTGAGGATGAAAATGTCTTGTTAATGAGAGGTCAGACTGGTTCAGTTTGACAGGAAGGTGATAGTAGCTCAAATAATCACACATTACAATAGTGGTGAGCAGAAGTGCATCTCTGAGTGCACAGCACGTCGAACCTTGAAGTGGATGAGCTGCAGAAGCAGATCATCACACCAGGTTCCACTCCTGTACCTACTGAGATGTGTGTAAATAGATAGAGCGAATGAGTAATAATAAAGTAATTATCACGGACTGTTCAGAAATAAGACCATTAGACATAGGAACAGAAATAGGCCATTCAGCCCATCATGTCTGCTCCACCATTCCATCATGGCTGATTTATTATCATTTCAACCCCATTCTCCTTGTAACTTTTGACACACCTTGACTAATCAACAACCTATCAACCTCTGCTCTACATATACTCAACCTGATGACAGAGACGAAAAACTGTTTCCAAAATGTTAAGTGGGTCTTCAGGCTCCTGTAATGATGAGAAGAGGGCATTCCTGGACAGTGAAGGTTCTGAATGATGAATGCCGGCTTCTTGAGTTCACCACCTCCTTGACGATGGGGGAGGGTTGCCAGCGTCCTTTTATGTGACAGATTTCCTGACAGCAACCATTAAAGTCCGTTGGATCAGGGCCACTCCACTGTCTGAAGCAAAATCTCACACTAAGAAAAACCTGGACTGTTGGAGGACAACCATCTCTACCCCAGGAAAGCATCATCTGAATTCACCTCCAGCCGCTTCATCAACAGGTCAGGAGTGTGGCTGTCGACTGACGCCACGGTGATTGGTTCATCCAGTTTCTTCCCCTAAGTCATCAGGTTGGGTATATGTAACACTCTGTAATGTTTCACTGCTAATGTAATGGTTTCGCTGTAGCAGCAATATTTGGGTTATGACTAGAGATAGCGGGGCTTTGGAATGTTGTTCTTTCTTGTGAAACTGCAAGAGAGATTTTCACGGTCTTTTGCCGAGGAGAGACGGGGAGAGAAGACGCGAATGGTGAGAGTTGGTAGACCACTGGACAGAGTGGACTGGGAGCGAGGGTCTGAAGGTCAGTGGCAGAGGAGGTCAATGGTGAACGAACGGCCTTATCAGTGGGCTTCAATGTTGCACGTTGTGTTTCATGAGAATGGGCCCTTTTTCTATTTTTTGTTTTCTTTACTAACCATATAGTCAAATTAAGAATTATAAAGCTCAATTGTTTCATCACATATTGTGTACTGTTTGTTATTTCATGGTACTGATTTGTAACAGGGAACATATCACACAGCATCCACCCAAACAAGATTTTGTAAGTTTGGCCGGGCTGGGGGGCTATCACCCCCATATTAAGTGGCTAGCCGAAGCGACAGTCACATATACATGAAGCAAAGTTTGACAGATCCTTGATTAAGGATGTCTCAAGTTATGGGGAGAAGGCAAGAGAATGGGGTTGAGGGGGAACAATAAATCAGCCCTGATGGAATGCAGTAAGACAGGGAACATTATGGCACAGTCCAGGCCCTTCAGCTCATGATGTTGTGCTGAACTTTAACTGACTCTAATATTAATCTGACCCTTCCCTCCATTTTTAGCATAGAACACTGCAGCACAGTACAGCCCTTTCAGCCCACAATGTTGTGCTGACCTTTTAAACTACCTTAACATCAATCTAACCTTCCCTCCCACACAACTCACGATTTTTGTATCATCCATGTGGCAATCTAAGAGTCTCTTAAATATCTCTAATGTATCTGTCTCTACCACCACCCCTGGCAGGGTGTCCATGCACCGACACTCCCTGTGTAAAAAACTTACCTCTGACATCTCCCTACACTTCCCTCAATCACCTTAAAATTATGCCTCCTTGAGCCATTACAGAAAACATTCTAGTCTGTTAATTGTACAATTATATAAAAGCAGAAAGCTGATACTGCTTTCTAGTTCTGTGTCAGGTTTAATGAAGATACACAATTATTTAAAGTCCTGTGACAGCAATACCTTGAAACTACCTTTGATAAATTACGAACATTCACAAGAAGCAGGACCAACTACATCTGTGGAACAAATAGAGTCAAAGAGCACTGCAGTACAGAAACAGGCCCTTCAGCCCATCTAGTCCATGCCAAACTGTTACCCTGCCCAGTCGCATCAGCCCACGCCCTGACCATAGCCCGCCAAATTTCTCTTAAATGTTGAAATCAAACCTACACCCACCATCTCCGCTGGCAGCTCGTTCCACACTCTTACCGCCCTCTGAGTGAAGCCGCCCCTCAGATTCCCTTTAAATATTTCATCTTAACCCATGGCCTCTGGTTCCAGTCTCACCCAAACTCTGGAAAAAAGCTGCTTGCATTTGCCCTCTCTATACCCCTCATAATTCTGTGTAAAATACAGTGCCCATACAAAGTATTCAACAGATGACATTTCAGGCCAAGACCCTTCAGCAGGCCAAGTCCTGATGAAGTGTCTTTGTCCAAAAAGTTGACTGTTTATTCATTTCCATAGATGTTGCTTGACCTGATGAGTTCCTCCAGTATTTTGTGCGTGTTGCATCTGCAGAACCTCGTGTTGACACTTGAACATTGTACTTTATGTTATTGCTTTTATATTTACATATATTGCATTTTAAATTTTTAAAAATTGTCTTCTTATTGTGTTATTTTATGCTGCATCGGATCCGGAGAAACAATCATTTTGGTCTCCTTTACTGTACTGAAGAATGGCAATAAACAATCTTGAATCTTTGAACTCTGATTACTAGGAAACTGACAACACCCATTACAACTCAGTTAACAAGCAGTACATTGCTATTCGTGCACACAACATTTTTGCTGAAAAGTTTCCAGCAATAAGCACCTTTAAATCGGCAAATATTAAATGAGTTGTTTAATAACCACTTTGAAGCTCAAACCAGATTCTCTAACACTGACAGTACTAGTTTTTACTGTAAGACATAGGAGCCCAAAACAAAGTTGGATCTTAACATCCTATCACATGGTGATGATTCACATAGAAGTTGTGTAAGACTCCTGCAAGAATGCTGCGAGTCTGGTTCACTGGTTAATTAGTGTGGCCGACGGCAGGGGAACTGTGTGGCTTCGGTGGTGGTGAGGACTAGACCTCAAACCCGCTTGCAGCCGTCCAGGAGAGAGGTGTCGGAGTCGACGCTGGAGGCAGTGTATTGTGGCATCCACGCTGGAACAAATGCTGCCCTCCAGTGTTTGCCTGGCAGGAGACTAGGCCTCAAGTCGCGGTGTTGCCTGTTTGCAGCTGCCTAGGAGAGACCGTTTGTTCGGCAGAAGACAGGCTGTATTTGTTCGAGTGCAGAATGCTGCAACAGTCAGGGACTCAGGGTCTTGGATGAGTTTTTTTTTGTGATGGTACATTTTACTCCTATCCCATATGTGCTGTGTGTGACTGTTGGTACTGTAATGTTTTGCACCTTGGCCCTGGAGCAACACTGTTTCGTTTGGCTGTATTCATGTAAAGCTGAATGATAATTAAACTTGAACTTGTACAAGTTGTAAATGTGGAGTTTATCTGATTTTCAAGTATTGCTCACTGAGTAACATTTCATGATCAGTGTTTTTAATTACTACATGTAAATTTCCCGAAGACAACACCAGCAGTTACAGAGGTTACAGACTGGTTGAGGGCCAACTTCCTTTAATTTTGTAACGTGAATGAGGCCAATAGATTTATAACAATAACTGAGAGAACTTTAAAGATTTCAATAGCTAACAATTCATTCTCAAGTTGTAATGGTGTTTAAAGTCTTTTAAAAAATTAGAATTAAGATGCAGACTTCTCTTTTTTTTCTGCAAACTCTGCATCAAATAAGCAGCCATACATATTTCAATACAATACCCCCATTGGACTACAGCGTGACCATTGACATAACTGTGCGTTGAAACAGATATTTGTAGAATTGGAAACCACCACAGACTCAGAGCCTTCGACCTGTCTTGAAGGTTACAATTTGTGAATTTTAAACGGTGCCCAAATCTGTACAAAATTAAATTGAAACTGCCCCTATATCACAACTGCTGTGACGCTGAGTTTACATAAGGCAAACAGTTATTTGAAAGGATTTTGGAATCTTCTCACATTGTCTCCTTGCTTTCTGCAAATTAAAACCTGCCCCCCCCCAAACATTCTGCCAATTTATTTCTTATTCCCTGAATGAAGACAATTCCACATTCTCTGACCATTATTCTAATGGGGTTTTCGAAGTTCTCAATGATGCTGGCTTTCCTTTACATTTCCATTTTGTTTTAACCCCTGATTGGCAAACATCTTCAAATTGTGACCGTACATAGTGAACGCAAACAAGTAAAACTCATACCAGTAAAGAGGTATCACTTAATATTTCAGTAACAAATCTGGGTCTTCGTGACCCATCATGTCGTATTCTTCGAACTTTTCCATGTGAATTTCCTACCTATTCATTTCAATAGTTTATTATTTAAGCTACAATAACAAAGCTCATCAAGAGTTCTGACTAGACTTATGCAAATAAAAGACTTGTCGCATTTAAAACCTGTAATAGGAATGCTTCTGCCATTGACCTCCCCCCACCCCATCACCCCCGGCCCCTTCCCCTTTTCGATCCAGTGAGGAGCAGCTCGTTTGCACCAGAGACCAATGACGACCATCCAGTTTATGTGGCGTATTTCTTGGTCCACTGTCTTGCTATTCTGTCATGTTCCGCCCTGTTAGTCATATACTGTGTGGCTATGCTCCCAACCAAAGGGTCCGCTGTAATGGAAAAGAAACGGCAAGTGAGTCTTTTGCTGGTACAACTCGCAGCGTGCAGGTTTCTCAATCCCAGCAACAGAATCTGATAAACTATTCTAGTTAGCATCTCCACCCGCCCCCACTATCTTTCCATTACCCCAATCACTGCACTCCAAAGTCTTTAAACGCAGCATGGCAGAGCAGACTCACTGGGGCTAAAGTCCCAATTCTGCTCCTACGTCTTACTGCCTATGGTCCAAACCACTTCTTAATTGTAAACATGTGCTGGTGTTTATTTATTTATGCACATATCGTACGTTAACCTCTAACTTTACATTATGTTGTTGACTTGTTACTTTTTGTTGTATGTCGTGCTCTGACCAACACACCTCAGCAAATTCCTAACACAAGTAAATGTATCTGGCCAATCAAGTTGACCCTTGACACAGGGACAGCTACATGAAACTTCTAACTTTATTCTTTATACAATTCTTTATAATTGCTAATGTTGTTTTTATGGTTTCACGTTGCACCAACACACCACAGCAAATTCTCAAACACAAGCGATTCTGCAGAGTAACACACATAAAATGCTGGAGGAACTCCAGCCTCGATGAAGGCTCACAAGTCCGAAACGTTGACTGTTTATTGTCTCTATTGGTCAGAGATTCCCGACCTGTAGTCCACTGATCCCTCGGTTAATGGTCGGGGTCCCCGACATAAAAAAGGCTGGGAAGCCCTGCTATAGATGCTGCCTGACCTGCTGAGTTCCTCCAGTGTCTTGTCTGTTTTCTGGCAAACCCCTGATATCTTTAAGAGTATATGGTGAAAAAGGTTGATCCAGATTGTCTCCCACTTTCCATCCATGAAGCAGCAGCCTGCCTCACGTCACTTTGCACAAGAGACCGCATTATCATCATCTATTTAATGTTGGAAGGAATAGAAATAAGTGGGTCTTAACCAGGGACAGGAATCCCACAATTCTTTCCTTTTCAGAGAATTGAGAAGTCCACATCAGCTAAAAGTTATACACGTGATAATAAAAACTGCCACATCTTTAGTTTGGGTGGCAGGATGGAGATACGTCTCTACCAAAGGAGGTGTAAGGCACTCCTTCCCTCCACTAGTCTGCAGGTCACCCTTGGGCACGGTGTAGCACCCAGTCAGGGTCACGTGAAACCATGGGAGCAGGTGGTGGATGGTCATAGGAGCAGCTGGTGCATATCACAGGCCCTGGTTATGCGACCACTGACGTCAGGCAGACAATCTCTGAAGAGTATTGATAATGGCTGGGGTCACCTGTCTTGTAAAGACACTGCCCAGAAAAAGGCAATGGCAAACCACTTCTGTAGAAAAATTTGCCAAGAACAATCATGGTCATGGAAAGAACATGATCAGCCACGTCATATGACACGGCACATAATGAATGAATGAACACCTTTAGCTGCTTCTTCGGAGAATATAACCGGTTCATATGGTATAACAAACTCAGGTAAATAGAATATAATCGGTTCATCAGGGATAATCTACTGAACAACCTCCGCTTTAAATTTACCCAATGACTTGGCCTCCACAGTCATCTGTGGCAATGAATTCCACAGATTCACCAACACCTGGCTAAAGAAATTCCTCCTCATCTCTATCTTAAATGGACGGCCCTCCATTCTGAAGCTGTGCCCTCTGGTCCTACAGTCTTCCACTGTAGGAGACATCCTCTCCACACCTACTCTATCGAGGCCTTTCAATGTTCAATAGGTTTCAATGAGATCCCTCCTCATTCTTATAAACTCCAGTGAGTCCAGGCCCGGAGCTATCAAACACTTATATCTTAACCCTTTCATTCCCAGGATTATTCTCATGAACCCATGACTGTAAGGGTGTAGGTCGATGGGACTAGGTGGATTAATAATCTGACATGGATAAGATGGGCCAAAGGGCCTGTTTCTGTGCTGTAGTCTCCGATGACTCTATAACCTACCCTCTCCAATGCCTGCACGACCTCTCTTAGCTGAGGAGCCCTAAAGGGCTCACAATACTCCAAGTGTGGTCTGACCAGTGCCACATAAACTCTCAACATTACATCCTTGCTTTTATGTTCTAGTCCTCTTGAAATGAATGCCAACATTGCATTTGCCTTCTTTACCACAGACTCAACCTGCAAATTAACTTTCAAGGAATCCAGTATGATGATGGCCTAGCCGCTTTGCACCTTAGATTTATTTATGGCTCCCCATTTAGTCTCTGTCTTTATTTCTTTTCCACCACTGTGCATGACCAAACACTTCCTGCCATGGTATTCCATCTGCCACTTCTTTGCCCATTGTCCTAATCTGTCTAAGTCCTTCTGCAGACTCCCTGCTTCCTCAAGCCTACCTGTCCCTCCACCTATCTTTGTATTGGCCGCATCGTCTTATGGCCACGTTGGCATCTATTTAAAACTGTTGTCAGGACATAAAGAGGAAGTTGTTGATTAGCTGCAGTTGACAATGCACCAGCCCGATACCCAAAATTCAACCAACCGTTACTAAAATACAAAAAAAAAGGGTATAACAGTGTGATAAAAACAGCAAAAGTTAGTTAAGGATTTACATTATGCAGATTAAATGATGTAATTGCTCTTACCGGGGTTGCAGTCTGTTAGAAGTGAACAAATTGACAGAAGAACCTTCGAGATGGTGAGTGCTGGGCTCCAGTTATCCTTCAGAATATCCAGACAGATCACTCCCTGACTGTTGATATTGCAATGATAGATTCTTGTCCGGAATGTCACCTGTCAATGTCGTTTAAAAATTAGCATGGAATTTTGAAGAATAAGAAAGCAGAACATATGCCCAATAATAGTCTATTTATGTTATTTAGTGATGCAGCACTGAGTAGCCCTTCTGGCCCCTCGAGCTCTGCTGTCCCAGCGAATCCTGGCAACCCTCACCTAATCATGGCGCAATTTACAATGACCAATGAATCTACCCAGTACGTCCTTGGACAATGGGAGGGCCCAGAGAAGAACCCATGCATTCCCAGGGAGGGTGTACAGACTCCAGGTTAGTCCACCTTTGGTCCCCACCTGGCAGTCAGTTCTCACCTGTGGCTCCCCGTAGCTGTTTGCATGCGACAGCGACCACACCCCGGGCAACGGCTTCGACAAGCCGGATAAACCAGGTGAGGGTAGCCGACGGGTCTCAAACCCTCGGTGAGATAGGGAGTTGTCTATCCCAGCACGTGAAGACAGACTCCGGCGGATTGAGCGGACGAGACCAATGGAAGGTCCAACGGTCAAGAAGGCGGTCTCTGCAAGCGTCGTGGAACGTGTAGAGCAGGACAAGACACAGCAGACGTCCTGGTCATCCACTGTGCCTAGTCCCATCTCCAGCCGTCTAGACTCTGTCTTGCCACTGGATCCAGATGGGAATTGGGAAGAGAGAGTGAGGCTGACGCTGCGCAACTCTCCCTCACTTAAATCCAAATCACGCGCTAATCTCGACACCATCATCATCATAATGGTGTCGAGGTCCTCATCGACGTCAATGATGGACGAACAAGTACAGACTCCCTACAGAGGTCACCAGGACTGAATCCCAGCTTCCAATGTTCCAAGCTGCAACTGCGTTATGCCAGCGGCGGCAGAAACATGCTCAAGTAGAAGATGTTGAGCTGGGAAGTCTCTGAGTCTTTGACGGTAAGTTACTGAGTTGATGGTGGCTAAGAACTGACCTGGGATTGATGCAAGTGGATTTTAGAGATATGGTTAGGATCAGAGCTGCAGATCTAAAATAACCCCGGCAAACACAGATAATAGCCACTTACAACGTGATTGAGCACAGAACTATTCCAGAGACTACAAATGCATATAGTTAATCAAACTGAAATGTATATTTAATTGAAACTGCCCATCAACTGTCCCTTCATTTAAACATTCAGCATTGCTGCAAATCATTGTTCCATTTCGGGATTATTAGCCTTGAGCAGGGGTTCCCAACAAGTACCCCTCAGTTAATGGTAGGGGTCCATGGCGTAACAAAGGCTGGAAACCCCTGCTCTAGACTCACTTTCGCAATCTCACCACCTATGAAATTTGTTCCCATTTCCTTGCCGGTTCTTTGCAAGTCTACGGTTAGAGTTAACACAGTACAGAAACAGGCCCTTCAGTGCATCTTAGTCCATGCCTAGACCCATCGATCTGCATCTGGAACACAGCCCTCCGCATCCCTCCCATCCACGCCCCTATCCCGATTTCTCTTAAATGCTGAAATTGAAACCACACCCACCATTTCTGCTGGCAGCTCATTCCATACTCTCGTCATCATTTTAATGAAGAACTGGGCCTTTTAATTGTTTTTATAAATTACCTTTACAAAAAACAGGGAAAAACTAACTTTTCATACAACAGGTCATTGATAGAATGCAAAGATGGGCTGAGAAGCAGCAGATGGAGTCCAATCCAGAAACTTGTGAAGTGATTCCTTTTGGAAGGTTGAACAGAGTTACTGGTAGAATTCTAAGCAGTGTGGAGGAACAGAGGGACCTTGGATTCCGCTTCCATAGATTCTTTAAAGTTGATGCGCAAGTTGATAGCGTTGTTAAGAAGGTGTATGGTGTGCTGGCCTTCATTAGTCAGGGGATTGAGTTCAAGAGCCATAATAATGTTGCAGCTCTAAAAAACCCTGGTTAAACCACACGGAATTTTTCTGTTCAGTTCTGGTCATCTCACTATAGGA
Source organism: Mobula hypostoma (assembly GCF_963921235.1). Lineage (NCBI taxonomy): Eukaryota > Metazoa > Chordata > Chondrichthyes > Myliobatiformes > Myliobatidae > Mobula > Mobula hypostoma. The sequence continues at coordinate 4,334,830 of NC_086113.1, read as the reverse complement.
CGGATGTGAAATCTTCAGAGAGGGAAGGTGTGGCTCCAAGGAGGCAAATCATTTCTATATTTGGCCCAGTCGACGTTTCAGGCCGAGACCCTTCGTCAGGGCTTCCTTCAGTTAGTCCTGACGAAGGGTCTCGGCCTGAAATGTCGACTGTACCTCTTCCTAGAGATGCTGCCTGGCCTGCTGCGTTCACCAGCAACTTTTATGTGTGTTGCTTGAATTTCCAGCATCTGCAGAATTCCTGTTGTTTTCATTTCCATATTTTTTGGGATTGCCCTAAATTAAGTTTATATTGGGGAGGTATTCACAGAACATTAGTTAAGGTATTTAAGACTCAGATACCTCTGAACTTTGAGACTCTCTACTTGGGGCACGTATTGTTTTTGGAACAGAAGGAAGATATAAAGCTGCTGCAGGCCCTCTTAGCGGCAAGTAAGAAATCAATCACCAGAAAGTGGTTAAATCCAACATCACCTACATTGGAAGATCGGTATGAAATCATTTTGGAAATATTTAAAATGGAAAAGATGACCTACTCTCTGAGAATTCAAAAGGAAAAATTTTTATCAAATTTGGAATAAATGGATGGAATTTATAACCCCAGAGTGAGCAGACTTTAGATGACTCTCCGAATGATTTATACTGTTTGTCTCACCAACGTAGTAATAATGTTAACATAAGTACCCTTGGCTCGAATGTTTACTGTTCTTTTTTTTTGGAAAATGTGGAATTAAATCTTCAGAGAGGGTGCAGAGGAGATTTACCAAGATGCTGCCTGGGTTAGAGAGTGCAAGCTTGCTGTTGCAACACTATTCAACCTGCCGATCTACCCCACTCCTGTACAAATCCTTATTGCCATCTGATATTGTGCCATCAACAGTGGCGTTATCTTGTCAAGTCACCTCCCAGAGAAAAGAAAAGCAAAGCCCTAGCTCACTCAGAATATATTCTGATAAAGTTTGTGTGTCATTCATTCTCAGCAGTGAATAACACTGTGCCAAGTAGGCAACAGAAAAATCTCACCACTTAAGACTGGCATTTCAAATACCTATCAAAGCAAAGCAAAGCAAAGTCTCTCTGCCACAGGATGCAGAAATGAACACTGAGCAGCTAAAACACAAACAGATGCCCCGATGAAGCCGCTCTCAGATTGGAGGAGCAACACCTCATACTCCATCTGGGTAGCCTCCAATCTGAAGACATGAACATCGACTTCTCCTTTTGGTATTTTTCCCTCCCTCTTTCCTCCTCTTCAATTCCCCCTCTGGAATCTTACTTCTTCTCGTCACCTGCCCATCATCTCCCCCAGATCCCCCTCCACTTTTCCTTTCTGCCACAGTCTCCTCTCCTCCCCCGTCAGATTCCTTCTTCTCCAGCTATCATCGCCCAGCTTCATTCACCCCCACCCACCCACCTTCCCATTTGTCCCCCTCCCCCCCATTCCAGTGCTGATGAAGGGTCTCAGCCTGAAACGTCGATGGTTTATTTCCCTCCATAGATGCTGCCTGACCTGCCGAGTTCCTCCAGCGTCTTGTGCATGTTGCCGTAAATAGACCAATTATTCAGCAAAATTATAAACAGAAACCAAACAGATGAAGCGGAGTTATGAAGTCTGCTTACCTTGGGTGGTTTAAAAGGATACTCTGCTGAAAACACGATGTCAAGGAAGAACACACCGCCTTCATACACCGAGCCGGGGGGCCCCAGGATTGTTGACCTCCACTCATACACATTGTCACCTTTAGGTCCAGCACTGGAAAAAGAGGTTTTCAAAAAGACAAAGTGTAATTAACATAGAGCACAGCACAGTACTGACCCTTCAGCCCGCAATGTTGTTCCAACCTTTTTACCCACTCTAAGATCAATCTACACTTTCCCTCCTACATAGGCCTCCATTTTCCTATCATTCCCATGCCTATCTGGGACACCACAGCAGTGCAGCAGTTAGAGTGATGATACTACAGCTCGGGGTGTTGGAACTCTTAGTTCAATTCCAAGGAGTATGTCTCCCCATGGAACGCGTGGGGTTTCCCCCAGGTGCTCAGCTTTCCTCCCACAGTCCAACAAAGATTTACCGGTTGGTGGATTAATTGGTCAGTGTGTGTTGTCCTGTGATTAAGTTAGGGTGAAATTGGGGATTGCTGCACCGCTTGAAAGACTAGAGGGGCTTATTCTCAACAATAAAATAAAACTCTATGCCCCCCCCCCATTTTTCTTTCATTCATGTGCCTAGCTCAGAGTTTATTTAAAAAAATGAATAAATTAGGGGGGAAAACGGTATATAAAGCATTCCAAGTATTCCAGGACGGAATCAGGTTATAAAATTGTTGGAATAGCGTCACACAACAAGGAAAGAGGCCGTTCGGCCCAACAAGGCACCCCATCCAACCTAGTCCCACTTGCTAGTATTTGGACCATGCCCTTCTAAACCGTTCCATGCCAGGGTAGTGTAGCGGTTAGCGTAACGCGAGTACAATGACACCAATCTGGGTTCAGTTCATGCCGCTGACTGTAGGAGTTTATACACCCTCCCTGTGAACTCCAGGTGCTCAGTTTCCTCTCACACTCCAAAGACGCCCCGATTAGTAAGATGCCGGCATGCCCTGCTGGTGCCAGAAGCACGGCAACACTTGCGGGCTGTCCCCAGCACATACTTGGACAGTGTTGGCTGTTAATGCAAACAACGCTTTTCACAGTGTGTTTCAATTTTTATGGGACAGATAAAACTAATCTTTTAAATCCTATTAACTTGACTTATTGTACTACAACTTCCCCTGTTGGAGTTACTTTTACCAAACCATACAAAGATTGAGATTACTGTGTGTTCAGCTAAGGACTGACAGAGTCTTGTACATTAAAAAAAAACTGCTGTAATTAAGCAGTTACTTATATTAAAACAAGTTTTAATCATAAAACTTGAGATGTACACTATTGGAAACCAATATATTAATGGTATAGTGTGTGTCTTTCTTTCATACGGATGATTCACTTTATTTAAGATATTACCATCTGAAATCGTTCATTTATTTGTTTGTTGTTTAGTTATTTAGCAATACAACATGGAGTAGGCCCTTTGAGCCACACCAGCCTAGCAACTCGACAAACTCGATTAACCCTAACCTAATCACAGGACAATTTACAATGACCTATTAATCTACCCAGTATGTCTGTGGACTGTGGGAGGAAACCAGAGGACCCAGGGAAAATTCATGCCTCCCATGGGGAGGACGTACAGACAGCACCAGAACTGAACTCCAAACCCTGGAACACCCTGAGCTGCAACAGCATCATGCTGACCGCTACACTACTGTGTCTCAATTCATTCAAACAATTGATGGACAATAATCATCCATATGAACTGGAACAGTACAGTACACAATGTTGTGCTGAACCAATTAACTTGTAATCTAATCGTCAACTGCAGGTTTCCCCTGACATCCGAAGGTAGAGCATTCCTATGAAACGGTTCGTAAGCCAGAATGCCGTAAAGCGAAGAAGCAATTACTATTTATTTATATGGGAAAATTTTGTGAGCATTCGCAGACCCAAAAAATAACCTACTAAATCATGCCAAATAACACATAAAACCTGAAATAACAGTAACATATAGTAAAAGCAGGAATGATATGATAAATACACAGCCTATATAAAGTAGAAATACTTTTCCACAATCATTGCCTGGACTGTTCCTGTACCGAAAATCTCACACAAGTGCCATCGGCAGAAACACGGTGCAAGCGTTCTCGGCAGAAAATCTCACGCAAGCGCTGTTGGCAAAAACATGCTCTCCAGTAACCTTTAAGCTATGAAGCTGCCAAATCATACCAAATAACACATAAAAATACACAGCCGATATAAAGTAGAAATAATGTATGTACAGTGTAGTATCACTTATGGGAATCGGGAAGACAGCTTGCCAAAGACACTGATGATGGTGTGTTAGACTGAGTTGTCGGAGTTTGGGTGGTGCAGTGACCCCCACCCTCCGGGCAGCAACCCGATACCGATCAGCGAAGCATGCAGGGGTACAGCGGTAGCTTGGAGGCATCCAGCACATCTTTAAGAAAAAAGCGGAAATAAACAAGTTAATTAATTAGGTGCTGCCCGGCACGTAAATGTCGGCCCAGATCAGAGACGATGCAATCGGCAATCACCTCTGATCTGGACTGACATTTACGTGCCAGGCAGCACCTTATTAATTAGCTTGTTTATTTTAGCTTTTGTCTTAAAGATGTGTTGGGTGTGCCTCCCCGCTACCGCTGCATTCTCCGCGAATCGGTATCTGTCTGTGGCCTGGGGGTTGGGGTGGTGGGACACTGGGGTGTCATCTGTTTTCATCAGGGCAAGCAGGTCATCTTCTCCTATGACTGCTCGCCCCGATGTCGAAGGTCGAGGTTGGTCGTCTGCTGCGGCTGATGTGGAAGGCTTGCTTGACTGCTGAGCCTCGCGCATTTTTCTATCATACAGTTCTTTGTAAGCGCTCAAACCATCTTGTAAATAGTGTATGCCCTAAACCAACGTACACTTTCAAAATTAAAGTCGCACTTTATCATTGCAGCGAAAATCTCATCTTGCTAACGGCTGCTCACAGGCACGTGTTTAAGCAATGCTGGCGAGAATGGCGTTCCAGGGGAGAGCGGCTGCTTGGGGCGCGCTGCCTTTTATCGCGCGCTTATTTTTTTCACACGCTGCCTTTCTTCGTAACAGTGAAGTTTCGTAAACCAATCTCTTCTGCCTACACAATGTCCACATCCTTCCATTCCCTCACATTCATGTGCCTATCTAAAATGCTCTTATAAGTTCCTAATGTATCTGCCTCTACCACCACCCCAGGCCACTCATTCCAGACACCCACCACTGTCTGTAAAAGGCCAAGCCCATCCCATCTCCTTTGAAATTACCCCCTCTCACCCTAAATGCATGCCCTCTGGTATTAGATATTTCAATCCTGGGAAACAGATACTCTCTGTCTACTCTATCTATGCCTCTCATAGTCTTATAAACCTCTATCAGATCTCCCCTCAGCCTCCACGATTCTAGAGAAAACAAGGCAAGTTTGTCCAGCCTCTCGTTATAACACATTCCCTCTAATCCAGGCAGCACCCTGGTAAACCTCTTCTGAGCCCTCTCCAAAGCCTCGACACCCTTCCAGAAAGACTCTGTCCTTTAAAGCTCTGAGCTCATTTTTATTTCCGGATTAGTTCTGGCATGTCAGCTTGCAGCTTAAACACTTCCCGTAGCAAAATTTGACTTTTGTTGTAGCATTTGGGAATGGGCTTGAGCCGTTACACTTAAATACCGTGAAAGGGCCCTTTTAAAATAATAACGTGTTTTAACCAAAGCAGTCTGTAGCCTGAAGCCAGGGTTTAAGTTAACAGAAAAGGATGAGTGGAATATAAAAAGGTGAAAAAGTCTTAAAACACAAGAGATTCTGCAGATCCAGAGCAACACACACGAAAACGCTGGAGGAACTCAGCAGGTCAGGCAGCATCCGTGGAGGAGAATAAACTCGACTTTTCACGCCAAGAAGACTGGAAAGGAAGGCTGAAGAAACAAGTATAAAGAAGGTGGGGAGGGGAAGGAGGATAGGCTAGAAGGTGATAGGTGAAGCCAGGTGTGTGGGAGAGGGAGATAATGCAAGAAGCTGGGAGGTGATAGGTGGGAAAGGTAAAGGGCTGAAGGAGGAGGAATCTGATAGGAGAGGAGAGTGGACCGTGGGATAAAGGGAAGCAGGAGGGGAATCGGGGGAAGGTGACAGGCAGGTGAGTAGTGTTAAAAGGGGGTCAAAGTGGGGAATTGAAGAAGAGGGAAGTCTTTCTTATTCTGGCTTCTTCCCCCTTTCTTTGTTGCTCTGAAAGAGATTTATTTGTTCTGTGCTTCAGTGGCTGGTGAGATAGAAACATAGAAACATAGAAAATAGGTGCAGGAGTAGGCCATTCGGCCCTTCGAGCCTGCACCGCCATTTATTATGATCATGGCTGATCATCCAACTCAGAACCCAGCCTTCCCTCCATACCCCCTGACCCCTGTAGCCACGAGGGCCATATCTAACTTCCTTTTAAACATAGCTAATGAACTGGCCTCAACAGTTTGCTGTGGCAGAGAATTCCACAGATTCACCACTCTCTGTGTGAAGAAGTTTTTCCTAACCTCGGTCCTAAAAGGCTTCCCCTCTATCCTCAAACTGTGACCCCTCGTTCTAGACCTCCCCAACATCGGGAACAATCTTCCCGCATCTAGCCTGTCCAATCCCTTTAGGATCTTATACGTTTCAATCAGATCCCCCCTCAATCTTCTAAATTCCAACGAGTACAAGCCCAGTTCATCCAGTCTTTCTTCATATGAAAGACCTGCCATCCCAGGAATCAATCTGGTGAACCTTCTTTGTACTCCCTCTATGGCAAAGATGTCTTTCCTCAGATTAGGGGACCAAAACTGCACACAATACTCCAGGTGTGGTCTCACCAAGGCCTTGTACAACTGCAGTAGTACCTCCCTGCTCCTGTACTCGAATCCTCTCGCTATAAATGCCAGCATACCATTCGCCTTTTTCACCGCCTGCTGTACCTGCATGCCCACTTTCAATGACTGGTGTATAATGACACCCAGGTCTCGTTGCACCTCCCCTTTTCCTAATCGGCCACCATCATGAAGGAATATATCACAGAATTGTTGGCCCATTTCAGTTTACAGCAGCGTCTCCACTTCCAGAAGAGATTGAGCTGAGTCAGCGCCCCTATTCTAACCACTGTTTACAGAGCACCATCAAGAGTGCCCTAAGCAGCTGCATTACCGTGGGGTACAGGGTCTACAGGGCATCTGACCACCAAGTCCTTACAAAGGATTGTGAGAACTGGGGTACAGGGACCACAGGGCATCTGACCGCCAAGTCTCTACAAAGGATTGTGAGAACTGCTGACAGGATTGTTGGGGTCTCTCTTCCATTGAGCAGGTACGTGTCCAGAGTGCTGCATACGTAGGCCCTTAGCACTGTCAATGATCCCGACCATTCATCCAACAATCTCTCTGACGCCCTACCGTCAGGCAGAAGGAACTGTAACATTAGGACAAGAAGTGTTAGGGTGGGAGACAGCTTCTTCCCCCAGGCCGTGAGACTACTGAACTCCCTGCCACCGCCCAGGTCTCATCATGGATGAAACACCAGTAGTGTTGCACTGTTTACTTTTTAAACTTGTAATGTAAACGTACCTTCTTATCTTAGTTTACTAGTGGTAATATCACTGTATGTGTAATGTGTGTGGGTTGTATGCACTGTGTTGTGTTGATCTTGGTCGAGAGGAACGTTGTCTCGTTTGGTGGTACACGTGTGTGCAGTAACTACAGTGAATGACAACAAACTTGAACATGAACTTGACTTCCCATTCCAACATGTCGGTCCACGGCCTCCACCAATCACGATGAGGCCACACTCAGGTTGGAGGAGCAACACCTCATTTTCCATCTGGGTAGCCTCCAACCCGATGGCATGAACATTCAATTTCTCAAACTCCCTCCTCCTCTCTTTTTCCATTCCCATTCTGGCTCCCCTATCACCCTTCTCTTCTCCTCACCTGTCCACACCTCCCTCTAGTTATCAACATGAGAGTTTCTGCAGATGCCACACACAAAACGCTGGGGAAACTCAGCAGGTCAGGCAGCATCTATAGAGAGGAATAATCAGTTGCTGTTTCGGGCTGAGACCCTTCATTTGGGAAGTTGGCGGAAAGTTGGGGCAACATGCGAGAGGGGTTAATGGGTTATGTGTTCTGGAGTACTGGGAAGTGAGTGGGGGAAGGGGGAATGATACTACTCCTGGGAACAGCGTGTACTAAATAGTGGCCCCTGATGTCATAAGGAAATGGGAAATGTGAACTGCCTGCAGGAGCTTCACTTGGCTTCTGTGAACTGACCTGTGCTGCACTGTTACCTCTCCGCACAAAGGGTAAAAAGAACCAACTCCACATGATAAATAGAAATTTTATTATCTTGTAGAAAGAAGTGGCTGCATTAGAGGACAAACTCCAGGTGACAACGTCCGTTCCCCCTCCCCCAACACTTGGCCATCCACGTTACAGAATTTCACCCTTACAGTATTCGCAAATCGCTACTGACCCAAAAATTTGAGATACAGAGTAAAATCCTCTCTTGCAAACTGATGGTGAAAGAAGTCAGTAAATAAACACACAATTAAATTTGTTTTCAACTGGTGGTTCTTGACACACACACAAACATGGTGTGAAATCTCAGCTCCCCTGCCTGCCGCCCGATGGCAGCAGTGAGAAGGGACCGTGGTCTGGATGGTGGGGGTCCCCGATGGCAGCAGTGAGAAGGGACCGTGGTCTGGATGGTGGGGGTCCCCGATGGCAGCAGTGAGAAGGGACCGTGGTCTGGATGGTGGGGGTCCCTGATGGCAGCAGTGAGAAGGGACTGTGGTCTGGATGGTGGGGGTCCCCGATGGCAGTAGTGAGAAGGGACCGTGGTCTGGATGGTGGGGGTCCCTGATGATGGATGCTGCTTTCTTGTGGCAGCACTCTTTGTAGACGTGCTCAGTGGTGAATTCTCAATGTCATAGCACAGAGCAGTTTTAAACACAAAATCACTTTGGCTTTTAAATATTTGGGCCAAATGATTCTCAGTTTTCACTGAGGCCCTCCGTTGGTTGGCATCGACCGTAGATATTGTGTCCTAGCTGTCCATGTAGTACGCAAGCAAGGGCAGTACAACAGACCAAGCTGTTGGCCATACGGCAGGCTCCCACTCTCCACACATCTGATGAGCTCAAAGGGACAGCAGAGACCAATGCAGTTCAGCACCAGTGACACCACTGGAGCTGCCAGTCAGCATTGAACTCAATGTAGGACTGGCTTAGGGGCTCCAGCTCTGGAGTTTTCCCTCGGGGTTTACTCCCAAAGCCTTCCCCATGAGTGGGTATAGTCACAAGGTAGTGGAGGTTTGAAATCAGAGTTTTCCTTCCCCTCAATGAACTGCCAACCACGGCTGATGAACCCCATCTGCCTGAATTTTCATCAAGTATTAACAATTTGAAGATGGTATTTGTGTAAACAGGTGCAGTTTCAGGCTATAGATCGCCACTGATGGGCTGATTACCATGTTGTCTTGGACAAGCACACCATTACCTGGTAGTGCATTTATCCTGACTGACATTTCCGATTAATGCACATGGGAAAAATGTGTTTTAGCCTAGCAATACGCACAGTGCTGCAGTCCAATTCCAGCACTGTCAATATGGAGTTTGTCCATCCAGTCAGCTGCTAGGTTTCCTCTGGTTGTTCCGGTTTCCCCCGCAGTCCAAAGACATATGGGTTAGCAGGTTTACTGGTCATTGCAAATTGTCTTGTGACTACGCTAAAGGGTTAAATTAATAGGTTGCTGGGCAGCGCAGCTCGTTGGGACAGAAAGTCTGTTCAGCATGGTCTCTCTAAATAAATAAGTGTATTGTAGCATAGCTCAGCATATCACAGGAACCAGCCTCCCCTCCACAGACTCAATCTATACTTCCCAATGCCTTGGTAAAGCAGCCAGCATAATTGAAGACCCTTTACAACCTGGACATTCTCTCTTCTTCCCCATTCCACCAGGCAGAGGTCTGAAAGTGCATACACCAGGCTCAATAACAGCTCCTATCCCTACTGTTACCTGACTCTTACACAGTAAGATGGAGTCTTGGCCTCATAATCTTCCTTGTTATGACCTCGTACCTAATTGTCTGCCCGCACTTTCTCTGTAACTGTAACACTTCATTCTAGTCCTGACGAAGGGTCTCGGCCTGAAACGTCGACTGCGCCTCTTCCTATAGATGCTGCTTGGCCTGCTGCGTTCACCAGCAACTTTGATGTATGTTGACACTTCATTCTATATTATTTTACCTTGGTTTTACCTCAATGGGTTCCCAACCCGGGGCCCACGGACCCTTGGTTAATAGTAGGGGTCTGTGGCATTAAAAAAAAAAGCTGGGAATACCAGTTCTACCTTAATGAACTGTGTAACAATTTGATCTGTATAAACAAAAGATTTAAAGTACATTTATTATCAAAGTATGCACGCAGTTACAATCCTGAGATTTGTTTTCCCACAGACAGCTACAAAACAAAGAAATGCCATGGAACCTGTTTGAAGAAAACTATCAAACCTCCAACGTGCGCAAAAATGAAAAAAAATTGTGCAAACGGCAAAAAAACCCAATGTGAAGCAAAACCACAAATCATCCAACCAGTCCAGGCACATTCAGCTCAGTTCAGTTCATTCCAGCCTTGTGTCATTCATTTATTTCAGGCCACTGAGCCAGTCTGCCCCGATCAAAAACACCCAAAATAGCAACAAAAAAAAAAGGGAATGACCAGAAACACATCATAACATGAACTACAGAGTCCAGCACACAAAACGCATCAATTAAACCTTGCCCAAGATCTCAGACTCTGGCATCATCGAACGAGAGGAAGAGAAACCATTCAAACACAGGGACCTTTCTCCAGGAGCAGTGGGTGAGAGGGAGAGAGACTGTCACACAGGGACCTTCCTCCAGCAGCACCAAGCATTTATAAACCAATTTACCAATGTTACTGCAATGCTGGAGAGGTTTTGGGTGATGATGGTTTAATGCCTGTGATTTCTTCTTCACTGGAGACTAAATACACAAGTAAAGTCGACCTATAATGACCTAACTATAACTTAACTCTATGATCAGTGCAAGTAATTGCCTTAAATACTTTATTAAGAAATATGATCTTGGGCAGGGCTGCAATTGCACACCCTCTCAGGGCTAAACTGAACTAGGGCTGTTGGAAGGATAAATGATGGGTTTTGAAAAAAGATGCGAGACACAAAGGGAGAATATCTGATGTTTTGTTTGGAGTGATTTTTTCCCTCCCATTGAACACACATCTTGCATCATTCACGGTCACAGAGCAAGTCGAATTATAATCTTATTTAAATTTGATTTTTAAAAAATTAGTCATTCTTGCTCTGGGTTCAGACACTCCATTTCCTTGTTCACAAATGATTCAAGTAATTGGCCTTGTAAAAGAAAATGTAATCATGGATTTTGTCCAACCAGAAAGAACACGGAACATTACAAACAGTACAGGCCCATTGGCCCACAATGCTGTGCTGGCCTTCTAACCTACTCCAAGATCAATCTCACATATCCCTCCAGTTCTCTATCATCCATGTGCCTATCTAAGAGTTTCTGAACTGTCCCTAATATATCTGTCTCTACCACCATCCCTGGCAGGGCATTCCACACACCCATCACTCCGTAAAACACCTATCTCTGACATCCTTCATTTACTTCTCTCCAGTCACCTTAAAATTATGCCCTCTTGTATCAGCTATTTCCTCCCTGGGAAAAAGTCTGTCTGTCCACTCGATCTATGCCTCTTCTCATCTTGTACACCTCTATCAAGTCACCTCTCATTCTCTTTTATGCCAAAGAGAAAAACCCTAGGTTGCTCAACCCATCCTCATAAGACGTGCTCTCTAGCCCAGGCAGCATCCTGGTAAATCTCCTTTTCGCTCCAATGGGAGAGTCTAGACCAGAGGGCACAGACTCAGAATAGACGGACAACCCCTTAGAACGGAGATGATGAGGAATTTCTTTAGCCAGAGGATGGTGAATCTGTAGAATTATTGCCACTGACAGCTGTATTTAAAACAGAGATTGATTATTCAGAATGTCAAAGGCCAAGGGGAGAGGGCAGGATTGAGAGGGATAATGAATTAGCCATGATGGAATGGCAGAGCACACTTGATGGGCCGACTGGCTTAATTCTGCTCCCATGTCTTATGGTCTAAATCAATGAAATACTTTTAGTTACAGGGAACAACCTCGCAAACTCATTCTAAACATGAGATACTGTTATTGTCATATGTAGCAAAATACAGTCAAGACCTTCTGTTTGAATGCCATCCTTACCCAGAATGCCATCGATTCCACACATACATACATCAGGGCAGAGAAAAGCAAATCAACGCACAGTGCAGGGTTCTTGCTGGAGAGGAAGTACAGTCACGACAAGCCGGATTGACAGATCAGGAGTATGAAAGCCAAGACCCATAATCTGGAATCAGTGAGTGTTACTCCCAAGCACATTTATTAATATTTGACCCCCCACTTTGGAAAAAGTTATTCACAGTAGTTCAGCATGGAAACAGGCACACATATACACATTATATATATTTATATTTAAATAAGTAGTGCTATAAACATTAGTGAGATAGTGTTTATGGGCTCACTGACCATTCAGAAATCTGGTGGCAAGGGGAACAGGCTGCTCCTGAGTTGTCCAATGTGTGTCTTCAGTAGTTCTGAGCTCCTGATCTAAACCTTTCCAGTTCCCGAACAGGACTTTTAGAAACTGTTATTGTACATGCCTCGACCACCTCCACAGGCAGCTCAATCCACAGAGATATCTCCCCTTGTGTGAAAATGTTGCCCCCTCAAGTTCCTTTTCAATCTTTCCCCTCTCACCTTAAACCAACGTGCTCTTGTTTTTGATTCCCCAACTCTGGGGGAAAAGACTGAGTGCATTCACCCTGCCTAAGCCCCTCATGATTTTATACACCCTATAATTTATCATCTCCGTCCTTCATGCTTCAAGGAATAAAGTGCTAGCTTTTTTTAGTAATGGTTGGTTAAATTTTGGATGTTGCACTTGTACATTGTCAACTGTAGCTAATTAACTTTCTATGTCCTTTCCACTGACTTATGTAGGCCATCAGATGTAGGAACACAACTAGACCATTCGGCCCATTGAGCGTGATCCATCACTCCTTCATGACCGATTCCCCTGCCTTCTCCCATAACTTTTGATGCCCAGACTAATGGAGAACCTATGAACCTTCGCCTTAAATACATCCATTAAAGCCTCAAGACAAGAGGATTGACAGAACAAGCTCAATACATTTTCTAACTGTAAACCCATGCTCAAATACTTAAAGTTCGCAAAGACTGCGCAGCAGTTTTGCCTTGGGTTTGGAATGTGGGAACAAATTCTCTCCACTGGAATAGATAGGTGGATGTAACAACCTGCAATGTAACTAAAAAGAAAAAAGAACGAAGCACTCTTACATTTTCTGCTCAAATAAAACTTACACCTCAGGGATGTTTTGTAATTACTTGCTGGGTCCCAGTAGCCCCGAGTAAAGGGAGGAGAAGATAAAAGCTCAGCAGAGTTTGAACCGTTCAGCGTTATCCAGTGACCTCTGCAAGCGTTAGATATAGATTAGACTGCCTGTGTACACAAGGCAAACCATTCATTAGTAAGGTCAGACAAATGCCGTGAGTGTCCACTTTCAAGCTTCAAGCAGACTTCAATTACACCGGTGCCCAAGAAGAGCATGGTGACCTGCCTCAACGACTATCATCCAATTGCACTTGCATCCACTGTGATGATGTGATTTGAGAGGCTGGTGATGAAACATTTTAGCTCCTGCCTGAAAGATTACTTGGATCCACTCCAATTTGCCTACCAAAGGAATGGATCGACAGCAGATGCCATCTCATTGACTCTTCACGCAATCCTGGAAGATCTGGTCTGCAAAGATACATACATCAGGATGCTCTTTATTGACTACAGCTCAGCATTCAATGTCATCAACCCCTCAAAACTAATCAATAAGCTCCAAGACTTTGGTCTCAATACCTCCTTGTGAAAATGAATTCTGGATTTCCTCACTTGCAGACCCCAACCAGTTCAGATCAGCAACACCATCTCCTCCACGATCTCCATCAACACAGCTGCACCACAAGGCTGTGTGCTTCGCCTTGATCTACTAACTTTACGTTTACAACTGTGTGGCTAAGAACAGCTCCAACAACAGCCTCAAGCTTGCTGCTGTGGGCCGAATCAAAGGTGGTAGTAAGTCAGCACACAAGGAGCAGGTTGAAAAATTGACTGAACAACAACCTCTCACTCAATATCAGCAAGACCAAGAAACTGATTATGGACTTCAGGAGAGGGAAACCACAGGTCCTTGGGCCAGTACTTATCAGAGAATCAGAGGGGTTAGCAGCTTTAAATTCCTGGATGTTACTATTTCAGAGGAGCTGTCCTGGACACAGCACACAAGTGCAATCGTGAAGAAAGCCCGGCAGCACCCCTATTTCCTCAGGGATCTGTGGAGATTCAGCAAGACATCTAAAACTTTAACAAACTTCTATAGATTTGTAGTGGAGAGTATTGACTAGCTGCATCACAGCCTGGTACGGAAATACCAATGCCCCTGAACGGAAAATCCCCATCAATGAAATGTTCCTACAACCAATTATCTCACTTTAAGGTCTCCTTATCTTATTATCTCACATTCTCATTACGTATTGCTATTTATTTATATTTGCACAGTTTGCTGTCTTCTGCACTCTGGTTGATCTTTCATTGACCTTGTTTATAGTTTCTATTCTATAGATTTGCGAAGCATGCCCACAGGAAAATTAATCACAGGGTTGTATATTGTGACATACATGTACTTTGATAATAAATTTACTTTGAATTTAATTAGGCATACCTGTACACCTGCTTGTTAATGCAAATATCTAATCAGTCAATCATGTGGCAGCAACTCAATGTATAAAAGCATGCAGACATGGTCAAGAGGTTCAGTTGTTGTTCACACCAAACATCAGAATGGGGAAGAAATGGATCTAAATGACTTTGACTGTGGAATGACTGTTGGTGCCAGACAGAGTGGTTTGAGTATCTCAAAAACTGCTGACCTCCTGGGATTTTCACGTACAGTTTCTAGGATTTACAGAAAATGGTGCAAAAAGCAAAAGCCAGCAGATCTGTGGTGGAAAATGCCTTGTTAATGAGAGTGGTCAGAGGAGAATGGTCGAACTCTTTCAAGCTGACAAACTCAAATAACCATGTGTTACAACAGTGGTGTGCAGAAGAGCATCTTTGAATGTACACGTTGAATCTTGAAGTAGATGGGTTATAGCAACAGAAGACCACACCAGGATCTACTCCTGTACTTAACAAAGCAGCCACTGGGTGTAAATCTCCCTGATGACAGACAAATGTCAGCAGGACTACCTTGGAACAATTAACTTTATAAATAGTAATTGCTGAAACTAATCTATTAATATTCTGCATGTAAATATCCATAGCATGGGCCCTAGCTATAGCTGCCTTTTTGTTGGCTATGTACAACAATCCATGTTTGAAGCCTTCCCGGGCAATGCTGCCTAACTCTTGCTTCGCTACATTGATGAGGCATTGGTCCTGCTTCAGGTACCCATGCTGAACTCATCAATTTCATCAACTTTGCCTCTAACTTCCACTCTGCCCTTAAATTCACTTGGCCCACTTCTGACACCTCTCTCTTTCTTGATCTCTGTGTCTCCATCTCTGGAGACGAACTGTCAGCCGACATCTTTTATAATTCTACTGATTTCCACAGGTAACTTGACTATACCTCTCCAGCCTGCCTCCTGTAAAAATGCTATTCCCTTTTCTCAGTTCCTTTGCCTCTGCTGCATCTGGTCCCAGGATGTAGCTTTCCTTTCCAGGACATCAGATGTCTTCCTTCCTCAAAGAACAGGGTTTCCCTTCCTCCACTACTGATATTGCCCTCACCCTCCATTTTACAAGCATCTGCTCTCACCCCATCTTCCTGCCGCTTTAACAGTGAAAGAGTTCCTCTTGTCCTTACGGACCAGCCCATGAACCCCTGCATCCATCACATCATCCTCTCTAACTCCCACCATCTCCAAAGGGATCCTACCACTAAATATATCTCTACCTGTCCCCACCCCTCCGCTCTCCGCAGTGATTCCATTCTCCATTCATCCCTGCCCACTCCTGTCACTTATCCCTGCAAGCAGCCCAAGTGCTACACCTACCCATTCACTTCCTCCCTCGCCTCCATTCAGGGTCCCAAACAGCCCTTCCAGACAGGGCAACACTTCACCTGTGAGTCTGCTGGTGTTGTCTATTGTGTCCGGTGCTCCCAATGTGGCCCCTCCTCTACACTGGGGCGAACCATCTGCCACAAACTGAACTTCCTGGTGGCAAAATACTTTAATCTCGATTTCCATACTGATATGTCAGTCAATGCCAAGATGAGGCCACCTTCATGGTGGAGGAACAACACTTGTGTTCCATCTGGGTACCCTCAATCTGATGGCATGAATATCCATTTCTCCTTCTGATAAATAATTTGTTCCCTATCCCCTCCCTTCTTCTATTCCCCATCTTGGCCCTTTACCTCTTCTCACCTGCATAGCACTCCCCCACCCCCAGGTGGCCTCCTCCTTCTCAGTCTCCCATGGTCCACTCTCCTCTGTGGCCCTTTACCTTTCCCAACCACCTGGCCTCACCTGTCACCTTTTTCTTCCCGTCCCCCTGCCTTTTCATTCTGGCATCTTTCCCCCTCCCTTCCCAGTCCTGATGCAGGGTCTCAGGCTGAAACACGACTGTTGATTCATCTCCATAGGTGCTGTTTGACCTGCTGAGTTCCTCCAGGATTCTGTGTGTATTGCTTTAGATTTCCAGCAATTACCAACTTTCTTGTGTTTAAATATGCATTTGGTTAATACAGAAAATTCATTAACTCTGGCAGATGGATTGCTTGTATGACAATTAACAAAATAACCAAATTATTAAGCCAATTGATTAACAGTCCCTGTGAGGTCTTGGTGCAGTTTAATTAGGTTTCAGCCCCGGAGCCCCGAGGTGATGTTACAGCTCTACACAACCCTGGTTACACTGCTCTTGCAGGACCGTGTTCAGTTCCGGTCGCCCCATCGTATGAGGATGTGGAAGCTTTAGAGAGGGTGCAGACGAGATTTACCAGGATGCTGCCTGGATTAGACAGCGTGTCTCATCAGAACAGGTTGAGTGAATTAGGGCTTTTCTCTTTGGAGAGGAAGAAGATGAGAGGCGACTTGTAGAGGTGTGCAAGATGACAGAGTGGACAGCCAGTGACCTTTTCCCCAGGGTAGAAATGGCTAATCCGAGGGGGAATAATTTTAAGGTGATTGGAGGAAGGTACAGGAAGAATGTCAGAGGTAGATTATTTTACACACAGGGGCAATGGTAGAGGTAGACACATTAGGGACATTTTAGCAACTCTTAGATGGGCATGTGGATGATAGAAAAATGAAGGGCTATGTTGGAGGGAAGGGTTAGATTGGTTTTAGAGTAGATTGAAAGGACAGCACAACATCGTGGGCCAAAGGGTCTGTAGTGTGCTGGAATGTTCTATGAAAGATGCTGTGTGTATTCCATCACCAAAAGGGACTGCAGCAACATAAAGAAGAAACCAATCACACCATAAATGCTGCCCTGTCAACACAAGTAAGCTCCACACACCTGAACGCACCGAAAGTTCACTGGTACAGGGCACCTCGTTTAGGAGTGGCCATCGCCAATAGCCTGTCATGTTCCAACCACGGCCAAGAAAGCCCACCAACACCTCCACTTTCTTGAGAGGCTGAAAACATCTTGCAAGTCCCTGTTGACCCTCACCAATTTTTGTAAAAGCACCACCAAATGCATTCTGACTGGATGCATCATGACTTGGTAAGGCAATCACAGAGAGTTGTAGACACAGTTCAGCATATCACAGGAAACAGCCAGCCCTCCACAGACCCTGTCTGGACTTCATACTCTCAGAAAACAGCTCCCCCCCCCCCACCATGGACTCTGTATACACCTCACTCACAGAAAACAGTTTTGACTCTGTCAAAACTTCTCACTGCTTCTGTAAAGCAGCCAGCATAAAGACCCCACCCTTCTCTCCTCTCCCATCGGGAAAGATACAAAAGCACGTGGACTGTTGCTGCAAAATATACAAGACAGTGACAATAATACTAATTCTGATCTTAATAATGCATTGATATTGATCTGGTTCCTCTAAGTATTTGTGGAAGGATATTTGTTTTACAAATTGAAGTACACATGGATTATCAATTTCACCTGCATTTATCAAATTATTCACTGATTCTATCTACTTCAGTGGAAGTTATAAAAGCAAACGTTACCCATAAATTGTGCTTGTCAAGATAGTGATAGTTGGTAACCTTCTGGGTGTGGAAGTGAAAGTAAAAATTCCTTCTTCCGTAGAGGTACAGTATCTTGGAAAATAAGGGGCTTGGGAGATTTTGAGAATACATTAGAAGCTTATTACTGCACAGGAGCCTTTACAATGCTCGATTTATCCAGTTGTGTCCCAGGGGACAGATCACTTCTGTCGCTCGACAATCTAACATCAAGGTTTGATCCCTAAAGCAAGCCAAAACAATCAGGAAATGGTTTCATAATCCTTGGCAGATACTTGAGAGAAGGGAGAGGTTGAAAGTCAGTTGTGCAAGGTTATAGCAATTGTCATATTAAAATACATGACTGAAATTAAACACCCTTAATTCAACAGCAATTTTAATGAAAATCACCAATTTAGCCATATGATCCCAGAACACACAAAGCAAAGAGAAACATGCTTGGCCTGTTCAACACTAACATTAAGCCGTGAATCTGATGTTTTTCAACAGCAGTACACTGCAAAACATAAAAAATTACTGTAAGTTAGAATAAGAAATATACAAAAGATAAATAATAGTGCAAGAAGAGCGAAATAGTGAAGTGATGGCAGACATCCCACCCTGCAAAAACTCATTTCAGGGAGGTAGCACCATCAATTTGCGGGAGACTTCCGGGAGGGGTGGGATGTCTGCAATAGAGTAGCTCCTTAGCAGCTGGCCAGCTAGTTTAAATAATGTTAGCTATGCTAATGAACGAATGACACCTGTTAAACTCACCTCAACACGTCTTTTACAGTCTTAACCCACCATGGGCAATAGAAAAGTCACTGTTGCAAACAGCACAGCGAGCAACACTATCATTATTTTGACCCCTATTAGGCAGCGGTACACTTTAGTGTAGTCTGGGGTGATGTATGTTTTATATTTTTTTGGAACACTCTGACATGGCGCGCTCTCACTGTCTCTCTCTCTCGTGGTCGCTCTTGCGCTCTCTCTTGCTTTTCTCTCGCTCGCTCTCAAAAAACTTGATTTCCGTGATATTGTATATAATTTGCGGGCATCAGAGAGCCACTATTAATATGCGGGAGAGGTGGGATGTCTGTGATGTTCTTGGTTCAGGGACCGTTCAGGAATCCGACGCAGGTGAAGAAGCTGCTCCCAAACTGCTGAGTGTGTGTCTTCATACTCCTGATGGTAGCAATGAAAAGAGAGTGTGTCCTGGGTGCTCAGTGACCCTGATAACAGGCACAGCCTCTTTGAGGCATTACCTTTTAAAGATGTCCTCGATGGCTGGTGCCCACGATGGAGCTGGCTGAGTTTACCACCCTCTGCAGCTTTCTGTGATCCTCTGCAGTGGCTGCTCTGTACCAGACAGACTGTGCTCACCCTTTCCATTTCTGATCCCTCAGCAAGGACTGGTGTGTGTTCCCTCAACTTCCCCTTCCTGGTCCACAATCAACTCATTGATCTTAGTGACACTGAGTGCAAGGTTCTTGTTGAGATACCACTCAACCTGTTCATCCATCTCACTCCCACATGGCTCCTCGTCACCATCTGAAATTCGGCCATTAAGACCTTAAGATGTTGGGGCAGAATTTGACCATTTGGCCCATTGAAGCAACTCCGCCATTCCATCCAATTTTTCTCTCAGCCCCAATTTCCTGCGTTCTCCCCTTATCCCTTCATGCCCTGATACAATTAACAATTTTATCACTGGCAAATTTGTAGATGGTGTTTAAGCTGTGCCTAGCCATACAGTCATGGGTGTAGAGAGAGAAGATCAGTGGGACAATCATAAACACCCTTGAGATGTGCCAATGTTCACTGTCAGCGAGGAATGTTATTTCTGATCTGCAGTGACATTTCACATCCCTCAAATAAACCTCCCCTCAGGCCACTGTCCCCTTTTATACAAATAAACCTCCCCTCAGGCCACTGTGTCCCCCTTTATACAAATAAACCTCCCCTCAGGCCACTGTGTCCCCCTTTATACAAATAAACCTCCCCTCAGGCCACTGTGTCCCCCTTTATACAAATAAACCTCCCCTCAGGCCACTGTGTCCCCTTTTATACAAATAAACCTCCCCTCAGGCCACTGTGTCCCCCTTTATACAAATAAACCTCCCCTCAGTCCACTGTCCCCCTTTATACAAATAAACCTCCCCTCAGGCCACTGTCCCCCTTTATACAAATAAACCTCCCCTCAGGCCACTGTGTCCCCCTTTATACAAATAAACCTCCCCTCAGGCCACTGTGTCCCCTTTTATACAAATAAACCTCCCCTCAGGCCACTGTGTCCCCCTTTATACAAATAAACCTCCCCTCAGTCCACTGTCCCCCTTTATACAAATAAACCTCCCCTCAGGCCACTGTCCCCCTTTATACAAATAATCCTCCCCTCAGCCCACTGTGTCCTCGTTTATACAAATAAACCTCCCCCCAGCCCACTGTCCCCCTTCATACAAATAAACCTCCTTCCCAGCCCACTGTGTCCTCGTTTATACAAATAAACCTCCCCCCAGCCCTCTGGCCCAGTTTATACAAATAAACCTCCCCCCAGCCCACTGTCCCCCTTTATACAAATAAACCTCCCCCCAGGCCACTGTGTCCCCGTTTATACAAATAAATCTCCCCCCAGCTCACTGTCCCCCTTTATACAAATAAACCTCCTCCCAGGCCACTGCCCCCCTTTATACAAATAAACCTCCCCCCAGGCCACTGTCCCCCTTTATACAAATAAACCTCCCCCCAGGCCACTGTGTCCCCATTTATACAAATAAATCTCCCCCCAGCTCACTGTCCCCCTTTATACAAATGAACCTCTCCCCAGCCCACTGTGTCACTGTTTATACAAATAAACCTCTCCCCAGCCCACTGTGTCACTGTTTATACAAATAAACCTCCCCCCAGGCCACTGTCCCCCTTTATACAAATAAACCTCCCCCCAGGCCACTGTGTCCCCATTTATACAAATAAATCTCCCCCCAGCTCACTGTCCCCCTTTATACAAATAAACCTCCCCCCAGCCCACTGTCCCCCTTTATACAAATAAACCTCTCCCCAGCCCACTGTGTCACTGTTTATACAAATAAACCTCTCCCCAGCCCACTGTCCCCGTTTATGCAGACAGATAAACCTCGCTCTCAGCCCACTGTATCCCGCATTTTACAGACTTCCTGTGTAAACAACAAAAAAAATCAGTCTATTCAACATCTTTGGAAGTTTATTCTGCACGCTTTCTAGAACAAAAGACTATGTTTTATAATAATTTTAAATTACCAGTAGGATATGAAGGAAATTATACAATTGCTTTGTTTATATCTTAGCCTGGTTAAAAATAAACCACAAGGGCAAAAATAAACAGAACTCATTTGGGGATTTAGGAAGTGACAAGTTCAATTCTGTGTCTTCAAAAGGCTATGCCTCAAAAAGACGGCATCCATCATTAAGCATCACCATCACCTACTATGTGTCTCCTTCTCATGGCCACCATTGAGAAAGATGCACAGGAGCCTGAAGACACACACATTTCAGGAACAGCTTCTTTCCCTCTGCTATCAGATTTCTGAACGGACAATGAAAGCACGAACACTGCCTCGCTAGTTTTGGCTCACTTTTTTTGCTCTACTTATTTCATTTAATTTTTTTTTATTATAAGTTATAGAAGGAAATATATACTCTCTCTAAACTTATTCATTTTTATTTAAAGACACAACGTGGAACAGGCCCATCTGGGCCACTGAAATGCACCGGCCAGCAACCCACTAATTTAACCCTAGCCTAATCACAGGACATTTTCAATGACCAATTAACCTTTGAACCAGTCGGTCTTTGGACTGTGGAAGGATCCCAGAGCACCCAGGGAAACCCATGTGGTTCATGGGGAGAATGAAGAGACTCCTTACAGACAGTGGCGGAATTGATCTCCGACCTCCAGAATGCCTCGCGCTGCAATTACATCGCACTGAGTGTTACATTACTGGATTTTATTGTAATTCAGTGTTTAAGTCTTGCACTGTACTGCTGCCACAAAACAACACATTTCACAACATATATCAGTGATAACAAACCTAATTCAGATTCTGGGAAAACAGAATTATTCAAAGGAGTCAGAACAAAATGACAACCAAATTTATAAGCCATTATACAGTGCTTATAAAAAGTATTCACACCACCGCCCCCCCGCCCCTGGGAAGTCTTCATGTTTTATTGTTTTACAACACTGAATCACAGTGGACTTAATTTGCCTTTTTTGACACTGATCAACAGAAAAACTCTTTCATGTCAAAGTGAAAACAGATCTCTACAAAGTGATCAAAATTAATTACCAATATAAAACACAAAATAAATGATTGCAGAAGTACTTCCCCCCCCCTTTTATATGACACCAAATCATCACTAGTGCAGCCAATTGGTTTTGAAAGTCACATAATTAGTTAATGGGTATCTGTTTTTGGAGACCTGCGTGCAGTCAAGGAGTTTCAATTGATTATAGTAGAATTGATTACAGTGCGATCATGTTTGCTGTTGTGTGCTGGGGCAGCAGGCTGAGGGTAGCAGACACCAACAGAATCAACAAACTCATTCGTAAGGCCAGTGATGTTGTGGGGATGGAACTGGACTCTCTGACGGTGGTGTCTGAAAAGAGGATGCTGTCCAAGATGGCATGCCATCTTGGACAATGTCTCCCATCCACTACATAATGTACTGGGTGGGCACAGCAGTACATTCAGCCAGAGACTCATTCCTCCGAAACGCAATACAGAACGTCATAGGAAGTCATTCCTGCCTGTGGCCATCAAACTTTACAACTCCTCCCTTGGAGGGTCAGACACCCTGAGCCAATAGGCTGGTCCTGGACTTATTTCCTGGCATAATTTACATATTACTATTCAACTATTTATGGCTTTATTACTATTTAATTATTTATGGTGCAACTGTAACAAAAACCAATTTCCCCCCGGGATCAATAAAGTATGACTATGACAAAACACACCTGCATCTGGAAGGTCCAACTGCTGGTGAGTCAGTGTCCTGGCAAAAACTACACCACAAAGACAAAAGAACACTTCAAGCAACTCCGCAAAAAAGGTTATGAAAAACACAAGTCAGGAGATGGATACAAGAAAACTTCCAAGTCACTGAATATCCCTTGCAGGACAGTTAAATCAATCATCAAGAAATGGAAGGAATATGGCACAATTGTAAATCTGCCTGGAGCAGGGTGTTCTCAAAAACTGAGTGAACGTGCAAGGGGACTAGTCACAGAGGTCACCAGGAGACCTGTGGCAACTCTGGCGGAGTTACGAGTTTCAGCGGCTGAGATGGGAGAGACCGCACCAGCGCTTCACCAGTGGCAAAGGGAAAGCCACTGTTGAAAAAAAACTCATGAGAACTCAGCTAGCGTTTGCAAGAAGGCATGTGGGAGACTTTGAAGTCAGCTGGAAGAACTTCTATGGTCTGATGAAACCAAGTGGGAGGAGGTGAACACTTTTTATATTACACAGAATTAGGAGGAGTATAGATAAGGTAAATGCAAGTAGGCTTTTCTGATTGAAGATGAATGGACTACAACTGGATGTTAAGGGTGTTTAAGAGGAACACGCGAGGAAGTTTCTTCACTCAGAGAGGGTGGTGCGAGCTGCCAGTGGAAGTGGTAGGTGTGATTTCGATTTCAACATACAAGAGAAGTTTGAATAAGTACAAGGATGGGAAGGGCATGGAGGGCTATGGTCCAGGCGTAGCTCGAGGGGGAGTAGGCAGTTTAAATGTTTCAACATAGACTAGATGGGCCGAAGGGCCTGTTACTGTGTTTCACTTTTCTCTGACTATTAACCTGGATAGTAATCACCATTAACTCGCAAACAATCCCATAACTTGTGAAGTAAAAATTTCCCAGGCAAGTTATATGGATAATCTTAGCAAAGCTGACAGAAGGTCTCACTGGGTGACTTTCCATGGAATTAATAGCTATGTTGTATTTCTATCATAAGTCCTAATTATTTTAAAAACTATTTAAGATATAAACAAAGTGATTATGTAAGTCCTTTCATAGGGGTAACGGCACCCCTTTGTAACCAGTGACTAAGTCTGAGGAAACTGTTGCAATGTTGGCAGCAACTCACTAATAATGAGTCTCACACAAACAAATGCTTTTGTAAACAATGTGGTGTTATTGGAAGAATAAATGTTGGCCATGGGACCAAAGTGAACTCCCAGCATTTGAACGTTCTGTTTCAATCCACCTAAGGCGAGACAGACAGACAGACAGACAGACACACACACAGACACACTCACTCAGCAGGTCAGGTAGCATCTGTGGAGAGGAATAAACTGTTGACTTCTGGAACTGAGACCCTTCATTAGATCGTAACACACAGAAGCAGAGTTAGTCCATTCAGCCCAGCGAATCTGCTCCGCCATTCCATCATGGCTGATCCCGGATCCCACTCAATCCCATACACCTGCCTTCTCACCATATCCGTTCATGTCCTGACTGATCAGGAAACGATCAATTTTCATATAAATATACCCAAGGTCTTGGCCTCCACCGCTGTCTGTGGCAGAACATTGCGCAGATTCACTGCTCTCTGGCTAAAATAATTCCCCCTTACCTCTGTTCTAAAAGGTTCCCCCTCAATTTTGAGGCTGTACCCTCCAGTTCTGGATACCCCCACCAAAGGAAACAACCTCTCCACATCCACCTTATCTAGTTCTTCCACATTCAGTAGGTTTCAGTGAGATCCCCATGCAGCGTTTTTTATGTTGTTTTATTTAGAGATACTGTGACAGTATTAGGTATATTTAAGGCAGAGGTTGATAGACTCTTGTTTGGCCAGGGCATGAACGGCTACGGGGAGAATGCAGGAGACTGGGGTTGAGAGGAAAATTGGATCAGCCATGATGAAATGGCAGAGCAGACTCATTATAATTGGTCTTGGAGTAGGTTAAAAGGTCACATAACATTGTGGGCCGAATGGTCTGTACTGTGATGTAAAGCTCTATAAGATGCAAGATATAAATTAAGCTGTACTACCTTACTTCTGTAGGAGTTCAGACGTCATCTGTTTACTTTTCAAGCTCCAATACAGCAAATACACAGATGAACACACATAAAATGTCAGAGGAACTCAGCAGGCCTGGCAGTATCTATAGAAAAGAGTAAACAGTCCCGAAGAAGGGTCTCGGCCTGAAACGTCGACTATTTATTCATTTCCACAGATGCCGCCTGGCCTGCTGAGATCCTCCAGCATCTTGTGTGTATTGCTTGGATTTCCGGAATCTGCAGAATCTCTCTCATTTGAATTACACAGATGAGACTGAGTGGTTCACCTTGCTACCTTCCGGCCCTCACCTGGACTCACCTATCCCCCCCCCCCACCCCACCCGACTCTTATTCCAGCTCTTATCCCTTTTCCTTTCCAGTTCTGATAAAGAATCTGCGCCCGAAACACCGACTGTTCATTCCTCTCCATAGTTGCTGCCTGATCTGCTGACTTCCTCCAGTATTTCATGTGTGTTGCTCTCAATTTCCAGCATCTGCCGGAATCCAGATGTAGTTATGACTTGCTGCTCCACTGCAAAGTCCCTTCAAGGTATAGCTACCCTGAAGTTTAAATCTTCGATGGGAGTTTAGTGAGACTCTCTCTCACTACTCCCCCTCTGAGATCTCTGCGGCTCCCCAGCTCTTTAACCACCTACTCACCCAGCCTCCCCCACCCACCTTACCCCTCACCTGATCTCACCTATCATCAGCCATCAAATCTGGGCAGAAAAGTGTTTGATGGGGCTGAATGCAGACAATTATAAGGTCCTGCATTTTGAAAGGTCAAAGGCAAGAAAAAAGTAAATAGTTAATGGCTGGTCCATTCAAAGTGTTGCTATTGGTTTATTATTGTCACGTGCACTGAGATCCAGTGAAAAATTGTCTTGCGTAAGATTCATACATATCAGATCGTTACAGAGGGAGAACAATAACAGAATGCAGAATAAAGTGTCACAGTTACAGAGAAAGTGCAGTACAGGCAGACTATAAGGTGAAAGGTCATGACAAGGTAGATTGTGAGGCCAAGAGTCCATCTTATCATACAAATGGTCCATCCATGAGTCTGGAAACAGCAGGGCAGAAGCTGATAGTCAGCCTGGTGGTACGTGATGGGAGAGGGGAGAGGAGAAAAATCTGGGGTGGGTGGGCGGGCTTTTGATTATGCTAGCTACTTTACTGAGGCAGTGAGAAGTGTAGGGAGCCATCATCATGTCCAAGTCATCAAAACGCTTTGTAAGGAAAATAGTTACAGAAAAAAAAATGTAGGCATAATCGTGACATTAGTCACTTGTCAGTGCACAGGAGTTAGAGAAGTTTCTCCTCCCTAGCTTCAGGGTCTCAACACAACTGCAGTAACTCCAGTGGCCTTGCGGCAAACACTAACATCCATTCACGGGTGTTTGATATGAAGGTGCAGTGCCATAACAAGCCAAGAACAAAATGCCCACCTAGACGTCATAAGTAGCAGATGGAATGGGAAGCGTACGACCATGCACTTTGGTAGAAGGAATAAAGGCATGGAGTATTTCTAAATGGGAAGAAAATTCAATATCAAAGGAGCAAAGGGACTTGGGACTCCTTGTGCAGGATTCCCCAAAGGTTAACTTGCAGGTTAAGTCGGTGGTAATGAAGGCAAATGCAATGTTGGTGTTCATCTGAAGAGACCAGAATGCAAGAGCAAGGATGTCATGCTGAGTCTTTATAGGACATTGGTCGGACCGCACTTGAAGTACTGTGAGCAATTGTGGGTCCCTAATCTGAGAAAGGACGTGCTGGTGGAGGTGGAGCAGAGTGACGATAGCACTAAACGGCGACTTCTTTGCTTGCATCTTCGGAAACAGCTCTATTTCTATCTTTGATATCTCTTTTTCTCCCCTTCCAAGGTTCTTTTGAAGACCCTGACCTGGAGTTACACTCCGACTTCGGTTCTTTGACCCGGAGTTACACCCTGATCTCCGAATGGGACCTACTCTCAGAGACTCACGACCGGCCGCTTTTCGATGTGCCAAGGACGTGGCCTAGAAAACTAGCGCACCTTCAGGGTGCTGGATTTTCGTGGCTCTGGAGGCAGGCAGATTCAAGGCTGGTGCCAACGACGACCTATGCGTCGCAGGAGAACAGGGAAGATCGGAAGAAGCGAGCTTGCTGTTGGCTGTGTGCCCAATGGCACGGAGCTCGGAAAAAGTGACGCAACAGACTTCTCACACCATAAATCCGTCTCCCTTCTTGCTGTGAAACAGGGACACTTCTTTTTCCCTTACTAGGGAGAGAGAGAGCCTGTGGTATGTCAAATAGCAGGTGAATGAGTAGTCTTTGGGGTATTGCAAGTTTGTGTCTTTAATGATGCTTTGCTGCATGCTTGAGTGCTCAGTGGGGGGGGACGATGCTTTTTTGCTGGTGGGGGAGGGTCATCGCTTTGCTGCTGCTTGTGCGTGGGAGGGGGGAGTTGGGGGGGGCGGGGGCTTTGGGGTTTTAACATTTAATTGTCATTCATTCTTTGGGGCACTCCTCTGTGTTCATGGATATTTGCGAAGAAGAATTATTTCAGGATGTATGTTGTATATATTTCTCTGACATTAAGTGTACCTATTGGTGTTGGAGAAGGTCCAGCTGGTTCACGAGAATGATTCCAGGAATGAAAGAGCAGGTATACGAGAGTGATTGATGACTCTGGGCCTGTACTCACTGGAGTTTAGAAGAATGAGGGTGGATCTCATTGAGACCTATCGAATGTAGAAAGGCCTAGATGGCGCCACATGGCACTTGGAACAGCATGTTCAAAACTCCGCCTGGGCAAGACAGCACACACAGGTAAATCCAGGCCACTGTAAAACTGCATTAACTGTACCATCCAAAAGAACCGAAACTCGAACATAGAACACTACAGCACAGACAGGCCATTCGGCCCACGATGTTGTACTAACCTAAATAAACCTACTCCATGATCAAACTTCTTGTGGCTGCCTCCCCTCTCACACAGCCCATAACTCTCCACTTTTCTAACTTACAGCAGCATCACAGGTACATTTCAGAGAAGCAGCATTCGCAAGAAAAACAAATTATTACATGAAAAAATACAAACAGAACGAAAAACAGAAGTAATTTCAGGGCAAATTGATCAGAGTGGTCATAGTGTTACTACATTGTAGTGATGATAAGGGTTTTACTAGCTGAACTTAAGCACTGAATGTTACAGCACAGTCAAGACCCTTCAGCCCACTACGTGGTGCCATCCTTTTAGCTACTCTAAGAATCAATCTAACATAGGTCCCTATTTTACTATTATCCATGTACCCATCTAAGAGCCTCTTAAATGCTCCTAACGTCTCTGCCTCTACCACCACCTCTGGCAGCACGTTCCACACACCCACCGCTCTGTGTAAAAGCAAACCTTACTTCTGACACTCCCCCACACAACTTGATCAAGAATTTGAAGAAAGAGGCACCAAGTTATTTTCTGATGAGTGTACAGCACCATTGTAATGTTAAATAAGCCCCTATATTTTGTTAGAAGTTTGCACATCTAAAAGTTCAACAACCTCTCTAAGTGCACTGTGGAGAGTATCCTGAATGGTTGCATCACAGCCTACTATTGAAATACCAATGCCCAAGAATGGAATTACCTGCAAAAAGTGCTGGATACAGCCCAGTCCATCACAGAAAAAAACTCTCCCCACCACTGAGCACATCTACATAGAGCGCTGCCACAGGAAAACAGCATCTAGACACCCGCCGCCATCCAGGCCATGCTCTCTTCTCGCCACTGCCATCGGGAAGCGAGTACAGGAGCCTCAGGATCCACACCACCAGGTTCTTGAACAGTTATTGCCCCTCAACCATCAGCCCTTCAGCTCTTGAACCAGTGTGGATAACTTCACTCACTACAACAAGGAACTGATTCCACAACCTATGGCCTCAATTTCAAGGTCTCTACAACGTGGGTTCTCAATATTATTTACTATTTATTTATCAGTATTTGTTTTATTTTTGAATTTGCAGTTTGTCTTTTGTACATTGGTTGTTTGTCAGTCTCTGTGTGTAGTTTTTCCATTGGTTGAGGACGAGATTTAAAAAAAGGATCAGCCACGATTGAATGGCGGAGCAAACTCGATGGGTCAGGTGTCCTGACTCTGCTCCTGTGTCCTATGTGTTATGATTCCATTGTATTTTTTTGTTCTACTGTGAATGCCTGCAAGGAAATGATTCTCAGGGTGGTATATGGTGACATGCACGTACTTTGATAGTAAATCTAGTTTGAACGTTGAAACAGATGACAGGCTATACTGTCAGCACATACAACAGGAAACAGTTGTCATAATACTATTCTGTGTACACTCGCTGAATATTGTGAAGTCATCTACTACCTCACGTTGTGAGATGGATGTAAGATTTAAATAAATTCAAATTCAAAGACTGTTTGATGTGTAGTTGCTATGACAGATTGGGCACATGAAGAGACCGAAAACCAGCCCAAATCTGATTTGAAGGCTTTGATATTTAAATAGTATGCGTGCATTATAAATAAAAACACGTTTCACCTTAAGTAGATGGGATGGGGAAGACAGCACGTGGCATGCTTGGCTTGATGGGTTGACGTACAGAACATTAAAGTTTGGGTTGGTATGATGTAACTTTACAAAGCTCTGGTTAGACCACAACTGCAGTATGTATGTGTATGTACACCTGAAGATGGGGCTGTGCTGGACAGAGTGTACACAGATTCACCAGGATGCTGCCTGAGCAGAGGATGTTAGTTATGGGGAGAGACTGGACATGACGGGCTTATGTGCCCTAACGCAGAGGAGGCCAACAGATGACATGAATACTGTTGTAACAGGCTTACATACTGAAGATTGCTAGAATCTTGTTTCAAAAACAAGAGTGCGCAGTTTTAAAGTAAAAGAAAAGAGCTTTAAAGGGAATTAAGAGAAAGTTTTTTTTTAAATCTGGGATGCTCTTCCAGAGGAAGTGATGGAGACAGATACACTCACCACGTTACGAGAAATTTGAATCTACACTTAAACAATGAGCCACAGAGAGAACAGATTTAATGCAAGGGAATAATTCGTCCAGTTTGGCAAAAGGACATGATGGGTTGGGGAACTGTTTCATGCTCTGCACAATTCTATTAACCAGAACCAAGTTTATTGCCACTGACTTGTATTCAAGACTGTTTGATGTCATTTCCTGTATACAAGTGTAAAGGAGAATGAAACAATTGTTAGTCCGGATCTGATACAGTACAAAGAAAACACAATAAGATAAAGAACAAAATAGAAAAAAACCATTAAATAAGTACATAAGATAGCTGATATACATTGATTGTACGTCCATAAAGTGACGCTAAGCACAGGAGTGTCTGTACGTAAGGTGACTGACAGGAAGTGAGAAGGTGGTGGTGATGGGGGTGTGTGGAGGTGTTGATCAGCCTTATTGCTTGTGGAAAGTAACTGTTTGTGAGTCTAGTCGTCCTGGCGTGGATGCTACGTAGTCTCCTCCCTGATGGGAGTGGGACAAACAGTCCATGAGCAGGGTGGGTGGGATCCTTCATGATGTTACTGGCATTTTTCTGTATTTGTGTCCTTGATAGCATGACATTTGTTGTTTTGCAATAGCAGTACATTGCAGAGACATCAAATTAGTATAAATTATAAAATAAATACACAGTGCAAAGCGAAAGGAATCACAAGGTGGTGTTCATGGACTGTTCAGAATTCTGATGGTGCAGGGGAAAAAACTGATTCAAAGAAAATCACTGAATGTGGGTCTTCAGGCCCCTGTACCTCCTCCCCAAGTGGTGTTTCAGTGTACATGTGATAAATCAAAGTTGATGTAATCCAGTGGTAGTAATAGGAAGAGGGTTTAGCCCTCTTGTCTACAAGTTTAACAATGAATATAAAATATTCAAAGCAGCTTCAAATATGATGATAGAATATCAAATGTGATGGCAGAATATAGTATTAATGGTAAGACTCTTGGCAGTGTGGAGGATCAGAGGGATCTTGGGGTCAGAGTCCATAGGACAGTCAAAGCTGCTGTGCAGGTTGACTCTGTGGTTAAGAAGGCGTACAGTGCATTGGCCTTCATCAATTGTGGGATTGAGTTTAGGAGCCGAGAGGTAATGTTGCAGCTATATAGGACCCTGGTCAGACCCCATTTGGAGTACTGTGCTCAGTTCTGGTCGCCTCACTACAGGAAGGATGTGGAAACCATAGAAAGGGTGCAGAGATTTACAAGGATGTTGCCTGGATTGGGGAGCATGCCTTATGAGAACAGGTTGAGTGAACCCGGCCTTTTCTTCTTGGAGCGACGGAGGATGAGAGGTGACCTGATAGAGGTGTACAAGATGATGAGGCATTGATCATGTGGATAGTCAGAGGCTTCTTCCCAGAACTGAAATGGCTAGCATGACAGGGCACAGTTTTAAGGTGCTTGGAAGTAGGTACAGAGGAGATGTCAGGGGTAAGTTTTTTTTTTAAAAACGTAGAGAATGGTGAGTGCGTGGAATGGGCTGTCAGTGATGGTGATGGAGGCGGATACGATAGGGTCTTTTAAGAGACTCCTGGAAAGGTACATGGAGCTTAGAAAAAAAAGAGGGCTATGGGTAACCCTAGGTAATTTCTCAGGTAAGGACATGTTCGGCACAGCTCTGTGGAATGAAAGGCCTGTATTATGCTATAGATTTTTCAATGTTTCTATACTTCGATACATCTTGCAGGAATCCACTCTCCCACAAATTCACATCACCTAAAATTTTTTAACTGCGCATTTACTGGCCCAAGTTTCCGACATATTTAAAGCGGAGCTTGATAGGCTTTTGGTTAGTCAGGGGATCAAAAGTTTACGGGGAGAAGGCAGAAGAATGGGGTTGAGAGGGATGATAAATCAGCCGTGATGGAATAACTGACCCAAAGTAACCAGTTGTGTTTATTTCATCCACAAAATGCTGGAGGAACTCAGCAGGCCAGGCAGCATCTATGGAAAAAAGTACAGTCAACATCTTGGCCCCAGACGTCGACTGTACTTTTTTTCCATAGATGCTGCCTGGCCTGCTGAGTTCCTAAAGCATTTTGTGTGTGTCACTTGGATTTCTGGCATCTGCAGACTCTCTCTTGTTAGTGTTTTTTTCATGTTCAACATTTAAAACAGATTACCTTGTTAATTAACAGGGAATAATTAACCAAGAGGATTGGTTGCCTATTTTGGAGAAAATCAGTGGTTTTATTTATCACTTTGAGGTAAAGCCCACTCCATTACAAGCCCTCCACGTACAAGACTGAGTACGTTTATAAGGAGCTCTGTCGTAGGAAAGCAGCATCCGTCATCAAGAACCCCCACCATCCAGACAATGCTCTCTTCTCACTTCAACCTTCGGGAAGAAGGTACAGGAGCCTTAGGACTCACACCATCAGGTCTAGGAACAGTTATTACCCCTCAACCATCAGGCTCCTGAACCAGTGGTTTAACTTCACTCACCTCAACACTGAACAGATTCCACAACTTATGGACTCACTTTCAAGGACTCTGCAGCTCATGTTCTTAGTATTATTTATTTACTTATTAATTATTATTATTTGTTCTATTCTGTATCTGCAGTTTATCTTCTTTTGCACATTAATTGTTTGTCACTGTGTGTAGTTTTTCTATTGACTCTATTGTATTTCTTTGTTCTACTGTGAATGCCTGCAAGAAGATAGATCTCAGGGTGGTGTATGGTGATGTATACCTCAGGAAGGAGGTACAGGAGCGTCAGGACAAGGACTGTCAGACTGGGTAACAGCTTCTTCCCTCAGGCTGTGAGACTAGTGAATACCCTGCCACCACCGAGGTCTCGTCACGAGGACAGCCAGTTGTTTACTGTTTACCTGTGCTGTGCTCTACATATACTTTGAGTTATATTTTAATCTATTTGTGGTAGCATTATTCTAAGTGCTATGTGTGATAGATGTTTTGTGGATGCACTGTAGTCCGGAGGAATGTTGTTTTGTTTGGTTGTATATATGTCAGAATTGAATTGACTTTATTTCTTACATCTTTCATATACATGAGTAAAAATCTTTACGTTATTTCTCCATCTAAATATACAATGTGCAATCAGAGTAATTTATAATAAATAGAACAGTCAATGTAATATAGAGTACACTCAGATCAGTGCGAGTTCATCAGTCTGATGGCCTGGTGGAAGAAGCTGTCCCAGAGTCTGTTGGTCCTGGCTTCTATGCTGCAGTACTGCTTCCCGATGGTAGCAGCTGGAATAGATTGTGGTTGGGATGGTTTGGGTCTCCAATGATCCTTCGGGCCCTTTTTACACACCTGTCCTTGTAAATGTCCTGAATCATGGGAAGTTCACAACTACAGATGCGCTGGGCTGTCCGCACTACTCTCTGCAGAGTCCTGCGCTTAAGGGAGGTACAGTTCCCACACCAGGCAGTGATGCAGCCAGTCAGGATGCTCTCAGTTGTGTCCCTGTAGAATACCAAACTTCCTCAGAGGTGCTGTTGTGCCTTTTTCACCACACAGCTGGTGTGTACAGACCACGCGAGGTCCTCGGTGATGTTCATGCCAAGGAACTTGGAAGTTGTTTACCCTCTCAACCCCAGATCCATTGATGTCAATAGGGGTTAGCCCATCTCCATTCCTCCTGTAATCCACAACCAGCTCCTTTGTTTTTGCGACACTGAGGGAGAGGTTGTTTTCTTGACGCCACTGTGTCAGAGAGATGACTTCTTCCCTGTAGGCCACCTCATTATAGTTTGAGACAAGTCCAATCAATGTAGTGTCATCGGCAAATTCAATTAATAAACTTGAACATAATATATGTACTTTGATAATAAATTTACTTTGAATTTGAATCAGGTTAATTAAACCTCATCTCTCAAAGCAGAATAGGAATCACCAAAAATTTTTTTCATGACATGAAAAATCATTTTCTGGCATTGAGTCTTGAACTTCAGCATTTTTAGGATACAATTAGAAGTTAGCAACAATGAAAATACAGCACTTCCAAAGTTAGAAATTGCACTGATCAGCCTTCAATGAATTTGTTCAGGAACCCAAGGTCACCAGCACCTCCATAAGAGCATTTCCAGAGAGTACAAACACTGAGATTTCCAAATGCCAGAGAGTACAAATACAATACACCCCAATTACCAAGATTCCCAAATACCAGAGAGTACAAACATCGAGATTTCCAAATGCCGGAGTACAAACACTATTTCCAAACGCCAGAGAGTACAAATACAGTACACCCCAATTATCGAGATTCCCAAATACCAGAGAGTACAAACACCGAGATTTCCAAATGCCAGAGAGTACAAATACAATACACCCCAATTACCAAGGTTCCCAAATACCACAGAGTACAAATAATGATTCCCAAATACCACAAAGTACAAATACTGAGATTCCCAAATACCAGCGAGTACAAATACCAAGATTCCCAATGCCATACACCACAATATACCGAGATTCCCAAATGCCAAAGACAACAAATACTGAACTGTGTAGTGGAGTGCACTGACATACCAGTGAAAGAAGAGCTATGGATCTATTTGCATAATGAGATGGCATTATTTTATGTGAGAATGGCATATGGCTCACGTGAATATTTATTTGAACATAATTTGATTTGCCTATTCAGGAATTCAGGTTGTTTAGTCTTGCTGAATCTCAAGTTATGAAAGCAACAGCATTCTTCTCCGTGAGGAAGTCTACAAGTTGTTTTGCTGGCTAGGAATAGATGAGATATCTGCTGGCATAATATGGGGCGCCATGGTCCCGTAGCAATTAACGCAACATGTTACAGTGCTAGCTGCAAGATCAGGGATCAATTCCAGCCACTATCTGTAAGGAGTTTCTACATTTTTCCCATGACGGTATGAGTTTCATCCAGATACTCCAGTGTCTTCCCACATTTCAAAGACGTGGGTTAGGGTTATAGAGTTGTGGGTTTGTTGTGATGGCATCAGAACATGGTGACACCTGGGGTTTCCCCACAGCAAATCCTCGGACTCTGTTGGTCACCGATGCAAACAACACATTTCATTGTTTGTTTTGTTGTACATGTGACAAATAAAGCTAATCTTTCTTTTCATCTCTCTTTGATATCTGATTCGAGAACCACAGAAGGTTTTGAATTACAAAATACTTATCACTTTTTTTTAAAAAGGAAAAAAAAAGTGCATTTTCATCAAATGTCAATGGCTTTGCATCTGATTTTCTTGTCCATTTTTTGTATAATCTTTTGACACTTGATGAGGATTCACTGAACAGTAACCAGGAAGCCTCAGAGTTTCTCCTTCCAAACTCCAGGCACAGAGACCATAAAGACCCACTGCAATATTGACCTGCACCAATTAACTCATCGACCTTTACATTAAACACTGACCTTTCTCATTGCTCAACTAAACCGCAGTATAGAACATTACAGAGCCTTCGGCCCAGGATGTTCTGCTGTGATTTTAAGACATTGGAGCAGAATTTGGCCATTCAGCCCATTAAGTCTTCTCCACCCTGTGATCATGGCTGATCCATTTTCCTTTCAACCCCATTCTCTTGCCTTCTCACGTAACATTTCACACCTTGAGTCTATCAGCCTCTGCCTTAAATACACCCAATGGCCTGGTTTCTACATCGACCTGTGCCAAAGAAATCCACAGATTCACCACCCTCTGGCAAAGAATTCCTCTTCATCTCCATTCCAACTGGACGCCCCTCTGTTCTGAGGCTGAGTCTCAAACACTCCTCATACGATAAGCCTTTCAATCCTGGAATTGTTTTTCTGAACCCCTTTTGAATCATCTCCAATGTCAGCACATCCTTTCTTAGATAAGGGGCTCAAAACTGAAACCCTGCCTTCTGGACTTGTTCCTCAGTCATACATGCATCTGCGAAATCACCCTGTTCTTACCCTCACTGGCGAGTGGCACGTTCAAGTTTATTGGCATTCAACAACTGTAGACATGTATACCGGCAAACAAAAAAATGTTCTTCTGCACCAAAGTGCACAACACAGTAACATACAACTCACACACAACACACAAAGTAGTATTACCACAAATAAATGAACAAATAATGAAATATATTCCAGAAAATTGACACTTAGCATAAGGCGCATTTATGACACAAATTAAGAAGTGAACAGTATAATGCCCCTGGCACTTCATAAGTGACGAGACCAGGGTGATGGCAGGGAGTTCAGTCTCACAGCCTGAGGGAAGAAGCCGTTTCCCATCCTGGCAGTCTTTGTCCTAATGCTATGGCACCTCCGGCTCGGTGGTGGTGGTGGGGGTTGTGGAACGGATGGGAGGGGTCAGTGACAATGCTGACTACCAAAGGAATGCCAGTCTCAGAAGATGGGCATGTTCGCATCATGGGCAAGACAGACTGGCATGGCATTAGTTGTAAACAGCCAGCTCCTTCACAGGCACAGCTGCCCCACCAGTGAGGACGTTTTCAAGAGGCGGTATCTCGAGAACGCAGTACCCATCACGAAGGACCCTCACCATCTGGGACATGCCCTCTTCACCTTAGCACCAGGTACAGCAAGTCAAGTCACTTTTTATTGTCACTTCCACCATAACTGCTGGTACAGTACACAGTAAAAATGAGACAACGTTTTTCAGGACCATGGTGCTACGTGAAACAATACAAAAACTACAGTGAACTACGTAAAAAACTACACAAAATCTACACTAGACTACAGACCTACCCAGGACTGCATAAAGTGCACAAAACAATAAATAATAACAAGACAATAGGCACAGTAGAGGGCAGTAGGTTGGTGTCAGTCCAGGCTCTGGGTGTTGAAGAGTCTGATGACTTTGGGGGAAGAAACTGTTACATAGTCTGGTCATGAGAGCCCCAATGCTTCAGTGCCTTTTGCCAGGTGGCAGGAGGGAGAAGAGTTTGTACAAGGGGTGTGTGGGGTCCTTCATAATGCTGTTTGCTTTACGGATGCAGCGTGTGGTGTAAATGTCTCTAATGGCCGGAAGAGAGACCCCGATGATCTTCTCAGCTGAAGGTACAAATTCAACGATTCAGGAACAACTTCTCCCCCTTCACCATCAGATTTCTGAATGGACAATGAAGCCACGAAGGCTACTTGACAATTCCTATAGCACGATTTAGGAATTTATGACAGTTTTCATTTCTGTGCACTGTTACTGCTGTTGCAAAACAACAAATTTCACATCATACAAGTCAGCGATAACAAACCTCATTCAGTTTCAGACCTTTGACCCAGCCTGCCAACTGGGGAATTTAAGCTTAAATAATTAAAACTTGCAAACAAAAGGATGTGGATTTCCTTCCCAGAAGATTGCTGTTGAACCAGATGGGCATTTACAACCAGATGGGAGTTCACTGGTTAACAGTGACTCAGATCAGGTTATTAATTGCCACAGGCTCTTCTGGGCAACACCGAAGCGAAGCAGTCAGCATAAAGCCATTACAACTCAAGGCTTTCCGGAATCCAGAATCCGGAATTCCAGCGTCCTCTGTAAGGAGTCTCCGTGGAATGCGTGGGTTTCCTCTGGGTGCTCTGGCCGTCCCTCACATTCCAAAGACTCACCGAATGGGTTAATTGGTTATTGTAAATTGCCCCGCGCTTAGATTAGGGTTAAGTTGGGTATGTCAGGGATGCTGGAGTGGCGCAGCTCAAAGGGCCAGAAGGGCTTACTCCACTCAGTATTGCCAACAAACAAATCCAGTCCATAAATCCACTTCAATCCCCTGGAAGTTTCAGGAATGCGCAATAACTGTTACCGTGTCCACATCCCACAGTTAAAAAGAAACTGTGCGTGTATTGTTGATAATAAAACAGCTCGGCCACGTATTATTAATACCAGCACAAGAGGCTATTCCACCTACTGGGTCTACACTGGCTCTTCATAGGGGCAGAATCAGGCCATTCAGCCCATCGAGTTTGCTCTACCATTCCATCATGGCTGATTCATTATCCCTCTCAACCCCATTCCCCTGACTTCTCCCCATAACCTTTAACACACTTACTAATCACGAACCTGTCAACCTTCGCTTTAAATATACCAACAACTTGGCCTGCACAGATTCACCAGACTCATCCTGTATTTATTTTCCAGGCATAACCATCAAAAGTCCCCTCATTCTCCTGACCCACCAGTACCAGGGGTCACATTCAGACTTATTTATCATGCCTACATCAAGGCATACAGTGAAGTGCGTTGTTTGCATTAACAACCAACACACACAAGGAAGTGCTGGGGGGGGGGGGGGGGGAACAGCCTGCAAGTGTTGCCACACATTCCGTCGCCAACACAGCGCGTCCACAATGTTCAACACCTTCGAAATGTGAGGTAATTCGAGTACCTACAGGAAGAACAGGTGATCACAGAGTGAACGTGCAAACTCCACGTAGACAGCAGCCAACATCAGGTCAAACTGGGGGCAGGGTTGCAATAACTAATTCTGAAAAACTACACGTAACTGCACGTCCTTTCCAAAAGAAATCAAAGTCTCAAAATGTATGGAAAAAAAAAATAAATTAACTAAAGGCAGCTTTGCCTTGCAGGGTGTACTTATGTTACCAAAGAGAAAACACTACGTTATTCACTCAGTGGCCACCCTATTAGTTACCTCCTGTACTTAATGAAGGGATGTTCATGGTCTTTTGCTGCTGTAGTCTTTCGGAACTATGTTATTGTGACATGAAATTTGTGGTTTTGTGGTTGCAGTACAGTGCAAAGACAAAAGTTAGTACAAATTACAAAATAAATAAATAATGGAAAACATAAAGAACAACAATTTAGTGCTCATAGACTGCTCATGAATCTGTTGGCAGAAGGGAAGAAGCTATTCCTTAATCATCGAGGATGGGTCAGGCTCCTGTATCTCCTCCCAGAGGATAGTAACAAGAAGAGGGCATGTTGTGGGTGATGAAGGTGCTACGTGTTGGATGTCACATTCTGAGGTACTGTCTCCTGAAGATGTCCTCCATTTTCATGAACACAGGAGATTCTGCAGACGCTGGAAATCTTGAGCAAGACACACGAAATGCTGGAGAAACTCAGCAAGTCAGGAAGCATCTATGGTGGGGGAAAGTGGCACTCCAATTTTACATAATTCTCACATTATTATACCCAGCACTGTGCAATACTCAGCATTAAAACAAATTCACAGCATGCATAGAGCTCAAAGCAAGGCTGCTGCCTAAATATTTATGAGTGGGTAGCATACAAAATTCCTGCACCTCATCCAAAAAACTTCTGAAAAATCCCTCGAGGAAACGTGAATTTTTTTTGTCAAAGGGCTATTTGTTTAAATCATCAAGAAGTGTTTATTAATAGGAGATGGAGAATTTTCATCCTTGTGCTGGTATTATTTATTGATGTTTTTCTTAACTAGAATTTATTTTAAAATTGACTTGCTCATTGATAATCTGCCAATGAAAAAAACACGTCTTAGAAAGCAGAGTGACAAGGCATTGATTATATCGCCTTGTACCTTTGCATTCACGTCTGACGAGGCAAGTTTGTAAAGAAACAGATTTAACTAATTAGCAACTCAATGACACCAATCATTGGCCTCTACAACTGATGTCCTCATCGAGTCATAGGAAACTACAATGCAGAAACAGGCCATTCGGCCCATCTAGTCCATGCCAATCCATTTAAACTGCCTACTCCCATCAACCTGCACCCAGATCATAGAATTATTTGCAGTTTGTTTTCTTTCGCACATCAGTTGCTTGTCAGTCTTTGTGTGTAGTTTTTCATTGATTCTGTCGCACTGCTCTGTTCTTCTGTGAATGCCTGCATGAAAATGAATCAGCAATCTGATAATAAATTTACTCTGAACTTTGACCAAACAGGTGTAGGGAAGGTAGTAAAGATTAGCTTTATCTGTCACATATACATTGAAAACACTGTGCAATGTGCCATTTTGCATCAAATCAAATCAGTGAGGATCTTGACCTTACAATCTACCTCGCCATGGTCTACCTCAACTGCACTTTCTCACCTTTGGGCCAGGAGTAGCACCTGCTTAGACTCACCCCTCCCGATCAGGGTCGTGTGAAACTATGGGATCAGGTGGTGGATGGTCGTAGGAGCAGCTGGTGCATATCACAAGTCCTGGTTATGTGACCACTGACACCAGGCGGACAATCTCTGAATAGTATTGACAATGGCTGGGCTCACCCGTCTTGTAAAGGCACTGCCCAGAAGAAGGCAATGGCAAACCACTCCTGTAGGAAAACTTGCCAAGAACGATCACTGTCATGGAAAGAGCATGATCACCCACCCCACGACATACAGCACGGATGAGAATGTTCCTTCTGTTAGCGTTCCAAGTTGCTGTTAGTGTTATCACTTCCATTTCAGAATACAGGAAAAAATTCTAACTCCAAAAATACATCTGTGCATATTCTGAAAGAATCATACTGTCAATACGTTGTAAAACAACAGTGGTAGAACAGGCCCAAATAGCTGAAACAATGATTACTTTAATCCTTCCTTCACAAAGTTGCCTCTGAGAGTTGTATACAAGAAATTTCAGTGAGTTGTGGATACGACTCAGCACGTCACAGGAACCAGCCTCCCTTCCGCGGGCTCTGTCCTTCCTTCTAATTGCATCGGTAAAGCAGTCAGCGTAATCAAAGTCCCCAGCCACACCAGCCACTCTCTCGTCTCCTCCCTCCCATCAGGTTTTCCCGGGGTTACAAAAGCATGAAAGCACGTACCACCAGGCCGACTAACAGCTTCCACCCTGCTGTTATCAGACACTTGACTGGAATTCCTGTCTGATAAGATGGACCCTTGGCCTCAAAATCCACCTTTTCATGACCTGCACTACCGTTTAACCTATAAGTCTTTATTCTGCATTGTTACTGTTTTACCTTATTCTGCCTCAATACACTGTGGAATGATTTGATCTGTATGAACCTTGTGCAAGACAAGCCTTTCCCTGTACCTTAGTATATGCAACAACAACAAACCAAGTCAGCGCATATGAATAACCATACTGGTAAAAGGTCTGAGGCCTACCAAACAGAGTTCAGAGAAGATTTACAAGGATGATTCCTGGAATGCAGGGGCTAACATATGAGGAGCGTTTGTTGGCTCTTGGATTGTATTCATTAGAGTATAGAAGAATGAGAGGGGATCTCATAGAAACGTTTCGAATGTTGAAAGAGTTGGACAGAGTAGATGTGGAAAGGTTGTTTCCCTTGGTGGGTGAGTCCAGGACAAGAGGCCATAGTCTTAGAATTAGAGGGTACCCAGTTAAAACAGAGATGAGGAGAAATTTTTTTAGCCAGAGGGTCGTGGATTTGTGGAATTCGTTGCCACATATGGCTGTGGAGGCCCCATCATTGAGGGTGTTTAAGGAGGAGATTGACAGGTATCTAATTAGTCAGGGTATCAAGGGATATGGGGAAAAAGCCGGAAATTGGAACTAGATGGGTGAATAGTTTAGCTCATGGGGGAGCTGCGGAGCAGACTCGATGGGCCGAATGGCCTACTTCTGCTCCTTTGTCTTGTGATCTTGTGAAACAAAAGTAGTGGCATCGGTATCAGCAGTAAGCAACGGTTTCCTCCCACAGTCCAAAGATGTACCAGTTGGCAGGCTAATTGGTCATTATAAATTGTCCCGTGATTAGGCTGGGGTTAAATCAGAGGTTGCTGGGCAGTTCTGCTCAAAGGGCCTGTTCCGCTCGGCATCTCAATAAATAAATTAGTTAAATTGGGGAGGAGGCTTGATGTGTCGAATGGCCTAATTCTGCTCCTAGTCCACAATGGCAATACAGCTGAATGAAAAGTATAGGGAATCTTTGAACACAGTAGCAGAATACTGAGCAAACAGTAAAATTGCTGAACATTTTGAATTAAAATGTAGACAGGAACACAAAGCCAGAATAAATTTGGCTTTTCCACCCAACAATTTTCCAGTCAGGTTCATGGTTTTGACCTCAAGCTAGTTTATTTCCATCCATCAAAAAGATTCCCATCACTCTTGCTCAAGCTTTCCAATTCTCTCAATTTTTTTTGTCATATCACAACAAAAGGAAGTTGGCTTTCTGAAAAACCTATTACATTTAATTCTAGGAGAAACCCCAATTCTTACAAGTGGAGTCTGCCCAATACATCATGGCCACATCCCTCCCGACTACAGAATCTACAGGAGGTTCTGCCTCAAGGCAACAACCAAAGATCTTCTCGCAGCTACCACTAGGCAGGAGCTACAGAAGCACGAACACCCACACCACCAGGATCAAGACAAACAGCTTCTTCCCTTCAACCACTTGGTTCCTGAACCAACCAGCAAGACCCTAACTATAAACACAAGATTGTGCAGGTGCCGGAAATCCAGAGTGACACACACACTTCCAGCAGTGCACTTGAGCACAGCAGCCTCTACAGGATCAACCAAAGGTGTTATTGTCTTCTTTAAACGTTATTTTTTTTCTGAGTGCAAGCCCCTGCTGAACATTAAAAGTACTTCAGGCCTACCCCATCCGTGAGTTTATCGCTGGCGGAGAAACTGAAGGAGCTGGACTTGGTGTGGACAACAATGCTGCCCGCAACATAGAAGAATCGAAGCATGAAGGAGGTGTGCAGTCCAACAGTGAGTGATTCTCTTAGTCACTTTTCTTGGGATCTCAAGACCCCGTTGGACATCGGTGGTGTGGAACGCTGCAAGCCCCATGCATTAGCTTATTGGCAAATGGCAGGGGAGCTGCATGACCCTGGTCGTAGTAAGGACTAGGCCTCAAGCTGCAAAGTCACCTGTCCCGGGAAAGGCATCAGAGAGAGTGCTGGGGGCAGTGTGGTGCGGCGTCCATGCTGGAGTTAGAGCTGGAGCTGCCCACCATTTCTGACTTGGCAGAAGACAAGCTCTATTGTGTTCGACGGCAGGCTGCAGCAACATTCATGGATTTGGACTATCTATTTTTTGTGAGACTGTATTTTACTGATCTTTTATGTGTGCCGTGTCTCTGACTGTTGGTACTGTGCCTTGCACCTTGGCT
The DNA here is from genome assembly GCF_963921235.1 of Mobula hypostoma. NCBI lineage: Eukaryota > Metazoa > Chordata > Chondrichthyes > Myliobatiformes > Myliobatidae > Mobula > Mobula hypostoma. The sequence continues at coordinate 4,291,786 of NC_086113.1, read as the reverse complement.
CCAGAGTAACTCTGTTTCATTTGGCTCTATTAACAGGAATTTGTGTACCGCTGAATAATAATTAGACTGGAGTCTGAAGGAAATGCTGGAGGAACACAGCAGGTCAGGCACCATCTATAGAGAGGAATAAGCAGTAGACATTTCAGGAAGAGACCCTTCATCAAGGCCAAATCACGACAGGTTAGGAATAGTAGGACCATTTTGCATCGGCCACAAGATACAGGAGCAGATTTAGACCATTTGGACCAGCGAGTCTGCATTCAATCCTGGCTGACTGATTACCCCTCTCAACCCTAGTAAAATGGACTGTTGTGTTGTTCTGTGTTTTTCCGTGCATAATCAAGTTTAGATTGTCTGTTTTTTTCCCCAGAATGCTCTTATATAATGCAAGATTTTCATCGCACCTGTGCAGACACGTACTTGTGCGGGTGACAGTAAATTCAACCTCGATCCTGAGACCAGCTTGTGAAATGAGACAGGATACTTAATAAAATAAATCATAACTCACAATGATAGATGGTCTTTACAACATCATTCAGCTTTGTATCCTGGGATACACACCAAGCACTTCTTGTGAACCTTGCTGGGTGAGTTACTCAACTTCGGATAAGCATTACGGGGATTTTTTTTGGAAAACAGTAGCAGACTATCACAATTTTTGGATGTCTTTAGAGAAATTCATTCTACTAACTGAATCATGGAAACAATGACAACAAGCTGGGAGCTGGGCAAATGAGTTAATGCAATCGGAAAGCTCACCAGTTGCCAGCACAGACAAAGTACGGAAAATACCCTAGCAAAGATCACTATCTGTAGCAGAGAAATTGGGACATACAAGGAAGCTCTTTACTCGAAGCAGGCAGCGGATTTCTCTTCCTTCAAAATCCTAGTAGATATTTAATTTACTAGAAATCTTTATTCAATTTCTAAAAACATCCAAAAATGTGATAGTTTGCTACTGTTTTCCAAAAAAATTTCCCATAATGTTTGTTTGGTTCTGTTAGCATTAAGGGGAGGCAGGTAAAACTGAAGTCAATGAGCATCAAGTGAAAACACTCTACTGTCTGGATTCATAACTGAGGAAGAAGTCTGTGTAGGTCAATAACCCTAGCAGCAGGAAATTACTGTTGGATTTCCTTAAGGCATCACCTGAGGCTTGAAAACTTCTAGCTTCTTTATCAATTGCTCCCCTATCATGACCATGGAGAGAATTCTGACGGGTTGCAGCATCGTCTGGTATGGAGGGGCCACTGCACAGGATCAGAAAAAGCTTCAGGAAGTTGTAAACTTGTGTGCATGAGCCTCCCCAGCACTGAGGACATCCTCAAAAAGGCAACATCTGTCATTAAGGACCCTCACCACCTGGGTCATTAAGGAGGAGGTACAGACTTCAGATCTGAAGCCTTCTAAGTACATTTATTATCAAAGTATGTATAAATTATACGACCTTGAGAGTCATCTGGTTACAGGCAGCCACAGAACAAGAAATCTGAAAGAACCCAATTTTTAAAAAAGCCCAACACCCAATACGTAGTGGGAAAAAAAAACAAACCAAATCAAATCATGCGAACAGTAAAGCAAGCATCAGCATTCAGAACAAAACTGATTCCATAAACCTGAAGCTGCATGCAGCCGGAGTCGGCCCTAATCTCAGTCCATCACACAGAGGCAAATCGCCAGAAAGCTCACAGGCACTAAGCCCAGATCAGCCAGGGCACGACACAGCCTGAGTACCGAGGAGAGCAGAAAAATATCGCGGAGCAGAAGTGGCTCGACTCTCGCCTCTGGTCCCGGCACCTTGTGTTTTCAGTCCATTTGGCCCAGTGTTTAAACTGTTCAAGCATTGAGTTATCTCCCAAAGTTGGGCCCGGGCCCAGGCCCCACCGCAGCGCTACACTCTAGGCCACGTCTGGTTTAGGTGGACGAGCTCCGAAACAGCTCTGCCTCAGCTTTTCTCCACTCCACTTGCTCCATCTACGTCTCTGATTCCAACTCCATTTTCTGGAGTATGCCTCAGCTTCACTCTGGCCCTGTCTCGCACCCACACACCTCGACCCTTGAATCAGCCTCAGCTTCACTCGTGTCTTCATTGTTTGTGGTTATCGTTTACCACAATTTTCCTTATAAAAAGTGTAATTAGAGTATTTACTTGAATTCCTTGCATTGAGAACCACCAGCAAGCTGTCACTCACACGCAGTAGCACCATCTTAAACCTCATCAGGGAGGAGTTACAGGAGCCTGAAGATGCATATAGGTAGAAATTTTATATGAATAGTTACAGGCAAACTAGGAACTGATTAGAAAGAAATAGTAACTGGATGAACTAAACATTTACCAATGACTGTTCCCAGGGAGAACTTTGTGTTCTTACTGATCCTTCTTCCTCGATATCAACCCTGTAATTTGCAGACTTGTGTCCATCACTACCTCAGCATGCACTGACATATACATAACTCTGCAATTTAAAAAGGATTTAGTCATCAAGCTCAGCTCCCTTCTGATTTTTTTTAGATTATGAGAACACTCAGTCCTCTTTTATTGTCATTTAGAAATGCTACATGCATTAAGAAATGATACAATGTTTGTCCGGAGTGATATCACAGAAAACAGGACAAACCAAAGACTAACACTGACAGAACCACGTAATTATAACATATACATAGAATAGTACAGCACAGTACAGGCCCTTCGGCCCACAATGTTGTGCCGACCCTCAAACCCTGCCTCCCATATAAGCCCCCACCTTAAATTCCTCCATATACCTGTCTCGTAGTCTCTTAAACTTCACTAGTGTATCTGCCCCCACCACTGACTCAGGCAGTGCATTCCACACACCAACCACTCTCTGAGTAAAAAACCTTCCTCTAATATCCCCCTTGAACTTCCCACCCCTTACCTTAAAGCCATGTCCTCTTGTATTGAGCAGTGGTGCCCTGGGGAAGAGGCGCTGGCTATCCACTCTATCTATTCCTCTTATTATCTTGTACACCTCTATCATGTCTCCTCTCATCCTCCTTCTCTCCAAAGAGTAAAGCCCTAGCTCCCTTAATCTCTGATCATAATGCGTACTCTCTAAATCAGGCAGCATCCTGGTATAGTTACAGCAGTGCAAAGCAATACCATAATTTGATGAAGAACAAACCATGGGCACAGTAAATAAAGTCTCAAAAGTCCCTGAATCGATCGACTCTCGAGTCCCCGATAACAGGCAGCAAAAGGGAGAAACTCCCTGCCATAAACATCCAGGCACCGTCAACTTGCCGATGCCTTGGAAGCAGCTGACCACAGCCGACAGCATGATACCTGGTCCTTCCAGCCCAACGAGTAAGCGCGACCAAATACACACAAGACCAACTAACCCACTAAGCCGGAATATCGGAGGAATCTGGATCGTCTGGAGAAAACCCACGTGGTCACGGGGAGAATGTACAAACTCCTTACAGACAGCAGCAGAATTAAACCCTGGTACAAGTCAGTGGTAGAGCCACACTTGGAGTACAATGTACAGGTTTTGTCACTGTTATAGGAGAGACGTGGTTAAACTGGAAAGAGTGCAGAAAAGATTTACAAAGATGATGTCAGGGCTAGAGGATCTGAGTTCTAGAGAGGTCAGCCAGTCTAGTTTATCCCTTGGGATGCAGGAGAATGAGAAGTGATCTTATTGAAACATTTTTAAACTATGAGAGCAATTTTGTTTATTTTAGTGAGACAGTGCGGACTAGGATCTTCCAGTCTATTCCACGTTTGTGATATGCTAACAACCCTCCTACCTCTCACAGCTGGGAGAGCCAGACCAGGGAGATGATGGGTGCCCGTTCCAGGTGGGGGTCAGTGGGAGAACCAGACCCGGGAGATGATGGGTGCCCGTTCCAGGTGGGGGTCAGTGCCAAGTCAGTAATATAGTTGAAGTAATTTGAATAATTGTTGGTAATACCATTGAAGTAATTCATGAGTAATACGATGAAGTAAATGATGAGTAGTTGTCACTGAAATCTGTAACACAATTAATTTTTGTGACATCAGACACCTCTCCTCCTCACCCTCCCACACTGAGTTATTTCACAGTGCGAGTGTGGAACGAACAGTCAGGCTTGATTTCAGCATCTATTTCTTTAGTGATACAGCGCGGGGTACATCCTTCCAGCCCGGTGAGCCAGACCACCCCAGCAACCCCTGTCAAACCCGATTACCCCTAACTTAATCACAGGGCAATTTACAATGACTAATTAACTTACAAGTTACATCCTTGAACTGTGGTTAGAAAGCGAGAGCATCCGGGAAAACCCTCGCACCCCAAGGGGAGGACGTACAGTTTCCTTACAAAATGACGCCAGAATTGAACCGGAACACACCGTGTAGTAATAGCAGTGCACTACTGTGGCACAGTTAGGGTCGACGGGGCGGGGAAGTCCAAAATTAGGGGTGAGAGTGGAAAAGATTTAAAAGAGACCTGAGTGGCAACTTTTCCACGCAGAGGATGAAAAATATATGGATGAGCTGTCAGAGGAGTGCTGGAGGCAAGTACAATAGCATCGTTTAAGAAACACTAGGATAGGTACATGGGTGGATGGGTGTAGAAGCATACGGGCCAAATGCAGGAGCTTGGGATCAGCTGTGTGGATGGGTGTAGAAGGATACGGGCCAAATGCAGGAGTTTGGGATCAGCTGTGTGGAGGGGTGTAGAAGGATACGGGCCAAATGCAGGAGTTTGGGATCAGCTGTGTGGAGGGGTGTAGAAGGATACGGGCCAAATGCAGGAGTTTGGGATCAGCTGGGTGGAGGGGTGTAGAAGGATACGGGCCAAATGCAGGAGTTTGGGATCAGCTGGATGGAGGGGTGTAGAAGGATACGGGCCAAATGCAGGAGTTTGGGATCGGCTGTGTGGGTGCCGTAGCCAGCATGGACCGGTTGGGCTGATCTATGCTGTACTAAAGTATGACTACAGTAGTGAGTGTATGCATCTGCTATGACAGCAGAACTGAATACATTTACTTTCTCAAAGCTCCCTAAACAGCATGATTATAAAGATCAACAGTCAGACAAGCAAAGTTATAGAAATTACAAGAAATGTATTCCAAGGGCATAACTGTAAGGTGATTGGAGGAAAGTAAGGGGGATGTCCCAGGGAGTGGTGGGTGTGTGGAACGTAATGCTAGGTGGGTTGCTGGAGGCAGATACATTAGGGACATTTAAGAAACTTTTAGATAGGCACATAGATGATAGAACAATGGAGAGCTGTGTACGAGAGAAGGGTTAGATTGATCTTGGAGGACCAAGATGGCGCTGTAAAGAGGTGACTCTGCAGCAGCACTGAATATTTAAATATTCCTGTTTATGATAACTTCCATTTTAAAACACACAGTTGTGGCCATGGGTGCTTTAAGATTTCTGAACGGGCGATGAAACCATGAACACTACCTCTCTACCTTTGCTCTCTTTCGCACTGCTTAATTAATTTATAAATATATATTTCTTATTGTGATTTATATTACTTATTGCAATGTACTGCTGCCGCAAAACAACAAATTTCACAAGCTATGCCAGTGATGATGAACCTGATGTTGGCAGCACCACCATGGGCCACAGGGCCTTTCCTAGTCTATGGTCTAAATGACTCACAGTTTTATACTTTTAACGGTCTAAAGCTGAACAAAATTAAAACAGACTGAAGTGTAACCCACAGATTTCTCATGTATATGCACTCACATAACATCCAAATAAGTAATCGGAACTTGAACTAATTTTAAGTAAATATTTTCCTGAAATTTGCTGTAGTAACTTTCACACCAAATCAAAATAAAGACCAAGCTTAGTATTTGATGGTAAACTCTGTATGGAATTAAATGACTTATCTACATCTACCGCTCATCTGTCTCCTCAGCTTGAGGTGTTATTGATAACTCAATCCTCTCCAGCCTTATCTGTTATGTTCAGTTCAGTTCGATAGGATCTGACTAAAGTCAACATATCATCACTGAAAATCATCCATCATTACAGAGGAAAGAACAAACACGAATTGATCCACTGATTTATCTACAATAATTGCGTCACTGCAAACAAATACGTGTGCTGGATTACAATGTAGAAATATTATATATAATAGTAAGAAACATTATAGAGTCATAGAACACTACAGCACAGAAACTGGCCCTTCAGCCCATGCTGAACTATTAATCTGCCTGGTTCCAGTGACCCTCACCTGGACCACAGCCCTCCCACCCATACACTTATCCAACTTCTTTTAATGCAGGCTCATTTAAAACTAGCATCGCCTATTTCTCTGGCAGCTCATTCCACACTCTCAACACTCTGAAGAATGAAGTTCCTCCTCATGCTCCCCTTAAACATTTCACCTCAACCCATGACCTCTAGTTCTCGTCTCACCCAACCTCAGTGGAAAAAGCCTGCCTGCATTTACCCAATCAGTACCCCTCATAATTTTACCCCTATCAAATCACCCCACAGCCTCCTACACTCCAGGGAATAACGTCCTAACTTATTCAATCCTTCCCTAGAAATCACAGGTTGCACATCCTCAAAATCCTTGCAAACTTTCTCTGCACTCTTTCAACCCTATGCAATTCAACTGGGAGAAATGTGCAGACATAGTAGGCTGTCATCACACAAGGCTGCTGAGAATGTTCCAGGATAAAAGGGAGACACTGCCTAGAGGAGCGGTCACTGAAGGAGTGGTCGTCGTAGCGTAGGGCTGTGGCTCATTGGGGCTTCAGCAAGGACGGAACTCAGCAAGGTAATTGTAATGGCAAAGGTAAATTACTTTCATATCTCTCTTTTTTCCTCTAATTTAAGGATAGTGGGTATGACTGCAAGGCCAGTTTTCTGTTCTGGGTGACAGATGTGGGATATCTGGGAGACTTCCAGCCTCCCCGATGGCCACATCTGTGCCAGGTGCATTGAGATGCAGCTCCTTAGAGACAGAGTTAGGGAACTGGAGCTGCAGCTCGATGACCTTCGGCTTGTTCGGGAGAGTGAGGAGGTGACCATTAGATGCTATAGGCAGGTAGTCACACCAGGGCCACAGGAGGCAGATAAGTGGGTGACTGTCAGGGGAGGGAAGAGAGGGCGCCAGGTAGTGGAGAGCTCCCCGTGGCCATCCCCCTTACCAATAAGTACTCCATTTTGAGTCCTGTTGGGGGAAAATGACCTACCAGGGAAGCAACAGCAGCTGTGCCTCTGGCACTGAGACTGGCCCTGTGGCTCAGAAGGGTAGGGAACGGAAGAGGATGGCAACAGAAATAGGGGACTCTATAGTTAGGGGGACAGACAGGCAATTCTGTGGGTGCGAAAACGAAGCACGGATAGTAGGGTGCCTCCCAGGTGCCAGGGTTTGTGATGTTTCTGAACATGTCCACAAAATCCTGAAAAGGGAGGGTGAGCAGCCAGAGGTCGTGGTACATATTGGTACCAACGGCATAGGTAGAAAAAGGGAGGAAGTCCTGAAAGCAGAATACAGGGAGTAAAGAAGGAAGCTGAGAAGCAGGACCTCAGAGGTAGTAATCTCAGGATTGCAGCCTGTGCCACGTGACAGTGAGGCTAGGAGTAGAATGAGGTGACAGATAAACGTGCAGTTGTAGGATTGGAACAGGGGGCAGACTTTTGGATCATTGGGACCTCTTCTGGGACAGGTGTAACCTGTATAAAAAGGACAGGTTCCACTTAAATCTGAGGGGGTCCAATATCCTGGTGGGGAGGTTTACTAATGCAATTGGGGAGGGTTTAAACTAGATTTGCAGGGGAGTGGGAACCGAATTGAAGAGGCAGAGGACGGGGCAGTTGGCAGTTATATCCCTAATCTGATTAGGGATAGTCAGCATGGCTTTGTCAAAAGCAGGGAGTGCCTTACGAACCTGACTGAATTCTCTGAGGACATAACAAAACACACTGATGAAGGTAGAGCCGTGGATGTAGCGTATATGGATTTCAGTACAGCATTTGATAAGGTTCGCCATGCAAGGCTCAAGTAAGGAGGCATGGGATCCAAGGAGACCTTGCTTTGTGGATCCAGAATTGGCTTGCCTACAGAAAGCAAAGGGTGGCTGTTGATGGCTCGTACTCTGCTTGGAGGTCGGTGACCAGTGGAGTTCCGCAAGAATCTGTTCTGGGAACCCTCCTCTTTGTGATTTTTATAAATGACCTGGATGAGGAACTAGAAGGGTTCCTGATTACTGATGACACAAAAGTTGGGAGTGTTGTGGATAGTCTGGAGGGTTGTCAGAGATTACAGCGGGACATCGATAGGATGCGGAACTGGGCTAAGAAGTGGCAGATGGAGTTCAAGCCAGGTAAGTCTGAAGTCGTTCATTTTAGAAGGTCAAACTTAAAGACAGAATATAGTATTAAAGGTAAGACTCTTGGCAATGTGGAGGATCAGAGAGATCTTGGAGTCTGTGTCCTTAGGACAAATACTCAAAGCTGCTGCACAGGCTGACAGTGTTGTTAAGAAGGTGCATGGGGTGTTGGCATTCATCAACCATGGGATTGAGTTCAAGAGCGGCGAGGTAATGTTACAAGACCTTAGTTAGACGCCATTTGGAGTACTGTGTTCAGTTCTGGCCACCTCACTACAGGAAGGATGTGGATACTATAGAGACAGTGCAAAAGAGATTTACAAGGATGTTGCCTGGATTGGAGAGCATGCCTTATGAGAATAGGTTGAGTGAACTTGGCCTTTTCTCCTTGGAGCGATGGAGGATGAGAGGTGACCTGACAGAGGTGCATAAGATGATGAGAGGCACTGGATAGCCAGAGGCTTTTTCCCAGGACTGAAATGCCTAACATGAGGGGCATAGTTTTGAGGCGCTTGAAAAGAGGTACAGAGGGGATGTCAGGAGTAGGTTTTTCTGCACAGAGAGTGGTGGGTGTATGGAATGCACTGCTAGCAAAGGAGGTACAGGCGGATACAATAGGGTCTTTTAAGGACTCTTAGATAGGTATATGGAACTTAGGAAAACAGAGGGCTATGCGGTAGGGAAATTCTAGGCAGTTTCTAGAGTAGGTTACATGACTGGCACAAAAACGTGGGCCGGAAGGCCTGTAATGTGCCGAAAATTTATATGTTCTTATTGATATCTTTTACTGACATCGTATACAACTTCAATACAACATCCCAACTCCTGTACTCAATACATTGATTTACGAAGATCAATGTGCCAAAAGCTCTCTTTATGACCCTATCTACCTGCATCGTATAATCTTTAAAACACAATTATATACGTGGCACTGTCACAACATACAGCAATAGTGTACGGATAAGGTCAACCAAAATGCATTGGACATAAAGGGTCACATCAGCAATCTCTGAAAAGTGTTCACACATCAGTCCCAAAGCAAACCGCGTGAATTTTGTATACCAGGCAAGTTAACCAACACATCAGGAACAGGCAGTGCCAAACAGCACTGTATAAAAATTAACCTTCAATACAATGGTTATTTATTTCCATTTAATTACTAATTTTTTTTTAAAAAGTGCAATGATTGTAGTCCAACAAAAGCACATTTAGTAGTTAGTATATCTGTTGCACACACAAAATGCTGAAGAACTCAGCAGGCCAGGCAGAATCTATGGAAGAAGGTACAGTTGACGTTTTGGGCCGAGATCCTCCAGCAGGACCTGCAGTGACCCTTCAAGTAGATGCAGTACAACAGCAGAAGACCACGTCGCGTTCTATTTCTGTACCTAATAATGCGGCCACTGGGTGAAAAATCAATATAAAGGTTTTTAATTATTAATATTTAAACATTTTAATAAAATCTAACCTTTAGTATATCTGTATTGTAGCTCTCTTTTTGATAACAGTGGATTAATAAACAGGAAGATTGGAATTAAACAGCAGCTAACCATCTGTTTATTGCTGTAATATCACCTTTACAAAGTACTTTGTAATGTGTTCAGGAATAACAGATATTAAAAGCAAGCAGTAAAACACGTCGTTAAAGCAAACAATCCAAACACATCATTTTTTTTAAAACATTGCACGTGGCTCGTAAAAGTTTTCAAAGTCAGTTTACTGTCATGTACAGGAGATTTCAGGAACCACGCACTAGGTTCAGGAACAGCCATTACCCACTGCGACCATCCATCTGCTGAAGTGACATGGATATCTTCACTCACCGCAATTCTACGGTCGCCTACAGGCTCACTTTCGACAACTCTGCTACTCGTTCTCACTGTTATTTCCTTTATGTGCACAGTTTGCCTTCTTTTGTATGCTGGTTGTTCGTCAGTCTTTATGTATAGTTTTTCAAATTCTATTGCATTCTTTTATGCTCCTGTAAATGCCTACAAGAAAATGAATCTGAGGGTAATAGAGACGTGTACTTTAATCAATTTACTTTGAAGTACAGATGTGCACAGGTGCAATTAAAACTTACTGCAGCAGCATCGTAGACACAGAGGTTCATAGTGCTGACTGAAGAATAAAACAAGCAGTCGTAACTTTTTTTTCCATAAATTTTTCCAACATACTTTAAAATATTCTCTTGGTACACATGCTATTGACCAAGTTGTTCCTAAGCTGCACACACAAAATGCTGGAGGAGTTCAGCAGGTCAGGCAGCATCTTGGAAATGAATAAGCAGTCAGTGTAACACACATCAAAGTTGCTGGTGAACGCAGCAGGCCAGGCAGCATCTCTAAGAAGAGGTACAGTCGACGTTTCAGGCCGAGACCCTTCGTCAGGACTAACTGAAAGAAGAGCTAGTAAGAGATTTGAAAGTGGGAGGGGGAGGGGGAGATCCAAAATGATAGGAGAAGACAGGAGGGGGAGGGATGGAGCCAAGAGCTGGACAGGTGATAGGCAAAAGGGGATACGAGAGGATCATGGGACAGGAGGTCCAGGGAGAAAGACGGGGGGGGGGAACCCAGAGGATGGGCAAGGGGTATCGTCAGAGGGTCAAAGGGAGAAAAAGGAGAGAGAGAGAGAAAGAATGTGTGTATAAAAATAAATAACGGATGGGGTACGAGGGGGAGGAGGGGCATTAACAGAAGTTAGAGAAGTCAATGTTTCAGGACCAGACCTATCATTATGACTGGAAAGGATGGGGTGGGGTGGTGGGGGGGAGATGCCAGAATAAGGTGGAAGGAATACAAACTGACAGGTGATTGGTGAGACCAGGTGGAGGGGGGTGGAAGGGGGATGAAGTAAGAAGCTGGGAGCTGATAGGTGGAAAAGGTAAAGGGCTGAAGAAGGAATCTGATAGGAGAAGAGAGTGGACCATGGGAGAAAGGGGAGGAGGAGGGGCTCCGGGGGGAGGTGACAGGCAGGTGAGAAGTGGTAAGAAGGTGGCCAGAGTGGGGAAATGAAGAAGAGGTAAGGGAGAGGAGAAAATTACTGGCATTTGGAGAAATTGATGTTCATGCCATCAGGTTGGAGGCTACCCAGACAGAATAAGTGTTGTTGCTCCTCCAACCTGAGAGTGACCTCATTGTGGCCTAATCTTCATTGCTTCCTTTCTGAATGGCCATTTTACATAAATTGACACAGTGTGGGCTGAATGTTCTGTTCAATGCTGGACTGTAGATACAAAAAATTCTGTGGATGCTGGAAATCCAGAGCAAAAAAAAACCCCACAAAATGTTGTTAAAGCTCAGTAAGTCAGGCAGCATCTATGGAGGGATGATCTAACCTGGACCCACAACACCTCCTCATTTGTCAAGAAGGCACAGCAGCAGCTATACTTTCTGAGGAGACTGAGCCTTGCAAGGCTCCTTGCCCCCACTCTAACAACTTTCTACAGGAGCATCGTGAAGAGTATCCTGTCTGGCTGCCTCACTGTGTGGTACAGAAGTTACAAGGCATCGGACCACAAGATCCTAAAGGGGATAGTAAAAACTGTGGGAGGGTCACTAGGGTCTCCCCCACCCCTATTTGTGACATTTACCAGGAACACAGCAGACAAAGAGCCCACAGCATTGTTGAGGATTCCTACCCCGCCCACCCCACAATCTTTTTGACCCACTACCGTCAGGAAGGAGGTACAGGAGCTTCGGGACTAGGACGACCAGACTGGGTAACAGCTTCTTTCTTCAGGCTATGAGACTTAGTGAATACCCTGCCTCCACTGAGGTCTTGTCACTAGGACAGCAAGGGAGTGATGAATCTATGGCCAAGATTGATAGATTCCTGATTGGTCCAGGCATGAAGGGATACAGGGACAAGGCAGGAGATTGGGGCTGAGATGAAATAGCGGAGCAGACTCAATGGGCCGAATGGCCTTATTCTGCTCCTATATCTTATGGTCTTCCTGTTTACTTGTGTTGCACAATACATATATTTTATTAACTTATCCGTGGTAATATTTTGTTTTACGTGCTGTGTGTGATATACGTGTTTCAGAGGAACTGTTTCATTTGGTTGATATATGTACAGTCAGATTACAATAAACTTGAACTTTGGAAGTAAAAGCAGTGCAAGGTTCTCATTCTTTACAGTTATAATTAGCTCAGTTTACCAATTGCCGAGACCCCTCATCAGGAAGGGTGGGGGGGCAGAAGCCTATATAAGAAGGCAGAGGGAAGCGCTGAATTAGTCTGTGTGGATATCAAACCAAGTGCATGTCTCGTCAGTCTCAGAGTGAGAGGGGTTCTAAGTAGGGTCAGCATTAGCTGCTGTAAAACCAAAGTTTCTAATGAGGACACAATCAGACGGTGAGATGAGACTTTCCACAGAAACAATCAGAGCAACATGAAACACAAAATGACCTTTCAAGTCAGATAAAGATCTCAAGAGAAAACATTGACTGTTTTATCTGCTTCCATCATGAGACAGCAGCTCGAAAATGGTAGCTGGAACAGAAAATGTGAACAACGAAAACTCAAAGAGCAAGTTAGTGGTAACAGGTGCCGAGAACTTCAGGAAGTAGCATATTCACACCCCACACCTCATACCTACACTGACACTGTCCCTGTCCTATTGTGTTTCCCTTTGCCCTGCTGCTACAGAGAAGAGCTCCTCTTGCCAAAAGTCACTGTCGCTATTGTTTCTTGTCAGAAATTATGTTAAGATACTCAGAAGTTCAAAGTACATTTATCATGTATGTATATGTCACCATATGCAACCCATAGACTCATTTTTTGAAGGCATTCACAGCAGGACAAAAATACAGAAGAGTCAATGAGAAACTACAAAGACTGATGACAAACCAGTCTGCTAAAGCTTTATCTATATACTATCAGTCTATGTACGTAAATGTACATAAGTTAATCTTACGTGTAGACAGCCACACTCAATTACCAATACATTGTGTTTTATAGGATTGCTTTTATATTTATTGTATTTTTATGCTGCATTGGATCCAGAGCAACAATCATGTTGTTCTCCTTTATACTTATATACTGAAGAATGACAATAAACAGTCTGGAAATGTCACATGTACCGAGTGAATAACTTGTCTGGTATACTGTTCACTGAGAAAGTGCAGTGCAGGTTGGCTATAAAGTGCAAGTCCATAACGAGGTAGATTGTGAGGTCAATAATCCATCTTATTATAATAACCATTCTGTAAGTTTTCTAACAGTAGCGTAGACAAACTACAGAAAGTAGTACTCCTCTTGTGCCAAGATGAGGCCACCCTTAAGGTAGAGGAGCAACACATTATATTCTATCTGGGTACCATCCAAACTGACGGCATGAACACTGATTTCTCCGTCCTGTAAACCCTCTCCCCCCTCCCTTCTCTATCTCCCACTCTGACCTTTAATTTCTTCTCAACTGCCTATTTCTTCCCCCGGGTCCTTTTTTCCTATTGTCCAATCCCCTCCCTTCAGATTCTTTCCTCTCCAGCCCTTTACCTTTCCCACCCACCTGGCTTCACATATCATCTTCCAGCTGGTCTCTTTTCCCTCTCACCACCATTTTATTCTGGTATTATCCCCCTTTCTTCTGACTCCTGAAGGATCTTGACCCAAAAAGTCAACTGTTTGCTCTTTTCCAAAGATGCTGCCTGACCTGCTGAGCTCCTCCAGCATTTTGTGTGACTTGCTTTGGATATCCAGCACCTACAGGCTTTCTCATGTTTGGAAGCAGTAAATGATTGGAGGCAGCAGAGCCTGGGGACAAATCACTGAAACTCCTTTTGCAGAAAAGATGCAATGTCCTAAGAGCAAGGTGATTTTCCCCAACAACTTTGCAATAGAACCAGGTCCCAGCAGTTGTAGCTTGAAGCAAGCCTTTTGAATGTGACACTTAGATACTTATCACGCATAATACATCAAAACATATAGCGATTTGTGTCAATTCAAAGTGTAGCCCCCACCCCCCGGCCACCCTCAGGGTCGCTCGGCTCGCTGTCGTCTAGGGAAACAGCCTCGGCCCCGCCAAACTGGGTAATTCGTTTATGTGGATGCTGTGTGATGTACCCCACCCCGCCCAAGTAACAGACAATACACCAGATACGATTAAATGATTTACTGTTTATAGATATTACTGGAACTATACATTTAAAAGAGAATATAATATAAAAGGAAGATAAAAGGCGCCACACTTATCAAAATTCAATCTCTTCGTGCACAAAAACCGTTGGAGCTCAGGGACCTTCTTCTTCACCCTGCGACCCCTCGGACCACCTCGACCGGCCGCCTGGGACCAACAACGGTGGTCGACCAGACGCTCCACACGAGTCCGAGTCCATCTCCGTTTCCTCGCTGAATGTCCCGCTCGGGGTCCGACCCCATTAGCGGACTCACAGCACCTCGTCCATCCTCTGTCTCGCTCTCCCGTCTTCTCCCCCAAAACCCCGCGCATACAGTATCTTCAAACACACCAAAACCATAACTATCCCAATTGGTTAATAGCACTCTCTTATCACACACTAAAGCAAAAACAAACTGTTAGCGCAAACTTTCTCAGCGTTTAACACAACAAAGCCGCATTCCCCAGATTAACATAACAAAGACGCCATTTTAATTAGCCTCCACAATAACATAAAAGTCGAAACCCCCTTACAAAAGCAAATCAGTGAGGATTGTGCTGGGCTTCCAGCATCAATTTAACCTGCGAACAATTATCAAGATAGTTTAGGGCAATGCTATACTTTGCTATAAATATACTTAGAACCTTGTACTAATACTAACCGTGCGTCTTTGGAACGTGGGAAGAAACTGGAGCACATGGAGGAAACCCACCTACCGGGCTATGCCATCTTCTCACATTTACCATCAGCCAGGAAGCACAGAAGCATGAAGTCCTACACCACCAGATTTAAGAACAGATACTTCCCTTTAACTATCCAGTTCTTGAATCAACCAACACAATCGATTCCACTTCAGCAAAGGAACACTACGAACAGTACGAACCGTCGCTTGCACTGCGATTGACTTGTCACTGATTCTTTTTGCACTAATTTCTTGCAGAGAAGTCTCTCCAATATCTTGTATGTTTATATTGTCATAGCCGGCGGGGGGGGGGCGGAAGAGGAGGAGAGGAAGTGGGGATAAGCTCCCACTTCGTATTAAAAAATGTTCCCAGTGGCTTCTAACAACCAAGTCCAGCTCCTGGCCTTCACATGTGGCTTAGCTACTAAGGCTGGCAAAACCATTTTTTTTTAATTAATTTTTTTTAATGAGTTTCTACAACAAAAAAACCCACGAGCAAAAAAGAGATTTATACAGTGCAAAACAAACATGTCTAATATATAATTCATAACAGTAGAAAAAAAGCACCCAAAAGAAAATCATATAAAGTTAGTATTCTCCCCACCTGCCCACTGCGCAACTCCAAGCCAAACATTTTGATGCAAAGGAAAGTTAAACAGAGCTTTTGTCACCATAGAGCTGTAAATATAAAAAAAGTATATTGCCTACCTACACTGCAATATATTTCACATGAAAAAAACCATAAAACTTAACCAGGAAAAAAAAGCTGAAAGTAAGGGAATAAAATAAAAAAAAGAGGATAAACCTTTAATCTAAAGAGGACTTATGAAAATACTCAAGAAAAGGTCCCACACCTTATGGAACTTTATGTCCGAATTAAGAAGTGAATAATGAATCTTTTCGAGGTCTAAGCAGAACATAATGTCTCTGAGCCATTGAGCATGAGTGGGTGGGGCAACGTCTCTCCACCTAAGAACTAAATGTCTAGCCAAAAGAGAGGCAAAAGATAATGTTCGAAGTTTAGTCGGACTCAAACACGTGTCAACTTCACCCGAGGTGCCAAGTAGAGCAATCAAAGGGTCAGGTTCTAAGTGGCAATTAAGAATATGAGATAAAGTTAAAAAGACTTCTCTCCAAAATTTCTCCAAACTAGGACAAGCCCAATACATATGGATAAGAGAAGCCTCGTCCACTTTACACTTGTCACACGAGGGCCTAATATCAGGATAGAACCGCGATAGTTTAGTTTTAGACATACGAGTACAATCTTGAACTGCAAAAGACAGTGGCGAGTGCATAAAGAGGTTGAGTTAACTGACTTAAGAATTGAATCCCAAACCTTGTCAGACAAAGAAAGGTAAAACCATTTCTACCAACAGGAAAAGGGGGCAAAGCCAGGTTACCGGCACCTTAAAACTAGTTGCTCCAGGCAAATAGGTCTCGTCAGTCATGGCTGGCAGCTCATCTAGGAGAGGGAATATCTGGTCTCAATCCCCCACTGCTTTGTGCCTATACACACTCATGGGGAAGGCTTTGGGAGTGAACCTCGAGGAAAAATCCAGAGCTGGAGTCCCTAAGGCAGTACTACATTGAGCTCAATGCTGACTGGAAACTCCTGTGACACTGCTGGTGCCAAACAGTGTCAGTCTCTGTCGATCCTTTGGATTCATTGGGTGAGGGCAGAGGGGCAACATCTTGCTCTCCATATCGTATTGCCCTGGCTTGTCCCTTACGTAGTAGACAGCTAGGATGCAATATTCACGCTGACCCGACCAACAGAGAGCCTCAAGTATGTCTATTTTGTGCCTTAACCTTAAAGTGCCCGTGATGCTGCTACAAGCTTCTCAGTGTACTTGTGCACAGTGACAATAAACTTGACTAGACTTTCCACCTCCCAGCTTCTTACTGAGGGCGAATGACCAGTAAAAATATGACACCAAATAAAACCAATTCAATTATGATCAGCTCCCAACTATTTGACGGACCAACTTTATTCACCATATACATTTACATGTGTTCGGAATTCACTAGGATGTATATTAGTCAGGGTGCAACATGCAACAAGAAACAAAAACATTCAACAATTATGAAGAATTAAAAATTATATAAAAAAAATAAAGTTGGAGATTAAAAGTACAGATATGGAGTAACAAGTGCATTCATAGAGAGCCTATAAAACTATTCACCACCCCCCCCCGGAAGTTTTCATTTTTTATTGTTTCATAACACTGAATCACAGTGGATTTAATTTGACTTTTTTGACACTGATCAACAGAAAAATACTGCTTTCTGTAGAAGTGAAAACAGATCTCCACAAAGTGATCTAAATTAATTACAAATATAAAACACATAATAATTGATTGCATAATTACTCACTCCCTTCAAGTCAGTATTTAATAGATGCACCTTTGGCAGCAGTTAGAGACTTGAGTCTGTATGGATAGGTCTCTGTCAGCTTTGCACACCTGGACACTGCAATTTTTCCCCATTCTTCTTTACAAAACTGCTCAAGCTCTGTCAGATTGCATGGGGGTCATGAGTGAACAGCCCTTTTCAAGTCCAGCGACAAATTCCCAATTGGATTGAGGTCTGAACTCTGACTTGGCCAGTCCAGGTCACTAACTTTGTTAATTTTAAGCCATTCCTTTATGCTTGGAGTCATTTTCTTGCTGGAAAACAAATCTTCTCCCAAGTCGTAGTTCTCTTGCAGACTGCATCAGGCTTTCCTCCAGGATTTCCCCAGATTTTGCTGCATTCATTTTACCCTCTACCTTCACAAGCTTTCCAGGACCTGCTGCAGTGAAGCATCCCCACAGCATGACGCAGTCACCACCATGCCTCACAGTAGGGATGGTGTTTTTGATGATGTGTGGTGTTTAGCTTACACCAAACATAATGTTTGGTCTGATAGCCAAAAAGTTCGGTTTTGGTTTAATCAGACTATAGAACCTTCTTCCAGTTGACTTCAGAGTCTCCCACATGCCTTCTGGCAAATTCTAGCCATGATTTCACGCAAGTTTTTTTTTCAACAGCGGTTTTCTCTTTGCTACTCTCCCATAAAGCTGTGACTGGTGAAGCACCCGGATGAAAGATGTTTTATGCACAGTCTCTCCCATCTCAGCCACTGAAGCTTGTAACTCCTCCAGAATTGTCATAGGTCTCTTGGTGGCCTCCCCCACTAGTCCCCTTCTTGCACGGTCACTCAGTTTTGGAGAAAGAGCTGCTCTAGACAGATGTAAGCCGTGCCATATTCTTTCCATTTCTTGATGATTGACTTAACTGTACTCCAAGGGATATTGAGTGACTCGGAAATTTTCTTGTATCCATCTCCTGACTTTTCAATAACCTTTTCGCGGTGTTGCTTGGAGTGTTCTTTTGTCTTCATGATGTAGTTTTCACCAGGATAGTGACTCACCAGCAGTTGAACCTTCCAGATATAGGTGTATTTTTACTACAATCAATTGAAACATCTTGACTGCACACACGTCTCCAAAAAAAAACAGATCTCCATTTAACTAATTATGTGACTTCTAAAACTGATTGGTTGCACCCGTGATGATTTGGTGCATCACATCAAAGGGGGTGAATACTTGTGCAATCAGTTATTTTGTGTTTTATTTCTTTAACTAATTTAGATCACTTTGTAGAGATCTGTTTTCACTTTGACACAAAAGAGTCTTCTTCTGTTGATCAGTGTCATAAAAGCCAAATTAAATCCATTGTGATTCAATGTTGTAAAACAATAAAACATGAAAACATCCAAGGGGCAGGGGTGAATACTTTTTATGGACACTGTACATAAATGGCAGCATTTACAAACGGCATTATAAAAAGTGCTTTACCGTGTTTACAGTGCAGGAACGGGGCTAATTAATAGAGGGGGCAGGGAGGCTAACTAGAATGGTTGATCAGATTAATTGCCTGGGGGAAGGAAATTTTAAGAAGGCGTGAAGTTTTTCATCCATTCTGTGGATGGGGCTGCATCTGGCTGCCGCCTCTTGCATGAGTCTGTACTGCAACTGGCTCTACCTGTTTACATTGGAACAAGATTTCAACAAACTCTCTTTAATAAAGCTGCCAAAAGGGCAGGTGAGTGTGTCAGCATTTAAATGCAGGTGGCAGGCTGCTCTCGAAGCCAATGTACCAGCAGGAATAGCAACAAGAGTCGCTCTTTAAGTCATTGTTCAAACTGCAAGTGGAGTATTGTGAGCAGTGTTGGGCCCTTTAGAAAAGATGTGCTGGCGTTAGAGAGGAGAGTCATGAGAATTACCCCAGGAATGAAAAGGTTAATGCACAAGGAGCATTTGATAGCTCTGGGTGTGTATTCACTGGAGTTCTGAAAAATGAAGGTGGGGGGTGGGGGAGAATCTCACTGAAATCTATTAAATATTGTGGATATGGAGAGGGTGGAGAGAAAAGACATCCCTTAAGAAGAGAGATGTCCTTTAGCCAGGGGGCGGTGACTTTGTGAAACTCATTACCACAGATGGCTGTGGACGTAGAGGCCAAGGCAGAGTATACTTAAAGTGGAGATTGATAGGTTCTTGATTAGTAAGGGTATCAAAGGTTACAGGGAGAAGGCAGGAGAATGAGGGAAAATAAATCAGCCATGATGGATGATGGAACAGCAAAGTAGACTCGAGGAGCCGAATGGCCTAATTTGCCCTCAGGTTTTATGTTCTTATGGTCTTAATATATGTTTTATTTTATTTCCAAAATACAAGCCCTTCCAGTCCAACAAGCCATACCATCCAGCAACCCACCCATTAACCCCAGCCTAATCACAGGACAATTGACAATGACCAGTTAACCTACTAACCAGTATGTCTTTGGACTGTGGAGGAAACTGGAGCACCCGGAGGAAATCCACGCGTTCACGGGGAGAACATACAAACTCCTTACAGAACTCAAAGTTGCAACGGTGTCGCTCTAAGTGCTACGACATGGTGGTGTGAGATTTTATTTCTAATAAACTGAAGGCCCTGTATTGTTCGAGTTTTGCACTATTTATTTTTTCACATGAATTGTCATGCTTTGTCTTGCATTGTACTGCTGCCACAAAACAAAATATTTCACGTCATACAAGTCAGCGACAAAAAGCCAGATTCTGTTTTTGAACCTCAGTTCGTATTTGACATTTGTCTTAAAGAGCTGTTGTCGACAGCCGTCAGCCCATTCCAACACACAGGCCAGAATAAATGCTAGACAATTGTCCTGGCAATAATCAAGCAGATGCATTCCGGCACAGATGATGCTCAAAATGGAGAGAAAAATATCAAATTACTGCCTCTTAACTATAGAACATAGACCAGTATAAACATAGCCCTTCAGCCCACAATGTTGTGCCTACCTTTTAACCTAACCCTTCCCTCCTCCACAGCCCTCCACTTTTCTATCATCCATGTGCTTAAGAGTTTCTCAAATGTCCCTAACGTGTATGTCTCTACCACCATCCCAGTACCCACCACTATCTGTGTAAAAGTTCATCTTTGACATCCTTCCTAGATTTTGTCCAATCGCCTTAAAATTATAAACAAGAGACTACACACAAAATGCTGGAGGAACTCAGTGGGCTTGAAAATTACTCCTTTTAGTATTAGCCATAAAATAGAGTCGGCATATTATAAATCATACAGCGTTAGATACAGAGTTTACCTAATATTACAAGAATATACATTTTCATAGCAAACTACAAGATAATTCCAATGTCCAAATCAAACACCTCCAACTGCACCCATCAGTTTCCACAAATAAAGACTTCAAGACACGTGAACCTTATTTGTCACATGTACATCCAGACATACAGTGAAATGTGTCATTTGCACCAATGTCCAACACAGTATGAGGATTGTGCTGAAGGCAGCCCACAAGTGTCATTGCCCTTCCAGCACCAACACAGCATGCCCACAACTCAATAACCCTAACCCACATGCCCTTGGAACATGGGAGGAGACTGGAACACTCAGGGAAAACCCACGCGGCCACAGGGAGAGCTCTTTACAGACGGTGTTGGGAATCGAACCCCGATCTTACAGCTGGTGCTGTAAAGCGTTATGCTAACCACTATGCTCCTGTGCCGTCCAAACTATATGTACCCAGGAAAGCTGGACAGTAATAGGATTTTCAAGCAATACATCCCTTCTTTCAAAAAGAATGAAATTACACATCTGGGAGTAATTTCACAAGTCTGCAATCTATAAGGAGTACAGATCACATACAGAAGAATTACCCTTAAATTGTTTGAACTTTGTCATTCAATTTTATGCATAAATGCATAGACATGTCTGTGATGCCTTAGATTCCCAGATTTTCTCTCTTCCGCATGAGTTTGCCCAAGCTGGGGCACGACTCCCAAGGGCAGCATGGTAGGTTAGAGGCTAGTGTGAAGCTAACACAATGCTACTGACCCGGTTTCAATCTGTACATTCTCCCCATGACCACGTGGGTCACCTCCGGGTGCTCCAGTTTCCACCCACATTCCAAAGACAAGGGGTTTAAGGTTTGTAAACTGCGGGCACGCTATGTCACACTGGAGGGCTACCCTGGCACGTCCTTGAACTGGCGCAAGCAATACGCTTCACTGTTTGTCTTGATATACACTCGGTGGCCACTTTATTAGGTACACCTGCTCGTTAATGCCAATATCTAATCAGCCAATCAGGTGGCAGCAACTCAATGCATAAAAGCACACAGACATGGTCAAGAGGTTCAGCTGTTATTCAGACCAAACATCAGAACGAGGAAGAAATCCTCGTGCGGCCATTCCAAATGATATCGATTACATGTAACTAGGGGACCGTGCACAATCCGGATTTGATGGAGACAGCCATGAGAAGTGCAGAGGAACACCTGGAGTAACCTCTGAAATGCCCGCTTCACTGCCACTTGCTACTGCGCGATTGAGAATCTCCGGAGGGGAAGGCCCCAAATCCTCGGCTTTGCCTATTGCCTGTTGCCGGGGCCGGGGTTGGAACGCTCAGCAGAGATGGTGCTCGGTGCTCGGTGCTGGATTGTGGTCGGATGCTTCCAGTATGCTGCATCAGCAAGTTGGCGGTGCTGGAGGTTTACCATCTGCGTGAGATGATGGGACTTTCGAGAGACTTTGAGACTATTACCGTACCATGGTCTGTTCTTATCAAATTACAGTATTGTTTGCACTGTTGTAACTATATGTTATAATTATGTGGGTTTTTTTTTAGTTTTTAAGTCGGTTTGTCATGTGTTTCTGTGATATCATTCTGGAGAAACATTGTATCATTTATTAATGCATGCATTACTAAATGACAATAAAAGGGGACTGCGTGTCCTCATAATCTAATCTAAATGTGATCTAAGTGACTTGCCCGTGGAACGATGGTGCCAGGCAAGGCAGCTTGAGAATCTCCTGGGATTTTTCAGGAACAACTTTGTCTGGAGTTTATAGAGAATGGTGCGAGAACAAAAAACATCCAGTGACAGGCAAAAACGAGGAAATCTGCAGATGCTGGAAATTCAAGCAACACACATCAAAGTTGCTGGTGAGCGCAGCAGGCCAGGCAGCAACTCCAGGAAGAGGTGCAGCCGACGCCTCGGGCCGAGACCCTTCCAGAGGCAGCTCTGTGGGTGAAAGTGCCTTGTTAATGAGAGAGGTCAGCTGACAGCAACTCAAGCAACCACGCATTACAATAATGACATGCAGAAGAGCATCTCTGAACACACAACACGACAAACCTTGAAGTGGATGGGCTACAGGAGCAGAAGATTATGAAGAGATGTATTCATACTCACAACCACCAGTAAAGAGACAAAAAAAAACCTATTGTTGTCCAGCCTACATCAATAATTCACTACTCTCCGAGCTGAGAGGTAGTAATTTGCCCAAGTTAGGAACTGTTTCTGACACGTAGTACCTCCAAACCATACTGACTAGCACAATCGCTTTACAGCACCAGCAAAGACCAATTGGAGTTCGATTCCCACGACTGTCTGTAAAGAGTTTGTATGGTCTCCCCATGACTTGGTATTTTCTTCAGGTGCTCTGGTTTCCTCCCACATTCCAAACACAAGACACAGGTACCAGATTAGGTTATTTAGCCCATTGAGTTTGCTGAGGCATTCCATTGTGGCCAATTTATTACCCCTCTCACCCCAATCTCCTGCCTTCTCCCAGTAACATGTGACACCCTGTCTAATCAAGAACCTATCAACCTCCATTTTAAATATATTTAATCACTTGGCTTCTGTGGTAAAGAATTTCAGACTCACCACACTCTGCGTAAAGAAACTCTTCCTCATCACAGACAGTTAGATTTAGAATTAATAGGCATACTGTGCTGGCACCAGCAATACAGTAACACTTGCAGGCTGCCCCCAGTATAATCCAAGGATGGTCTGCGTAGGTCACTCACACAAAACAAAGCATTTCACCGTGTTTCGATATACATTTGACAAATAAAGCTGATGTTTCAAAGTTCAAAGTAAATTTATTATCAAAATACGTGTATGTCACCACATATGACCAACAGATTCATTTTCTTGTGCACATTTAGAGTCAATTGACAGAAGCAGCATGGACGTTTCAATGTGTTTCTGGGTGGGGGGAACAGACGTTAAAACAGGCGTCTCATCCTGGGGAAGCAGCAGACGTGTTCTCCGAGGTTTATTAATGAGCCACAGCTGCAGACCAAGTTCTCCACTCCCTCCTCCCCCCGCCACCACCCCTTCCCTCAATCTCATGTTTCTGACTCCCATAATTAGTCGACTTCTCCTTATTTCTACAAACAAGAGTCTCAACTGCCAACTGATTGACATTTATTCTCAACAATTGATGTCCTAGATATTTATAGCTTATTTATTATTTTCTTTTTTTTTGTATTTGCACAGTCTGTTGTCTTTTGTACACTGGCTGTTTGTCTATCTTTGTCATGTATGGTTCTTCATTGATCCTGATGCATTTCTTTGAATGCCTGCAAGAAAGCAAATTTCAGGGTAGTGTCTGGTGACATACGTGTACCTTGATAATATATTTACTTTCAACTTGGATTAGGTTACCAGACAGTTGATGCATCCAAACACTGACACAACCTAAATGACAACATACAAATTTAAATACATTTAAAACTAAGAAGTAAACTGCTTGCTTCATTGAAAATGCCAGGGGTCTATAAGGATGTTGTCAGAACTAGAGGGGCTGAGTTATAGAGAAAGATTGAATAGGTTAATACTTTGCAAGCAGGCTTTTATCCACTGAGGTTGATAAAGACTAGAACTAGAGGCCATAAGGGCAAAAGGTGCAATATTTAAGTGGAACACGAGGGGGACAGAGGGTGGCGCGAGTGTGCAATGAGTTGCTGGCACAAGTGGTGGATGCGGGTCTGATTTCAGCATTAAAGTGAAGTTTGGACAGGTACGTGGACAGGAGGGCACGGTGGGTACAGTCCGGGTGCAGGTCAATGGGACAGGGTGGAAGAAGTTTGGGCAGATCTGAAGGATAGTGCTCTATGACTCGAATGCACACTACACCAAGAGATTTCTATAAAAACTCCGCTGCCTAAAGACAGAAAACATCGCATCATATGTCAAAGGTAGAAACAGGAGAGGATGCGGAACGAGAAATTGAAACAGTGAATGTACATTTAAGGAAAAATGAACAAACAGGAGGGAGAAGGGAACAGAGGTCATGTTCTCTTCTTACTGTTGCCATCAGGAAGGAGGTACAGGAGTTTCAGGACTCATACCACCAGGTTCAGGAACAGTTACTACCCCTCAACCATCAGGCTCCTGAACCAAAGAGGAAAATTTCATTCAGCTTCACGTCCCCGAACTGTTCCAAGAACCAAAGGACTCACTTTCAAAGATTTCTTCATCTCATGTTCTCAGTATTTATTTATTTATTTGCACTTTGGTTGCTTGCCCATCTTTGTTGTGTGTGGTTCTTAACTGATTCCATTGTGTTTCTTTGTACTTCTTTACATTTACTGTGAATGCCTGCAAGAACATGAATGTCAGGGTTGGATATGGTGACCCATATGTACTTTGATAATGAATTTACTTTGAACTCATGAGAAAATGTATTCACTTGAATCATCTCGAAAGATCGTGACGACAAGTGAAATGGAAGCCCAGTTTAAAACGTCATTTGTAAAAGAAGTTGAATGCTCATTGAACACAATATTCATCAAGCCTGATTAAACCTTCTTGTGAGTGAAGTTTGAAAATGACCGTTATCCAGGAAATTCAAATGAAAATTCCCAGTTGATAAGTAGAAGTGGGTTTGGTTGGAATATTGAGCTAACAAGCAAATCCATGGAGTTCTTCCGCAAAAGGCACGCACGTCCCCAGCAACGACAGCATCCACGAGATGTAGCCTCAAGAAAGCAATATCTGACCGATATCCCCACCATCCGGGCCATGCCACCTTCTTGCAGTTCCCATTGGGCATGAGGTACAGAAGCCGGAAGTCCCACACCACCAGGTTCAGGAACAGCGACTTCCCTTCGACCATTCGGATCCAGAGCCGACCAGCAAAACCTTCATCTCTACAAGTCAGCAAGACTATGACCACTCAGATCACTTTGCACTAGAATGGACTTCAGTTCTGTTCTTCTCTTGTAAAAATCGTGCATCATTAATGTTTTTCTTGTAAATACTGCTTATCTAATGCTCTGTCCCTGTGATGATGCTGCAAATAAGTTTTTCCCTGCACCTGTACACATATGGACTTCTGCAGATGACAATAAAGTTGACTTCGACTGTCTTGGCAATGGTTCTACACCTATTTTCCAGTTACAGTGGAGAACATTCTGACTGGTTGCATCACTGTTTAGTATGGAGATCTAATGCACGTGACTGGGAAAAACTGCAGCCTCAGCCATCTCCATCATGACACTAGTCACCCCACCATCAAGGACATGGTCAAAAGGCAGCATGTCAACAAGTTGGCATTCATCATGAAGGATACTGCCCTCTTCTCATTACTACTATCAGGGAGGAGGTACACTGAAGATGCACACTAAGGGACCAACTTTATTCGCCATATACATTTACATGCATCAGAAATTTGCTGTGGTGTGAGAGACAACAAAAAACTTCAACATTCAATAACTATACAGATTAAATAATTATAAAAAATAAAATTAAAAGTACAGATATGGAATAAAATGCACATGAATACACAAATACTAGTATGTATTTACAATGCAAACAGTATTATTCAAAGTTTTAGGAAGTTTCTTTCCCTCAGCCGTGAGATTTCTGAACAGTCCATGAACACCAACTTACCACTAATTTGTTTAAATATTCTTATTGTAACTGACAGTAGTTTTTATGTCTTGCTCTGTATGGCTGCCAGAAAACAACAATTTTATGACATATGTCAGTGTTAAACCCAATTCTGAATCTGACAGTTCAAATGGTCTGATGTCAATATCAGTTTGAATTTAACTAGTCTGAACTGATCTAGTAAACCCAACAACATACTTCATCACTGAATCACCACTGGAGCCACAAAGAATAATACCAAGTTTTCAGCATCCCACACTCTGAATGGATTGGTTTTATCCACACTTCTGCACAATGTGGCCAGTGTAATGCACAAAGAATATTTACCATCCTGGCAGTTACTGGCATCCTGCTGAGAAGAGTTGTTGTTTGTGAACTGCCATACTTGGTTTTGTGGAAAATAGACTAAATCTGAGGACAAGAGATGGCAACTCAGCACCCAAACTCATTCTATCACAAGATATAGAAGCAGAATTTGCCCATTTAGCCCATCGTCTGTTCTGCGATTTCACTATGAGTGATTTATTTTCCCTCTCAACCCCATTCTCCTGCCTTCTCCCCGTGACTTCTGATGCCCTGACTAATCAAGAACCCGTCACCTCCGCTTTAAGTATGCCCAATGACTTGGCCTTTACATTCAATCATATCAGATCTGTTTGTGGCCGTGTGACCATGTGGGTTTCCTTTGAGTGCTCTGGTTTCCTCCCATAATTCAAGGATGTACCGGTCAGGGTTAATGAGCTGTGGCCATGGTATGTTAGTGCTGGAAATGTGGCTGCACGTGCAGACTGCCCTCAGCAAGATCCTCGCTGATTTGATTTGATGAAAACTATGCCTATAACTCCACATGTTGATGTACATGCAACAAATAAAACTAACCTTTACAAAAAAAAACATATCACAAAAATATCACTTCTGAATAACCCAGGTCTGACCTGAAGGCCCCCATCTCCACAAGAACCTGGACTCCACCACAGGACATATGAAACCCTTTAATTGCCCAGAAGGCTCAAGCTCTTGTATGAGTCAGAATGCTGGTGCGTGACAGAGCAGTTCCTTGCCAAAATGTCACCATTCCACACTATGAGCCTCCGGAAACTCCCCTGTATCTTCTGGACGAGAAAGATCTCCAACCACGCCATACTCCTTCAGTGTCACCAAGAAGACATGGCCACAATCCTCACTGGGCTGGGCACGTAATGAGAAGAGAAGCCAGCTCCATCATCAAGATAGAATATCACTGGACTCCCGAAGGGCAGAGGAAACTTGGGAGACCAAAGACAACTCGGCACTATTCCATAGAGGCAGAAATGAGAATCTTGAACCACAGATGGGCATAATAGAGAAGATGGCCAAGGACAGACAGCAATGGAGGACTTCATCACTGCTCTAAGCACCAGCAGTGTAATCGGCAGCAACTATCCAAGACATACCCTCCTTTCATTACTACAATCGGGGTGGAGGCACAGGAGCCAAAAGATATGCTCTCAATAATTAAGAACAGCTTCTTCCCCTCTGCCATCAGATTGCTAAACACAACCTCACTATTACGCTCTCTTTTTGCACTTATTATTTTTTAATATAACTTCTTGTTATAATTTAGAATGACTTGTGTTGCACTGTACTGCTATCATAAAACAAATCTCACAACATATGTCAGGCGCAATAAACCTGATTCAGATTCAGAAGTGTGCTTTTTAAAAATTGGCTATAAAAATCTAGACACTGTCTACCCGAACTTCAAATTGTACGATGGTATTACTGGAATGACACTGATTTTAATCCTTCTGATTAAAGAATATAGGACTAACAATAATACATTTTTAAATTGAAATACAGATCCCTAAGACAGGAAAGATGAATCTAATGAAGTTATGCATATATTGTCTGTGTATTCCTCAGACATTTTTAAATCAAATAAACCACATAACCAAATTTTAAATCTTCCCTCGTGTCCTCTTATGAAATTGCCCATGAAGATCAAATATCAAAAACAGTAGGCAAACAAAGCAACCAGTTCAGTATGTACTGCACTCTGTATTAATACCCAGAAATTTGTGCATGATAGGCCCCTATAAATCCTACATCACACTTGCTAAGTTTCACTTCAACACTAGTACTGAAACAGTTCCTTTCAAGAGACCACAGCCTTGTTGCTATACTCGATGTGTACAACAAAATTCAAGAATACAAGGATTTCAATACAGTCGATATGCTATGCTCTCTTAAGGGCCCCCGTTAAATTAAAGCCATTCAGATAAGACCGTAAGACACAGGAGCAGAATTGGGCTATTCAGCCCACCAAGTCTGCTCCACTATTCCATCGTGGCTGATTTATTATCCCTCTCCAACCTTATTCTCCTGCTTTCTCACTATAACCTTTGAAGCTCTGATTGATCAAAAACCTTTCAACCTCTGCTTCAAATATACCCAGTGACTTGGTCCCGCACAGATTCACTAACCTCTGGCTAAAGAAATTCCTCCTCATCTCTGTTCTAAAGGGATGTCCCTCTATTCTGAGGCTGTGCCCTCTGGTCCTGGACTCCCCCATTATAAGAAACATCCTTTCCTCATCTACTCTTTCTAGGCATTTCAGTATTCGATAGTTTTCAATGAGATCGCCCCTCATTCTTCTAAACCCCGGCAAGCACAGGCCCAGAGCCAACAAATGCCCCTCATACATTAACACTTTCATTCCCAGAATCATTCTCATGAACTTCCTCAGAACCCTCTCCAATGCCAGCACATCTTAGATAAGAGGCTTACAATATTCCTAGTGCAGACTGACCAGTGCCTTACCAAGTCTCAGCATTATACCCTTGCTTTCATATTCTAGTCCTCTTGATAGCCTCTACAGCCCTGAAGTGGCCTTGTTAAATTGACTTTCTGTTCTGTACCACCTGTTGGCCTGACTAACTTGTGACATTCAGAAATATAATTGCAGTGTTCACAAATTGTGCCTGAGGAAGATGCATTGAACAAGCCCGTGTGCCTGTATTTAGATTTCCAGATCAAGGAAAATTATCATGACCAGAATGTTGCCTCAAGAAAGCAGCATCCATCATCAAGGACTCAGTCCATCGTGGGTAAAGCCCTCCACACCACTGAGCAAATCTACACGGAGCGCTGTCACAGGAAAGTAACATCACCAGCGACCCCACCATCCAGACCATGCTCTCTTCTCGCTGCTGCCAACAGGAAGGAATTACAGGAGCCTCAGGTCCCACACCACTAGGTACAGGAACAGTTATTACCTCTCAACCATCAGGCTCTTGAAACAAAGGGATTAACTTCGCTCACCCCATCACTGACGTGCTCCAATAACCTATAGGCTCACTTTCAAGGATTCTTCATCTCATGTTCTCGATATTTAATGCTATTTATTTAGTATTATGATGAAACACCAACACCCTTGAATGGAAAATGCTACAAAAGTTATTGGTTATAGCCTAACCCATCATGGGTAAAGACCTCCCCACCCTAGAGCACAATGACATGGAGCACTGCACAAGAGCGTAGCTCCTGCAAGTTCAGGAACAGTTATTACCCTCCAACCATCAGGCTCCTGAACCACCACAGATAACTTCACTCACCTGAACGCTAAACTGATTCTGCAACCTACCAGCTCACTTTTAAGAACTCTACAACTCATGTTCTCAGTATAGAGAAATACTTGTCTTTTTTTTTGTACTTGAAGTTTGTTTTTTCCCCCCCGCACATTGGTTATTTATTAGTATACATCACTTATGAGATTATTAATGAGAAAATGAGATTCATTTTCATTTTCTTGCAGATATTCACAGTAGAACAGAGAAATACTATGGAATCAGTGAAAATCTACACACACAGACTGAAAAACAACCCAAGTGCTAAAGATTATGATTTCAGTCAAAAACTGCCTGTAAAAAAAGTTATGATAGCGCACATTCACTGAGAAAACCTAAAGTCAAGTGGAGTTTACTGTCATCTGCACCACTCCGTGTGCGCACAGGTGAAATGAAAAACTTACTTGCAACAGCATCACAGACACGGAGCATCAGGTAAAGATTTTAAAGATTAGCTTTTATGTCATCTGTTCACCAACACGTTGAAACATAGAGTGAAAGGTGTCTCTTGCGTCAAATCAAATCAACGAGGATTGTGCAAGTGTCACTACGCTGCTGGTGCCAAGGTGGCATGCCCACAACTTACTAACCCTAACCACAGTAACACACACAAAATGCTGAAGGAACTCAGCCTCTCTGATATCTTGGGCTGAGACCCTCCATAAGTAGCGATGAAGGGTCTTGGCCCGAGGTGTCGACTGTTTATTCCCCTCTATAGATGCTGTCTGGACTGCTGAGTTCCTCCAGCATTTTGCGCGTTACTCCGGACTGCCATGACCCGTGTTTAACTGCACATCTCTGGAATGTGGGAGGAAACTGGGGACATAGTAAAATCCCACATGGTCACAGACAGAAGGCGCATTCTCCTTACGGACAGATAGGATTCTGATTGGCGTCCACTGGCTCTGTAAAGTGTCGTGCAAGCCGGCATGCTAGCATGCAGCCCACAATACAAGTAGCATTCACAAGAAAAACACAAAACAGCTTTTTTTAAACAAGGGGGAAAAAAACAATTAGGACAAAAAAAAAAGTCTGATTTAGTGCAATGTGATCATAGTCACAAGAGATTCTGCAGATGCTGAAGGTACCCATCAGGGCAGGTAGCAATAAAGAGTCAATGTTTTGGGCTGAGACCCTTCAGAGGGACTGTTTATAAAGTGGTCATAGTGTTGCTGTACTGACTAGTCAGTGTGATGTTTGTCATTTCAAGTATATTATGCAAATTACACTAAACATTTGTTTCAGTGAACCTAAGAGCAGCAATTCAATTTCAAGAAGTCACTGCCAACCATTTATTCCCAGTTTATGGTTTCTGTATAAATTAACAGTCCGAACTCACTGACATTCCGTTATTGTACTATAACTCAAAGGGAAGAAACGTATCTAGGTTACAGAATTTCCAGAAACGAGAGCATGATGAGAACATGCCAGATTTTCTGAAATTTGATCAGATCTAAACCTAAAAAGAAAACATATTCTCAACCCAAAAAGGAGTCACTTTGCAGGATTTAATATGATTCCAGTGGCCAAAGTAGATAGAAACCAAAAAGAATTTAGGACTCGTTTCTGAACAGACCTGATAAGTGACCAGAACTCGAAATCATGAAAGAATTTCACAGATGGTAAATGACCAAGTCAAAACTGGACTTTTAAATATATTTCTTCTCAGTGATGTGATCCCCGCAGTAAAAGAGTAGCAAGGAACCACCAGAACACAGGGATTATGAATCAGCCTGCTATCCAGCAATCTGACAACATCCCAGCTACATAAGGTCAAATAATTATACATAATTATTAGCAAATTGCGTCAAATAATCATACATCATCAGTAGCCAAATAAAGTCAAATAATCCTACATAATTATTAGCCAAATAACATCAAACTATTTAAAATAAGTAATTACTTTTTTCGGGAGCTGCTGAGGTACCAGATCAGATTCAGAATAATTCCCCGGTGAGTTTATAAATGACCCACTGCGGACCCTGACACTTTGTTGACAGCACTGATAACCCTCTCAGCACAAAGCCACCTCTTCACACCTCCAGTTTCCCGTGTGACCACAGAACCTCTGCAATTCGGGGGGAAGATTCCTGCACACGCACACTCCACTTCAAGAGTCTCTAAGCCCCTCACCAGCAAAACAGTGGACTCCAAAACGAACAGCATAGGATGCCTGAGTTCCTCCACCGCCTTGTGCCCAGGCCACCAAGTGCGCTGACTGCTGATGGGACCCAATCCTCAGCCCCCTCCCCCGCCCACCAACAGCGAGGAAAGTTTCAAACTACCAAGCCGAAACTTGCGGTAAACATCTCAGCCGGTGTCTGATGCGTGCTTTGGATCTAAAAAACGCAAAAAATCGGGCCTCCATCCCATCTTCTATCGCAGCGCAGCCCCGCCAGCGCCAGGAGGTGAATGATTAACCCGCTCCTGATGGGCAAAACAACTGCCTCTCGCCTCCTGACCGTCACGCTGATCATTTAACCCCGAGCAACCCACCAACCTGCAGTTCGGCGGCGGATCCAACGTGATATCGGCCAGCTCCTTCTGGATCCTGTGAATCAGAAAACGTTGATTTTCTTAAATAAACACACACACACTCACATCCCGCGGCACCCGCTCCGGACCAGCGCCGGTCGCTCTCCGGAGACCCCCCCTCGCTCAAGTTGACGGAATTTAAAGTGAAGAAAAGGGGAAATAAAGCGAAAAGACCCTGACCTCTGCATGAGGAGAAAGCAAACATGGCCGCTTGTGGTAGGCTCCAAGAAGCCAAGCACCGTGAACATTTCCCCCCACCTCGGTGTCCCCGGCTCCCGGGAGGGGCGAGCGCCGGGTGCCGCGGCAGCCCGAGAGGGCGGCTGACAGCCGAGGAGGGGGCCGGGGGTTCAAATCGCGGCGCTGCCTTTCTGCACAAAGCGATTTTTAGCTCCTATGCAAATCAACCTCGGGTATTAAAGTGAAGCGAGGGTGAGGGAGAGAGAGAAAGCGGGGGGCAAGTCCTGAGTCGCTCGCACTCACACTCACCTCTTGGCGCTGGTGGTGAGCAGTTTGGGGTTCTTGCTCATGGTGTTAGTCTTGCTTTCTCGTTTCCTCTTGTTTCCGCCGCCGCTGCCTCCGCCGCCGCCGTTGTTGTGGTTGCCGTCCGTCTCCCCGTCGGCTGCGGGCGGCGAGCAGCTGGGAGAGGACGAGGAGGGGCTGGAGCTCGCCCTCGAGTCGTCATCCGACATCGCGGCCGCCGGCACAAACGCTTTCCCTTGTGCTGAGACACGACAGTGTGAGTGTGTGTGTGTCTCACACTCACTCTCACCAACTACCCACCCACAACACCAACTAAACACCCGGGAAATACAACAAAGGACTTTAACAACAGGAATCACGACACACAGAGAGAAATAAAAGTAAATAGCCAAGCAACAGATCAGTACCCAAAGAGGAAATTGTACATAGAGAGGGCGAGGATACAATGTCACTCCGAGTGAGTCACAGTGTATCTGTGTAGTGTAATACTCAGAGGCGTAACTCATGGACAAACACTCACGGGGTAATATCCCGTCACGCGTTCTTGTAACACCACGGTGAGGAGTTACTCTCTCCTCCCCACCCCACCCCTACTCTACCTCCCTCTCCTTCCCTCGTCCCCATCCTCTCCTTGCCCACCCTCCATCTCCCCTACTTCTCCCCGTTTCCCTCCTCGGTCTCCTCCCCTCCCTCAGCACCTTCCCAAGCCTCCACCCTTCCCTCCATCCCCCTCCATCTCCTCCTCCCTTCCCCTCCTCTCCCTCCCCTCATCCCCTCTCCCCTCCCTCCCCCTCCTCTACCTCCCTTCCCTCCCGTCTACTTCCCCTCCCTCACTCCCTCCCCCCTCCCCCCAGGGGCCAGGTAGAATGCAGAAGGACTTAGACAGATTTGGAGAATGGGCAAGAAAGTGGCAAATGAAATACAGTGTTGGAAAATGCACGGTCATGCTCTTTGGTAGTAGAAATAAATGTGCAGACTATTTTCTAAATGGGGAGAAAATCTAGAAATCTAAGATGCAAAGGGACTTGGGAGTCCTTGTGCAGAACACCCTAAAGGTAAACTTGCAGGTAGAGTCAGTGGTGAGGAAGGCAAATGCAATGTTAGCATTCATTTCGAGAAGTCTAGAATACCAGAGCAGGGATGTGATACTGAGGCTTTATAAGGCACTGGTGAGGCCTCACCTTGAGTATTGTGAACAGTTTTGGGCCCCTCATCTTAGAAAAGGTGGGCTGGCATTGGAGAGGGTTCAGAAGACTTTCACTAGGATGATTCCAGGAATGAAAAGGTTACCATACGTGGAGTATTTGATGGCTCTGGGTCTGTACTCACTGGAATTCAGAAGGTTGAGGGGAATCTCATTGAAACCTTTTGAATGTTGAAAGGCCTAGACAGAGTAGATGTGGAAAGGATGTTTCTCCTAGTGGGGGGAGTCTAGGACAAGAGGGCACAGCCTCAGGATAGATGGGCATCCATTTAAAACAGAGATGTGGATAAATTTCTTTAGCCAGTGGGTGGTGAATTTGTCACTACAGGCAGCTGTGGAGGCCAGGTCGATGGGTGTATTTAAGGCAGGGATTGATAGATTCTTGATTGGACACGGCATCAAAGGCTGGGGAGTGGGGCTGAGGAGGGGAAAATGGATCAGCCATGATTGAGAGGCAGAGCAGACTCGATGGGCCAAATGGCCTAATTCTGCTCCTATGTCTTACGGTCCTATTTTAGAGTAGGTTACAATCTTGCTGTTCATATTTCACAAGAGAAACATTTTGCTTGCTTTCTCATGAGTAAAACACAATGACTTGTGAATTGAATTAAATAGGCACGTGTGTTTTATATATACAGTATATCAGAATTGTTCTGTCAGAGACATCTAACATCTTGTGAGTGTTACTCTGCATTTCCAGCATCTGCAGAATCTCTCGTGTTGATGTTCTGTATTGTAAAAAGACCCTGATTTATTGTGTGGTCAGCTTGGAAAGAACCTACATTTTGATGTGTCACCTTTGGTCACCCTGGTTTTCCAAACCACTGGAGAACCAATGAAGAACTTCTGAAAGATCAAGGAATATTTACTAATAAAGTACGTAGATACAGAAAGGTGCCGGTAAAGGACCAGGAACATCATAAAGGATGCCACCCACTGTGCTCATGGGCGGTTTGACCAATTCATCAGGGAGGAAGCTATGTAGCATCCACACCAGGACGACCAACTCAAAAACAGTTAGCAACTCCACCCACTAACCCACCGCTCGACACCCTTAATCACCATTACTTTATCATTTCCTGGCAGACATTTCCTATCTGGACATTAAATCAAGTTGTATATAAGCCATTTTATGTATTTATGTGTTTTTTGTGCCTCACCCGATCTGCAGTAACAAATATTTTGTTCTCCTTTACACTTGTGTGTACGGGGAATGACATTAAACAATCTTGAAGCTTGAAAATGTCACCGCATACTACCCTGAGATTCTGAAATCAGAAAGACAGCCCTGGCAATGCAGGGAAGGTGACAGGTAATCCACACACAGCAAATTCCCACAAGTAGAAAGGTGATAATAGCCTTGAAATCTGTATTTTTATTGCTGGTAGTGAGTGGCCAGGTCCATGAGAATTCCCTTTTACTTGAAGGCAGCATTGCCAGAGTAGCAGTACTGAACAAAACAAAACAAAACAAAACAGCCCAAGAGACTCAGGGCCCAGTGTGAAGCTTTATTTTATTTAGAGATACAGGGTGGAACAGGGCCTTCAGACCCAACGAGCCGCACCGCCCAGTGACCCACCTATTTAACCCTATCTTCATCACAGCACCATTCACAATTATCAAGTAACCTACTAACCGGTGGGTCTTTGGACTGTGGGAGGAAACCAGAGCAAACGGAGGAAATCCACATGGTCATGGAGAAAACGTACAAGCACCCTTACAGGTAGCGCTGGAACTGAACTCCAAACTCTGTTGGCCCCAAGCTGTAATAGTGTCACACTAACTTCCTGTGCGTAATAATATGGCCATTGCATGTCTGCTCATGGCCTTCTGCTGCTGTAGCCCGTGCACTTCAAGGTTTGACCTGATGTGCGTTCAGAGATGCTCTTCTGCTCACCACTGTTGTAACATGTGGTTATTTGAGCTACTGTCACCTTCCTGTCAGCTCGAACCAGTCTGGCCATTCTCTCCTGATCTCTCTCATTAACAAGGTGTTTTTGCCCACAGAACTGCTACACTAGACTTTTATTTTGTTTTTCGCATCATTCTTTCCTCTTTTGAGGGAGTTCCTCCAGCATTTTGTGATTTTTTTTTCTGGATTTCCAGCATCTGCAAAACCTCTCGAGTTGTAGAGAGAAATCTGAGGCAGGTTGTGCTCTGAGTGTTGTTGAGGAAATGCCGATATCTGTTATCCCCACATCTTCCCTTACTTTCCCGTGGAAGGCTCCCTCAGGGACCCTGGAGTTAACCCCTCCCCAACCTCTCTGCACTCTCCCCTTCATTCACACCATTCCCAATACTCAAATCAGCCTCTTACTCTGAGACTGTGATTAGATTTCAGAATTTAGTTTAATATCGATGGCACATGTTGTGAAATATGTTTTGTGGCAGCAGGACAGTCCAATACGTAAAAATCACAGTAAGTTACAAAATAATAACCTCACTCACCTCAATGCTGAACTGAATCCACAACTTATTGGCTCATTTTCAAGGACTCTACAACTCGTGTTGTCAGTCTTATTTGTTTATTTATTAAAATTTATTATTTTGTACGTTGGATCCTTGTCTATATTTACGATTGATTTAGAGAAACTGGCCCTTTCCGTCCAACCACCTGCACTGCCAAGTAACCCACCTATTTAACCCTAGTGTGAACACAGGACAATTTAATGATCAATTAACCTCATAAACAGAACGTCTTTGGACTGTGGGAAGAAATTGGAGAACCAGGAGGAAACCCACATGCTCATGGGAAGGATGTACACAGTTCTTACAGATGGCAAAACTTTTTTTTTTATAAATGCCTACAAGAAAATGAATCTCAGGGTAGTACATGGTAACTTTGATAATAAATTTACTTTCATCGTTAAACTTTGAAAGAATAGTGCAGAAGAGAAATGACGAAGTATGGACTGTTCTGAAATCTGATGGACGTGAAGAACAGGCTGTTCTAAAGAAATTGAACAACACACACAAAATGCTGGAGGAACTCAGCAAGTCAGTCAGCATCTATAGAGGGAACCTAACAACTGATGTTTCGGGTCAAGACCAAGTGTGCCTGACTTGCCGAGTTCTTCCAGTATGTGTGACGGGACATTTAAGAGACACTTGGAAAGGCACATGGACAAGAGTAAAATGGAGCACTATGGGGGAGGCAGGAGTTAGATTGATCTTCAATCTTTGGTAATTAGGCCAGCACAACATCGTAGGCCAAAGGGCCTGCACTTTGCTGTACTGTTCTAAGTTTCATATTTTAAATCTAGGACTAGATTTCCAGCATTTACAGAACCTCCAGTGTCTCTGTTTTACATAAAACACTGAATGTGTGTCTTCAGGCTCATGTACCACCTCCCCATTGGTAGTGATGAGAAGGGGACATGTTCTGGATGGTGAGGGTCCTCGGGAATGGATGCTGCCTTTCTCAGGCACTGCCTCTTGCAGATGGACAATCCAGCCAGATGTAACACTAAGTTCATGCCCACAATGATATGCTAAATTGGTTTAGTATTGTACTGGGGTAGAGTGAAAAGCTTGTTTTGCATAGTACCCATACGGTTCAAATCATTACACAGTGCATTGAGGTGAAACAAGTTAAGCAATAACAGGATGCAGAATAAAGTGTAACTGCGTGTGTGTTCCATTGGGAAAATTTGTCACCTTTTGTGTAACAATAGAGGAGGAGGCCATTCCTCCTGTCAATTCTATGTCAGCACTAAAGACAGAGATTCACATGTACCTCCTATAAACTGGTCTATTGCATTAGGTGCATTAGGTGCCCTCAGTAAGGCCCCCTCAACATTGGAGAGACCAAGCGCAGACAGGGTGACCTCTTAATCCTCAATGTCCATCTGTAGCTGCTGGTTTCATGCCATTTCAACTCCCCTCCCCATTACCACACTGACTATCTGCCCTCTACCTCCCTCCTTCAATGCCAAATGCAAACTAGAGGAACTGCTCCTCATGTTCTCAAATTTAAGTTCAAGGTTATTGTCATCAGACTATATACGTATTTAACCAAACAAAACAACGTTCTTCCAGATGGGTTCTGCCTGGTGGTTGACAATCCAACAGTGGGAACAATCCCAGGTAACTCTCAAGCCCTCTACCCTTTTCCTCTCCTCATGATTCACCTGGGTCCTCTCACACACCCTCTTCTTCCTAACAATCTCCCTCCACTCTCCAGCCCCTTGTTTCTCAGTTCCTCCCCCGGCAAACCCCACCCCTCCCCCCAGCCTGGTCTCATGTGCTTATCTCCCACGCCCTCCCTGCACTCGGTCCCTCCCCTCCCGCTACTGTTGCCATTTGTCCAGTACCCCTCCTTTAGCTAGCTCCACTCACCAACTCTCTTCTCCCCCCTCCCCATCAGGCAGAAGGTACAAAAGCCAGGTACCACCAGGTTCAAGGACAATATGTATCCCACTGTAATCAGACACATGAAAAGACCTCGTACAATAAGGTGGACTGCTGATTTCACAATCAAACTCGTTGTGATCTTGCACTTCATCGTTATCCTGCCAGCACTTTATTGGTTATTGTCATTGATTTACCTTATTCTAGCTCAATGTACTGTTTACAAATCTTTTACTTATTCCTTTAAAAGACTCAGTGAGACTGCAAGAGCATTGCTATCTCTTTAGAACCCCATCCTTTCGGTGTACAGTGTGAGTGAAGGTACTGTTT
Organism: Mobula hypostoma; assembly: GCF_963921235.1. NCBI lineage: Eukaryota > Metazoa > Chordata > Chondrichthyes > Myliobatiformes > Myliobatidae > Mobula > Mobula hypostoma. The sequence continues at coordinate 4,252,910 of NC_086113.1, read as the reverse complement.
TCATTCCTACACCCACTGGGTTTCGAGCATTCGGCATAACACTGTAACAGTGTAGGACTGTGAGGCAAGACCCTTAACAGGGTTGACGAGCAGAGAGATCTTGTGGTCCACGTTCAATGCTCCCTGAAAGTGGCTACTCAGGTTGACAGGGTGGTTAAGAAGGCACACGCTATACTTGCCTTTGGGTCGGGAAGTTACGTTGCAGTTTTACAAAACTCTAGTTAGGCCACAACTGGAGTATTGCATACAGGTCTGGTGAGATCATTGTAGGAATAATGGCAGGAAAGAGGGTGCAGAAGAGGTTCACCAGGATGTTGCCTGGATTAGAGGGCATCTGAATCAGAATCAGGTTTAATATCACTGGCATTTGTTGTTTTGCAGCAGTAGAACATTGCAATAACATAATTAAAAAATTATAGAACATAGAAAAATACAGCACAGTACAGGCCCTTCGGCCCACAATATTGTGCCAACCCTCAAACCCTGCCCCCCCCATATAAACCCCCACCTTAGATTCCTCCATATACCTGTCTAGTAGTCTCTTAAACTTCACGAGTGTATCTGCCTCCACCACTGACACAGGCAGTGCATTCCACGCACCAACCACTCTCTGGGTAAAAAACCTTCCTCTAATATCCCCCTTGAACGTCCCACCCCTTACCTTAAAGCCATGTCCTCTTGTATTGAGCAGTGGTGCCCAGAGGAAGAGGCGCTGGCTATCCACTCTATCTATTCCTCTTATTATCTTGTACACCTCTATCATGTCTCCTCTCATCCTCCTTCTCTCCAAAGAGTAATTATAAATTACATTAAGAAAGAGATATAAAATATTAAATTAAGTAGTGCAAAAGAGAGCAAAGAAAGTGAGATAGTATTCATGGGTTGATTGTCCATTCAGAAATCCGATGGCACAGGGGAAGATGTTCCTGAAGCATTGAATATATCTTCAGGTTCATGCACCTCCTCCTTAATGGTATCACTGTGAAGAGGACAATTCCTGAGTGATGGGGGTCCTTAATGATGGATGCTGCTTTTTTTGAGGAATTGGCTTTTGGAGGTGTTCTTGATGCTGGGGAGACCAGTGCTCATGATAGAGATGGCTGAGCTCTCTGTAGCTTTTTCCAATCCTCATCACCATCTGAAATCCTGCCAGCAATAGTCGTGTCATCAGCAGATTTATAGATGGCATTTCAGCTGTGCCTAGCCACAGTCAGAGTAGATCAGAAATAACATCTCTTTCTCACCGGCGATCAACAATGGCACAACTCAAGGGATGTGCGCTCAGCCAACCGCTCTACTCTCTCTCTACACCCATGACTGTGTGGCTAGACACACCTCAAATGCCATCTATAGATTGGCTGATGACGCAGCTATTGGTGGCAGATTTTCAGATGGTGGCAAGGAGGCGTACGGGAGCGAGACAGATCAGCTGGCCGAGTGGTGTCACAACAACATCCGTAAGATCAAGCAATTGATTGTGGGCTTCAGGAAAGGGAAGTTGAGGGAACACACCAGTCCTCGACGAGGGATCAGCAGTGGAAAGGGTGAGCAGTTTCAAGTTCCTGGGTGTCAGCATCTCCGAGGGTCTGTCCTGGACCCAACATAGTGATACAATTACAAAGAAAGCACAACAGCAGCTACATTTCATCTGGAGTGGATGTGGAGAGGATGTTTCCTGTGGTGGGCGGGGGGGGGGTGTCTAGGACCAGAGGAAACAGCCTTGGCACATGCTCCCTCAGCATCCCTTGAGTTGTGCCATTGTTGACTGTCAGCGAGAAAGAGACGTTATTTCTGATTTACTCTGACTGTGGTCTACAGGTGGGGAAGACAGCATCTAGTTGCTGAGGGAGCATGTGCTATAACAAGAGTTTGGACAAACTTGGGTTGTTTTCTCTGAAGTGGCAGACGCTGAGAGGAAATCTGATGGTGGTTTATCAGATTATAAGAGGCGTAGACAGACAGTATCTGTTTCCCAGGGTTGAAATATCTAATACCAGATGGCACGCATTTAAGGTGAGAGGGGGTAAGTTCAAAGGACATTTGAGGGCAAGATTTTACATGGAGAGTAGGTGCCTGGAATGCATTGAGTCTCATCTCCGTTCTAAATGGATGTCTCTCTATTCTGAGCCTGTTTCCTCTGGTCCTAGACCGCGCCCCCCTCCCCCCACAGGAAACATCCTTTCCACATCCACTCTATCGAGGCTTTTCAAAATTCGATAGGTTTCAGTGTACCCTCTCCAATGCCAGCACATCCCCTCTCAGATAAGGGGCCGAAAATTGCTCACAATACTCCAAGTGAGGCCTCACCAGTGCCTTATAAAGCATCAGAAGAAATCTGTAAGAGTCTTTGGTATCAAATCTCTGCAAATTCCTAGCAAGGTAGAACGGCTGGCATGCCTGCTTTGTGATTGTAGCAATGCGTTGGGCCCAGGACAGATGGTCCGAGATGTTCATACCTTGGAATTTAAAGCTGTTCACACTTTACACCGCTGACCTCTCTATTCCCTACTGGAGTATTTTTTATTAACAGGAGTGATACGCTTTTCCCAGCTTCCATTGGTTTACAGGGGTGCAAATGATCCAAACTATGAGTCTTAAGCTTTCTAAGCTTGACTAACCTGTCATGTATTTCCTACCATATTGAACACATATGTTTTTGGATTTCAAAGTTCAAAGTTATTATCAAAATACGTAAATATCACCTTACACTGTCCTGAAATTCATTTATAAAATTTATAAAATAAATACGAGAGGACATGGCTTTAGGGTGAAAGGGGAAAGGTTTAGGGGGAGCATTAGGGGGAACTTCTTCACTCAGGGAGTGGTGGGAGTGTGGAACGAGCTGCCATCTGACTCACTCTTAGGTTTTAAGAATAAATTGGATAGGTACATGAATGGGAGAGGTCTGGAGGGTTATGGACAGGATGCAGGTCAATGGGACTAGCAGAATAATATTTCGGCACAGACTAGAAGGGCAAAATGGCCTGTTTTCTGTGCTGTAGTGTTCTATGGTTCTATAGTTCTTGTGTGCATTCACAGGATGATAGAGAAATACAATGAAACTATACATAACAAAGACTGACAATTTTTTTGTTATAGCCTCTTGTGATAATCATGGCAGTCAGTCACAAGGTAATTGTTCACACAAGCAGTAACGGATATCAGGAAGTCAACTTTCACGGAAGTCTGTGGATGCTGAGGAAGGTTTCTTGTAGAGATACTTGAACTTCGCGAAATGAGGAGGAAGGCTGGAATGATGTGTGTTTCAGAAGTCAAACACTCCCAGTAGGTCAAACGACTAGCCATTATAACATTTAGGAAGTGCTTAATGGCACTTCTGAGACAATCTGAGCTTGTGGCACAATTTCTTGTGGGCACATTTGGTAATTTTTCCCAGGCTGTTAATTAAGGAAGTGGACAAAATTATGGCAGAATGATTTCAGTTTTCAGTTTTGTACTTCAGAGGTCATAAGTTTCGGATAAAAGATAATTACTGAAATTGCTTTTAAATGGTAAATACAAAAGTTCAAAGAGGCTGAAGTATCCAAGAAGTAAAAGGCATTTAAAAAAATTATCCAATATAAATACAGAAGCTGAACAGAAATATAAGACCATAAAACCATAAGAAATAGGAGCAGAATTAGGCCATATTTCCTCTCAGCCCCAATCTCCTGCCTTCTCCCCGCATCCCTTCATGCTCTGATTGACCAAGAATCTATCAACCTCTGCCTTAAATATACATAAAGACTTGGCCTCCATATGACAAGTCATTCAATTCTGGAATCATTTTCGTGAACCTCCTTTGAATCCTCTCCAGTTTCAGCACATCCTTTCTAAGATAAGGGGCCCCAAACTGCTCACAATACTCCAAGTGAGGCCTCACCAGTGCTTTATAACGTTTCAACATTACATCCTCGCTTTTATACTCTAATCCTCTTTAAGTGAATGCTAACATTGCATTTGCCTTCCTCACTACAGATTCATCCTGCAAATTAACCTTTTGGGAATCCTGCACAAGGACTCCCAAGTCCCTTTGCATGTCAGTTTTTTGTATTTTCTCTCCATTTAGAAAATAGTCAACCCTTTCATTTCTTCTACCAAAGTGCATAACCATATACTTCCCAACACTGTGTTCCATCTGCCATTTCTTTGCCCATTCTCCTAATCTGTCTAAGTCCTTCTATAGACTCTCTACTTCCTCAAAACTACCTGCCCCTCTAGCTAACTTCATATCGTCTGCAAGCTTTGCAACAAAGCCATTAATTCCATCATCCAAATCATTGACATATGACATAAACAGAATCAGTCCCAACTCAGACCCCAGTGGAACACCACTAGTCACCAGCAGTCAGCCAGAAAAAGCTCCCTTTATTCCCTGTCTTTGCCTCCTGTCAATCAGCCACTGTTTTATCCATGCTAGAATCTTTCCTGTGAAACCATGGGCTCATAGCTTGTTAAGCAGTCTCATGTATGATACCTTGCCAAAGGTCTTCTAAAAATCCAAGTAAACAACATCACACAATTCTCCTTTGTCTATCCTGCTTGTTATTTCGTCAAAGAATTCCAACTGATTTGTCAAGCAAGATTTCCCTTGAGGAAACCATGCTGACTGTAGCCTATTTTATCATGTGTCATGAGACCTCATCCTTAATAATCGACTCCAACATCTTCACAACCACTGAGGTCAGACTAACTGGCCTATAGTTTCCTTTCTTCTACCTCTCTCCCTTCTTGAAGAGTGGAGAGTCTTTTCCAGTCTTCCAGAACCATTCCAGAATCTAGTGATTCTTGAAAGATCATTATTAAGCCTCCCCCATCTCTTCAGCCACCTCTTTCAGAACTCTGGGTTGTACACCATCTGCTCCAGGTGACTTAGAACACAGAACAGAGAAATTTACGGCACATTACAGGCCCTTTGGCCCACAATTTTGCGCCAACCATGTAACTTACTCTTGAGACTGCCTAGAATTTCCCTAGCGCATAGCCCTCTATTTTTCTAAGCTCCAGGTACCTAGCTAAGAGGCTCTTAAAGGATCCTATTGTATCCACTTCCACCACTGCTGCTGGCAGTGCATTCCACGTACCTACCACTCTATGTGTGAAAAACATAACTCTGACATTCCCTCCTACACCTTAAAACAATGCCCCCTCTTGTTAGCTATTTCAGCCCTGAAAAAAAAGCCTCTGGCTAGCCACATGATCAATGCCTCTCATCATCTTATACACCTCTATCAGGTCACCTCTCATCCTCCGTCGCTCCAAGGAGAGAAGGCCAAGTACACTCAACCTATTCTCATAAGGTATGCCCTGCAATCCAGGCAACATTCTTGTAAACCTCCTCTGCACTCTCTCTATCATATCCACATCCTTCCTGTAGTGAGGTGACCAGAACTGAACACAGTACTCCAAGTGGGATCTGACCAAGGTCTTACATAGCTGTAACATTACCTCACGGCTCTTGAACTCAATCCCATGGCTGATGAAGGCCAACATACCATACGCCTTCATAACAACACTGTCAACCTGTGCAGCAGCTTAGAGTGTTCTATTGACATGGACCCCAAGATCTCTCAGATCTCCACACTGCCAAGAGTCTTACCATATATATTCATACTGTCTTCAAATTGGACCTACCAAAATGAACCACTTTACACTTATCTGGGTTGAAGAGCATCTGCCAATTCTCAGCCCAGTTGGCATTCCTGTTGGTGTCCCGCTGTAACCGCTGACAACCTTCCACACTATCCACAACACCCCCAACCTTTGTGTCATCAGCAAAATTACTAACCCATCCTTCCACTTCCTCATCCAGGTCATTTATAAAAATCAGAAAGCGGAGTGGTCCCAGAACAGATCCCTGTGGAACACAACTGGTCACCGATCTCTATGCAGAATATGAACCATCTACAACTACACTTTGCCTTCTGTGGGCAAGCCAATTCTGGATCCACAAAGTAACGTCTCCGTGGATCCCATGCCTCCTTACTTGAGCCTTGCATGGGGAACTTTATCAAATGCCGTACTGAAATCCATATACTCTACATCACTGCTCTGCCTTCATCAATGTGTTTTGTTACATCGTCAAAGAATTCAATCAAGTTCGTAAGGCATGACCTACCCTTGACAAAGCCATGCTGGCTATCCGTAATCAGATTATGTCTCTTCAATTGCTTATAAATCCTGCCTCTTAGGATCTTCTCCAACAACTTGCCCACCACTGAAGTCAGACTCACTGGTGTATAATTTTCTGGGTTACCTCTTCTCCCTTTCTTGAACAAGGGAGCAACATTTACAACCCTCCAATCCTCCAGTACTTCTCTGCCCTACTGATGATGCAAAGATCATTGCAAGAGGCTCAGCAATCGCCCTCACTTCCCACAGTAACGTGGGGTATATCTCATCTGGTCCCGGTGACTTACCTAACTTAATGCTTTTCAAAAGCTCCAGCACATCCTCTTTCTTAATGTCTATATGCTCAAGCATTTCAGTCTGCTGTAAGTCATCCCCAGAATTGCCAAGGTCTTTTCCCCGGTGAATACTGAAGCAAAGTATTAGAACCATAGAACCATAGAACACTACAGCACAGAAAACAGGCCATTTGGCCCTCCTAGTCTGTGCCGAAACTTTATCCCGCTGGTCCCATTGACCTGCACCCAGTCCGTAACCCTCCAGACCTCTCCCATCCATGTATCTATCCCATTTATTCATGAAGTACTTCTGCTATCTCCTCCGACTCTATGCCCACATTTCCACTATCGCACCTGATTTGTCCTATTCTCACACAGCTCATCATCTTGCTCTTCACATACTTGTAGAATGCCTTGGGGTTTTCCTTAATCCTGCTCACCAAGGCCTTCTCATGACCCCTTCTGGCTCTCCTAATTCCATTCTTAAGCTCCTTCCTAGCAACCTTGTAATTTTCTAGAGCTCTAACAGTACTGTACCTAGTTTCTTGAACCTTTCGTAAGCTTTTCATTTTTTCTTAACTAGATTTTCTACATACTTTGTACACCATGGTTCTTTTACCCTACCATACTTTCCCTGCCTCAATGGAACATACCTATGCAGAACTCCATATAAATGTCCCTGAACATTTGTCACATTTCTGCCGCGCATTTCCCTCCGAACATCTGCTCCCGGTTTATGCTCCTAAATTCCTGCCTAATAGCATCATATTTCCCCCTACCCCAATTAAATGTTTTCCCAAATTGTCCGCTCCCATCCTTCTCCAGCGCTATGGTAAAGGAGATAGAGTTGCGGTCACTACCTCCAAAATGCTCTCCCACCGAGAGATCTGACACCTGACCAGGTTCATTTTCCAATACCAGATCAAGTACAGCCTCTCCTCTAGTTGGCTTATCTACATATTGCATCAGGAAACCTTCCTGAACACACCTAACATAGTCCACCCCATCTAAACCCCTTGTGCCAAGGAGATGCCAATCAATATTAGGAAAGTTAAAATCTCCCATCACAAAAACCCTATTATTATTGCACCATTCCAGAATCTGCCTCCCTATCTGCTCCTCGATGTCCCTGTTACTATGGGGGGGGTCTATAAAAATACACCCAGTAGAGTTATTGCCCCTTTCCCTTTTCTGACTTCAACCCACACTGACTCAGTAGACAATCCTTCCATAACTTCCTCCTTCTCTGCAGCCGTGACACTATCCCTTATTAGCAATGCCACGCCCCCACCTCTTTTGCCTCCCTCTCTGACCTAGCTACCTATGGACCTTTCAGTTTCCCAAGAACCTTCTCTCTACTTATGGTAGTTTCACACATTTCGTGCCCCCTGACACCTGGAACTACCATCATACTGATATTGTTTTCCACAGTGCAGACCTATGCAAAATACTGCATAAGTTCATCTGCCACTTTGTTGTTCCCCTTTACTACCTCTCCAGCATCGTTTTCCAGTGGTCAAATATCCATTCTTACCTGTCATTTACACTTTATGTGTCTGAAGAAACTTTTGGTATCCTCTTTAATATTATTTGCCAACTTACTTTCATATTCCATCTTTACCTTCTTAATGAGTTTTTAGTTGCTTTCTGTTGGTTTTTAAAAGCTTCCCAATCCTCTAACTTCCAACTAATTTTTACTCTGTTATATGCCCTTTCTTTGGCGTTTATGTTGGCTTTGACTTCTCTTGTTAGCCATGGTTGTGTCAACTTTCTTTTGGAATACTTCTTCCACTTTGAGATGTATATATCCTGTGCCTTCTGAATTGCTTCCAGAGTTTCCAACCATTGCTTCTCTGCTGTTATCCCTACCAGTGTTCTTTTCCCATCAATTCTGGCCAACTCCTCCCTCGTGCCTCTGTAATTCCCTTTACTCCCCTGTAATACTGATACATCTGACTTTAGCTTCTCCTTCTCAGATTTCAAGATGAATTCAATCATATTATGATCACTTGCCCCGAAGGGTTCTTTCACCTTAAGCTCTCTAATCAATTCTGGTTCTTTGCACAACACCTAATCCAGAATAGCTGACCCTCTGGTGGGATCAACCTTGAGCTGCTCTAAAATTCCATCTCATAGGCACCCTAGAAATTCCCCCTCCTGTAATCTAGCACCAACCTGATTTCCCCAACCTACTTGCATATTGAAGTCCCCCATGACTATTGTAACATAGCACTCTTGGCATGCATTTTCTATCTCCTGCTAAAATTTGTAGGCCACATCCTTGCTACTGTTTGGGGATCTGCACTCAACTCCCATCAGGGTCTTTTTACCCTTGCAGTTCCTTAGCTCTATCCACAATGATTCAACAACTTCTGACCCTATGTTACCTCTTTCTCAAGATTTGATTTCATTTTTTACCAATAGGGAAACACCGACCCCTCTGCCTTCGTGCCTATGTGTTCGATACAATGTGTATCCATGGACATTAAGCTCCCAGCTCTGATCTTTCAGCCATGATTCAGTGATGCCTACAACATTGTATCTGCCAATCTGCACTGTGCTGAAAGTTCAGTTACCTTATTCCATATACTGAGCGCATTCAGATACAACACCTTCAGTCTTTTATTCACTCTTTTCGATTTTGTCCGCCTTTTACATTGCAACTCATCCTGTTGACTGCAGTTTTGCCCAATCAACAGCCTCTCCTCATTACACATTGCCTCTGCTTGTAAACCAGATCCTTCATCTTCAGTGTGATACTTCCTGCACTGAAATATAGGCAGCTCAGGACATTAGCTGCAACATGCTCAACCTTTTGATTCCTAACTTTGTCTGAGGTCTTACCAGTATCTGCCTCCACGACCTTTCAACTAACTGTTCTGGAACTCTGGTTAAATTTAGACTAAAGCAATCATGGAAAGGTAAATTAAAGAAATGGCACTGGGATGAAAGAGGAATTAAACCATAAGACTATAAAACCATAAGATATAGGAGCAGAATTAGGCTATTTGGCCCATTGTGTCTGTTTCGCCAAATCATGATGGCTGATCCAATTTTCCTCTCAGCCCCAGTTTTCTGCTTTCTCCCCGTATCCCTTCATGCCAATCAAGAATCTATCAAACTCTGCTTTAAATACACATAAAAACTTAACTCCACAGCTACCTGCGGCAAAGAATTCCACAGATTCGTCACCCTCTAGCTAAAGAAATTCCTCATGATCTCTGTTCTCAAAGGATGCCCCTCTATTCTGAGGCAGTGTCCTCTGGTCTTAGAATCTCCCACCATACGAAACATCTTTTCCACTTCCACTCTATCAAGGCCTTTCACCATCCGATAGATCCCCCCTCATTCTTCCAAACTCTGCCAAATACAGACCAAGAGGCATCAAACGCTCCTAATACATCAGGCCTGTCACTCCCAGGATCATCCTCGTGAACTTCCTCTGAACCCTCTCCAATGTCAACACATCATTTCTTAGATAAGGGGACCAGCACTGCTTACAATACTTGAAGTGCAGTCTGACAAATGCCTCATAAACCCTCAGCATTACGATCTTGCTTTTGCATTTCAGTTCTCTTGAAATGAATGCCAACATTGTATTTGCCTTCCTAATCACTGATTCAACCTGCACAAGGATTCCCAAGTCCTTTGCACCTCGGATTTTTGAATTTTCTCCCTGTTTAGAACAGTCCATGCCTTTATTGTTCTCCCAAAGAGCATGGCCATACACTTCCCAACACTGTATTTCTAGAAACTCAAAGGTCACACCAACCCCACCCCCCCACTAGGATATTAGTCTCCTTCCAGTTCAGGTGCAAACCATCCCATCTGTACAGGTCCCTCCTTCCCTAGAAGAGAGCCCAATGATCCAAAAATCTTTATGCCCTCCCTCTTACACCAACTCCTTAGCCAAGTATTAAACTTTATAATCTTCCACGTTCTGGCCTCACTAGCACGTGGCATAGGTAGCAATCCTGAGATCACAACCTGGAGGTCCTGCCCGTTAACTTAGCACCTAACTCCCTGAACTTCCTATGCAGAACCTCATCACTCGTCCTACCATGTCACTGGGTCCTACACGGACCATGACTTCTGGCTGTTCACCCTCCCACTTAAAATGCTGAAGACTTCATCCGAGATATCCTGGACCCTGGCACCTGGGAAGCAACATGCCATCTGGGAATCTCATTCTTGCCCACAGGACCTCCTGTTTGTTCCCCTAAATAATGAATCCCCTGTCACCACTGTGTGCCTCTTCTCCCACCTTCCCTCCTGAGTCAGAGGCAGACTGAGTGCCAGAGATCTGACCACTGTGACTTTCGTCTGTTAGGTCACCCAACCAACCATCATCCCAATGGTATCCAAAGTGATATACTTGTTGTTGAGGGGTATTGCCACAGGGACCTGATTGGCGGACACCTTTTGTATTTTTAAATAAATGGATTGGGTGGTTAGAGGGGAAGTTAACCTAGTACAAAAGGGGTATTGAGTATCAGTATTTTTGTGATCCAAAGTTTCTTCAAGGACTATTAAAACAAAACTTCATACCATCTTAAAAGTTTCTTTCTCCTAGGCAATTAATCAGATCAGATCAACCATTTGAGATAGTCCCCCATCCCCCTCTAGCCATTACCCCTTCACTGCACTGCTCTGTAAACACTTGTAATGCTGTTTACACGACTATCCCAGGTAATCCATTCCTGGCACCTGCCACTCTCTGTGATAAAAAACTTCATCATATCACATTTACACTCCCTCCCCCACCGACCTTGAAAGCATGCTTGATATTTCTGCCCTGGGGAAAAGTTTCCAACTGTCTATCATATCTATGTCTGTCATGATTTTCAAAGTCTTGACCAGGTCTCACCTCAGCCTTTCACAGTCTAAGGAGAACAGCTTGGGTTCGTTCAAACTTCCTTTAACAAAAAGTTCAAACTCCAAAGCAAATTTATTATCGGAGGACATATGTGTCACCATATACACCCCTGAGGGTTATTTTCTTGCAGGCATTCACAGTAGAACAAAGAAGTACAATAGAAAGCCTGCATGCAAAGATTGACAAATTGTGGAAATACAAAAAGAAACAAGTAATGACAATAATAATAAATAAATAGATACGGATAGATAGATAGATAAATAAATAAATAAATAATACCTACTGAGATCATGAGTTGTAGAGTCCTTGAAAATGAGTCCATAGGTTGTGGAATCAGTTCAGTGTTGAGGTGAGTGAAGTCATCCATGGATCCTGATGGAACTGCTCCTGAACCTGGTGGTGGAGGCTTCTGTACCACTTTCCCAATGGCAGCCGTGAGAAGACAGCATATCATGGATGGTGGGGATACTTAATGATGGATGCTGATTTCTTGTGGCAGTTCTCCATGTAGATGTGCTCAATGGTAGGGAAAGCTTTTCCTGTGATGAATGAGGCCATTTCCACTACTTTTTGTGGGCTTTTCCGTTCTTAGCTTTGGTGTTTCCGTACCAGAAACATACTGCATTACCCGCTCCTTAATTCCAAGCACTTTGTCATTGTGGCTGCACAGAAGTTTTAATTATTTCCAACACATCCTCTTTCACTCATCGAAATGTTTATAGAAAACCAGAAGTGAATTTAAAAAAGTCTGGTTCATTGAAAATATAGAGAAGTGTTATAAGTCTGATTGGCAAAGGAAGAAACAGGAGAGGATAATGGAACAAGAGATTGAAACGGTGAATGTACATTTAAGGGAAAATGGACAAACATGAGGGAGAAGGGAACAGAGGACGTGCTCCCTTCCCACTGTTGCCATCAGGAAGGAGGTACAGGAGCCTCGGGTCCCACACCACCAGGTTCAGGAACAGTTATTGCCCCTCAGCCATCAGACTCCTGAACTGGAGGGGATAATTTCACTCATCCCATGACTGATAAGGACATATAGAGAGGCAGGACACAGGAAACTGGGTGACAGTCAGGAAGGGGAAAGGGGTTAAGGAGCCAGTGCAGAGAACCCCTGAGGCCATCCCTCTCAACAACAGGCATATCACTTTGGATACTGTTCGGGGGGGTGCAGGGTGGTTGACCTAACAGAGGAAAGTCACAGTGGTTGGGTCTCTGGCACGGAGTCTGCCTCTGTGACTCAGAAGGGAAGGGAGGCAGAAGAGGCATGCAGTGGTGACAGGGGGTCCATTAGTTAGGGGAGCGGATATGAGGTTCAGTGAGTGAGAACAAGATTCCCGGATGCTATGTTGCCTCCCAGGTTCCAGGGCCTGGGACATCTCAGATCGAGTCCTCAGCATTCTTAAGTGGGAGGGTAAACAGCCAGAGCTTGTAGTCCATGTGGGTGTCAATGACATGGGTACGAAGACTGACAAGGTCTGCATTGGGATTTCAGAGGGTTAGGTGCTAAGTTAAAGGGCAGGACCTCCAAGGTTGTGATCTCGGGATTGCACCCTGTGCCACATGCTAGTGAGGCCAGAAGTAGGAAAGTGATAATAGTTTAACACATGGCTAATCAGCTGGTGTAGGACGGAGGGCCCTCTTCCAGGGAAGATGGGATGTGTACAAGAGGGACCATTTGCACCTGAACTGGAAGGGGAAGGGGACTTACATCCTAGCCGGAAGGCTTGTTAATGCTACATGGTAGGATTTAAACTCGAGTTGCAGGGGGTTGGAAACCAGAGTGCCAGAACAATTAGTGGAGAGGTTATGGAGACAGATGTTGGAAAGACCCCAGACAAACTCAGAAATCATAAGGTTGAGAATGGTGTGACTAGTCTGAGCTGCATATATTCCAGTGCAAGAAGTATTGCAGGAAAGGTGGATGAGCTCAGGGCACGGATCAGCAGCTGGAATTATGAAGTTATAGCCATCAGTGAGACTTGGCCGCGGGAGGGACAAGACAGGTAGCTCAGAGTTCTGGGGTTCTGTTGTTTCAGACATGACAGAGCGGGAGGGATTAAAGGAGAAGGAGTGGTGTTACTAATCAGGGAAAATTTCACAGCAGTGCTCTGTCAGGACAGACTGGAGAACTTGTCTAGTCAGGCGTTATGGGTGGAACTAAGAAATAAAAAAGGTATGACCATGTTAGTGGGGCTATATTACAGACCACCCAACATCCCGAGGGAATTAGAGCAACAAATTTGTAAAGAGATTGCAGACTCTTGCAAGAAATGTAACTTTCTTATAGTAGGTGATTTTAACTTTCCACACATTGACTGGGAATCCCATACTGTAAAAGGACTAGATGCGATAGAGTTTGTGAAATGTGTTAAGGAAAGTTTCCTCCATCAGTACGGAGAAGCCCAACGAGAGAGTGTGTGGTACTGGATCTGCTACTGGGGAATGTGACAGGGCAGGTGACAGAAGTTTGTGCAGGGGAACACTTTGCATCTACTGACCACAATGCCATTAGTTTCAAAGTAAATATGCAAAGAGATAGGTTTAGTCCATGGGTTGAGATTATAAATTGGAGAAAGGCCAATTTTGATGGTATCAGAAACGATCTGGTAAGTGTGGATTGAGACTGGCTGTTTTCTGGTAAAGGTGTACTAAAGATAACAGGCATAGAGAATCTTGGTTTTCTAGACATATTTTGGTCCTGGTTAAGGAAAAAAGGAGATGCACAGGAGGTATGGGCAAGTAGGAGCAAGTGTGGTGCTTATGGAGTATGAGGAAAAACTAGAGAACACTTAAGAAAGAAATCAGCAAGGCTAAAAGAAGGCATGAAGTTGCTCTAGCAGACAAGGTAAAGGAGAATCCCAAGGGATTCTACAGATAACCACAGTACATGTGCTTGCAACACTGTGTGTCCGACAGAGTGATCAGCAGCACTGGGGCTCCCTTTCTGTCTTTCCCTTTCCCTGTCTTGTCTCCCTTTCTCTTCACCATTTACACCTCGGACTTCAACTACTGCACAGAGTCTTGTCATCTTCAGAAGTTTTCTGATGACTCTGCCATAGTTGGATGCATCAGCAGGGGAGATGAGGCTGAGTACAGGGCTACGGTAGGAAACTTTGTCACATGGTGTGAGCAGAATTATCTGCAGCTTAATATGAAAAAGACTAAGGAGCTGGTGGTAGACCTGAGGAGGGCTAAGGCACCGGTGACCTCTGTTTCCATCCAGGGGGTCGGTGTGGACATGGTGGAGGATTACAAATACCTGGGGATACGAATTGACAATAAACTGGACTGGTCAAAGAACACTGAGGCTGTCTACAAGAAGGGTCAGAGCCATCTCTATTTCCTGAGGAGACTGAGGTCCTTCAACATCTGCCGGACGATGCTGAGGATGTTCTACGAGTCTGTGGTGGCCAGTGCTATCATGTTTGCTGTTGTGTGCTGGGGCAGCAGGCTGAGGGTAGCAGACACCAACAGAATCAACAAACTTATTTGTAAGGCCAGTGATGTTGTGGGGATGGAACTGGACACTCTGACGGTGGTGTCTGAAAAGAGGATGCTGTCCAAGTTGCATGCCATCTTGGTCAATGTCTCCCATCCACTACATAATGTACTGGTTGGGCACAGGAGTACATTCAGCCAGAGACTCATTCCTCCGAGATGCAACACAGAGCGTCATAGGAAGTCATTCCTGCCTGTGGCCATCAAACTTTACAACTCCTCCCTTGGAGGGTCAGACACACTGAGCCAATAGGCTGGTCCTGGACTTATTTCATAATTTACTGGCATAATTTACATATTACTATTTAACTATTTATTACTATTTTCTATTACTATTCTATTACTATTTATTTCTATGACTATTACTATTTACTAATAGTAATATTACTATTACTATTTATTATTTATGGTGCAACTGTAACGAAAACCAACTTCCCCCGGGATCAATAAAGTATGACTATGACTATGACTATGACTAACAGCAAAAGGATTGCAAGGGACAGAATTGGTCCTCTGGAAGATCACAATGGTAATCCATGCATGGAACCAAAACAGATGGGGGAGATCTTAAATGGATTCTTTGCATCTGTATTTACTCAGGAGATGGACACAGAGTCTATAGAAGTGAGGCAAAGTGGCGTCAACTTCATGGAGTCTGTACAGATTACAGAGGAGGAGGTGTTTGCTATCCTGAGGCAAATCAGGGTGGATAAATCCCCGGGGCTTGACAAGGTGCTCCCTTGGACCTTACAGAAGGCAAGTGCAGAAATTGCCGATGCCCTAGCAGAGATATTTAAAATATCCTTAACCAAAGAATTGGAGGATAGGCAATGTTGTTCCACTGTTTAAAAAAAGGCTCTAAACAGAAACCAGAAAATTATAGGCCAATGAGTCTGACATGAATAGTGGGAAAGTTATTGAAAGGTATTCTAAGGGACCAGATATACAGTACAAGTATTTGGATAAACATGGACTGATTAAGAATAGTCAGCATGGCTTTGTCACATCTAACCAATCTTATCATTTTTTGAGGAAGTTACCAGGAAAGTGGATGAAGGCAAGGCAGTGGATGTTGTCAACGTGGACTTTAGTGAGGCATTTGACTAGGTTCCGCATGGGAGGCTGGTCAGGGTGGTTCAGTCGCTTGGCATTCAGGATGAGGTAGTAAATTGCATTAGACATTGGTTTTGTGGAAGAAGCCAGAGAGTGGTAGTAGAGAGTTTCATCTCTGACTGGAGGCCTGTGACTAGTGGTGTGTCACAAGGATCAGTGCAGGGTCTGTTGTTGTTTGTCATCTATATCAGTGATTCGGATGATAATGTGGTTAACTGGATCAGCAAATTTGTGGATGAAACCAAGATTGGGGGTGTAGTGGACAACAAGGAAGGGTGTCATGACTTGTAGAGGGACCTGCATCAGCTGGAAAATGGACGGAAAAATGGCAGATGGAACTTAATGCAGACAAGTGTGAGCTTTTGCACTTTGGTAGGACCAACCAGGATAGGTCTTACACAGTGAACGGTAGGGCACTGAGGAGTGTGGTTGAACAGAGATCTGGGAATACAGGTATATAATTCATTGAAAGTGGCATCACAGGTAGATAGGGTTGTAAAGACAGCTTTTGGCACGTTAGCCTTCATAAATCAATGTACTGAGTACAGAAGATGGGATGTTATGTTGAAGTTGTACAAGACATTGGTGAGGCCTAGTTTGGAGTATTGTGTGCAGTTTTGGTCACCTACCTACAGGAAAGATGTAAACAAGGTAGAGGAAATTTACAAAGACGTTATTGGGTCTGGAGGACCTGTGTTATCAGGATAGATTGAATAGTTTAGGACTGTATTCTTTAGAATGTAGAAGAATTGAGGAGATTTGATAGAGGCATACAAAATTATTAGGTGTATAGATAGGGTAAATGCAGACAGGCTTTTTCCACTGAGATTAGGTTGGACCACAACCAGAGCTCCTGGCTTAAAGGTGAAAGGTGAGAAATTTCAAGGGGAACATTGGGGAAAGAGTGTGGAATGAGATGCCAGTACAAGTGGTCCATGCGAGTTTGATTTCAACGTTTAAGAGAAGTTTGGATGGGTACTTGGACAGTAGAGATATGGACGGCTATGGTCCTGGTGCAGGTCGATGGGAGTAGGCAGTTTAAATGGACTAGATGGGCAAAGCGCCTGTTTCTGTGTTGTACTTCTCTATCTCTCTGAGAGATTGATATAGTAGACAGTTGGAATTTTTCCCCTGAGCAGAATTATCTAACACCAGAGGATGTGTTTTTAAGTCTTTAAGATATACGAGCAGAATTAGGCTATTCAGCCCATCAAGTTTGTTCTGCCATTCCATAAAGGTGAAAAGTTGAGAAGAACTTTGGCCCGTCTCAGTGAGGACTCTGACCTGCTTTTAGTTTATCCCTGCTTACATTCACCTGGTAAAATAGACATCTCTGGAAAATCTAATTCAACTGTTTAAGGCAATCCAGTCTACTGCAAAACTGGTTCAAATCTGACCCACAGAATTAACTGCTACCCTGTCTGTAATATCGACAACATAAACAAGGGGATTCTGCAGACGCTGGAAATGTAGAGTAACACACAAAATGCTGGAGGAACTCAGCAGGTCAGGCAGCATCTATGGAAATGAGTAAACAGTTGATGCTTTGGGCTGAGAACTTTCATCAGGACTGGAAAGGTAGGGGAGGGGAATGAGTACAAGCTGTCAGGTGAGAGCGAGGGTGGTGTGGGAGGGGGGATGAAGAGAGAAGCTGGGAGATGATAGGTGTAAAAGGTAAAGGGCTAAAGAAGAAAGAATCTGATAGGAGAGGAGAGGAGAGGGGACCACCCTTTGGTTCCCTCCTCTCCTTTCTTCCATGGTATGATATACTAACATCAAGTTGAGTTTATTGTCATCTATATAAATACATGTGTGCACAGATGTAATGAATAACTTACTCGCAGCAGCACCACGCTCACATAGCATCATATAAGCAACATTAGAGTTTCCTAGAAACACGACAACAGCATCAAAAACACCTTCCTAAAGAGGCAACACAGTATCAGATTATAAAAACAAGACGTTCGGCATTATGATAGTGAGAGGCACAGACAGAGTAGATAGACAGAATCTTTGTCCAAGGGCTGAAATGCCTAATAGCAGAGAACATGCCTTTAAGGTGAGAGGGGGTTACTTCAAAGAAGATGTGAGAGGCAAGTTTTTTTTCTCCCTCACAGAGGCAGTATCTGTGGGGGAGAATAAATGCCCAGAATTTCAGGGTGAGACCCTTCATCAGGACTTGAAAGGAAGGTGGGGCAGGCTGCCTGGTGAGGGTGGGGGTGCGGTGATGAAGTAAGAAGCAGGGAGGCGATAGGTGGAAAAGGTAAATGGGCTGAAGAAGATGGGGTTTGATAGGAGAGGAGAGTGGACCACGGGAGAAAGGGGAGGAGGAGGGGAAACACAGCAACACACACAGAATGCTGGGGTAACTCAGGCAGCATCCATGGAGAGGAATAAACAGTGGATGCTTTGGGCTGAGGTCCCTCATCAGGATAATGTAAACTGGAGCTTCAGTGTCAGGTTTAGGATTTTCTGCATCATATCTCATAAAAGGACATTTTGCATTACCAGCCTGTCATTTTCTGACCACCAAATTGGAAGTTAGAAAATTGCAGGGTGGAGGTGCAGAAAATTCACTTCAGCAAAACTGAGAGGCTGCCAGGAGCACTAAAGTAGAAATTCTTGGCCAAGATCCATGCACCCACTCACGGAAATTACTAGTTTACTGGCTTTTTTTAGGCACCGCAGTATTCTTCAATTGTAGCATGTGACTGACTGGACTGACCTAATCTGATCTCCATAGGAGCTGAATCCAGCCATTTGGCCCATCGAGTCTGCTCTGCCATTCAACCATGGCTGATTCATCTTCCATCTCAACCCCATTCTCCCTGATGGTAGTAATTGGCAAAGAGTGTACGTTACAGAGCATGCTTAGGACTCTGTTCCCTAGAGTGGAGAAGATTGAGGAGAGTTTAGATAGGGGGATACAAAATTATGATAAATTATTATATATAATTATAATATTATAAATTATAATAGATAGGGTAAATGCAAGCAGGCTTTTTCCACTGTTGTTGGGGGAGACTTGAACTAGGGATCATGGGTTAAGGGTGAAAGGTTAAGTGTTTAAGGGGAACCTGAGGGGGAACTTCTCTCAGAGGGCAGTGAGAGTGTGGGATGAGCTGCCTGTGGAAGTAAGACTGAGTTCAATATTGAAGAGAAGTTTGTTTAGGTACATGGATGGGAGGGATGTGGAGGGCACTGGTTCTGGTGCAGGTCGATGGATTTAGGCAGATTAATGATTTGGCACAGAGCTGAGTGGCCTTTTTCTGTGCTGTAGTGCTCTATGATTCTAATATTCAGTGATCCTTTGTAGGATAAGATCTATTTTGGTTCACAAGTATGAACACTTCTTGCACCTTAATGTTCTTTTCCGTATGAAAGGGACACTACCGTCTCATTCGTGACTTCAGTTGGCCCGGGTACGTGGAGTTAATAAACCGAATACTTAACATTGGTTCAACGTAATCATCAGTGAGCCAGCAAAGCCAGAAGCCAGGTTAATGCAGCTGGCGTAATCGGGGACATGCCCACTAGAAGTCCCCTGCACCGATGCCCATCGTCCTCCGATGTTATCCTCACCGGCAACACACACACGATACTGGAGGATCTATGGATAAGAGTACAGTCAACGAGACCCTTCAGCAGGACTGGGGGTGGGGTGGGGGGGGGGAAGCTGAGGAGTAGATTTGAAAGGTGGGGGGAGGGATGAAGCAAAGAGCCGGGAAGTGGTGAAAGAGACAGAAGGCCATGGAAGAAAGAAAAGGGGGGGTTGGCACCAGAGGGAGGAGATGGGCGATTAAGGAGATAACAGGAACAAGAGGACGGGAAATGGTGAATGGCGAAGGGGGGGGAGGCATTACCGGAAGTTTGAGAAACCGATGTTTGTGCCATCAGGTTGGCGGCTACCCAAACGGAATATAAGGTGTTGTTCCTCCAACCTTATTCAGAAAGTGGAGGAGGCCATGGATGGAAATATCAGAATAGGAATGGGAAGTGGAATTAAAATGGGTGGCCACTGGGAGATCCCGCTTGTTCGGGCGGATGGAGTGTAGATGCTCGGAGAAGTGGTCTTGCCATCTACGCCGGGTCTCACCAGTATACAGGAAGCCACACCAGGAGCACCAAACACAGTAAATGACCCCAACAGACTCACAGGTGAAGTGTTGCCTCACCTGGAAGGACTGTCTGGGGCCCTGAATGGTCGTGAGGGAGGAGGTGTAGGGGCAGGTGTAGCACTTGTCCCACTTGCAGGGATAAGTGCTAGGGGAGAGATCAGTGGGGAGGGACGAATGGACAAGGGTGTCACGTAGGGAGCAGAAGGTGAAGGGGGGAGGGAAAGATGTGTTTGGTGGTGGGATCCTGTTGGAGGTGGTAAAAGTTTCGGAGAATTATGTGCTGGATGTGGAGGCTGGTGGGGTGGTAAGTGACGACCCCGGTGTCCCCGGTGGGGTGGTGGGAGGATGGGGTGAGAGCAGACATGCATTAAATGGAACAGATGGTTGAGGACAATGTTGATGGCTAGGAAGGGAAGCCCCTTTCTTTGAAAAAGGAGGACATCTCCTTCATTCTAGAATGAAAAGCCTCATCCTGAGAGCAGGTGTGGCGGAGACAGAGGAACTGAGAATGTCACAAGGAGGACCCAAATGCAAGACACAGACACTGAAGTACTAGGAACTGGACAATGTTTATTAAGGATGCTAGGGAAACCAAGGAGAGAGGACAAGATGATAACATGAAGGTAGACGTAGACTGACAAACCGGAAAACCTGGACTTGGACTTGGATTTGGGATTTGAACTTGACAGGGAACTCAGGTCATGACTCAGAACTCGGTACCTGGGTCTTGACTTAGTTCTTGACTAAGGACTCGGACTTGGCTCGGACACAGAACACTGAGCAGGGGCTCCTCCTTGGATGCAGGACAGAGCTGGGACTCTTCTTAGACACAGGGCACAAAACACTGAGACTGTTTTTCACTCAGGGTAGCAGCAAACGGCCAGACCTACCCTGCGGAGGAGAGAACACAGAGAGACAAAACCACACAACGATAGACTGTTAACTCGACATGAAAAGGCTCCAAGGGGCGGCAAGCCCTCAAAGTGGCCCAGGAACTACAGCCAGCGGCTGTAGTCTCACTCAACTAACACACATCAAAGTTGCTGGTGAACGCAGCAGGCCAGGCAGCATCTCTAGGAAGAGGTACAGTCGACATTTCGGGCCGAGACCCTTCATCAGGACTAACTGAAAGAAGAGCTAGTAAGAGATTTGAAAGTTGGAGGGGGAGGGGGAGATCACTGCTGTGTTCACTAGTAACTTTGATGTGTGTTGCTTGAATTTCCAGCATCTGCAGATTTCCTCGTGTTTGCTAGTCTCACTCAGGCGGGTTAAGTTGACGGGGATTCTGACGAGGACGGTCCAGCAAAGGAATAGCTGGACCCGTGAGCTATTTATGTTGCAAGCCCGAAATGAGGATCAGCTGCCTAAATTAAAGCGCCCAATGGAACAAGGGAAAACAGAAACAAACGGAATGCGGAATCCACGGACCGGACCGTGACAGAGAAAGGTGAATGGCATTTTACAAGTAACGGGGTGGGACGAGCTATAGTCCGGGTAGCTATGAGAGTCCGTTGGTTTATAATAGACATAGTGGGATAAGCTGTTTCCGGAGATAGATACAGTGAGATCGAGAAAGGGAAGTGTTGGAAATGGACCAGGTGAATTTGAGGGCCGGGTGGAAGTTGGAGGCTTCCAAAGTCCTCACCTCACCGGTGTGACTTTGTGACGCAGTTAAGATTCAAACCTGGCGAAACTCCTTTAATCAGCGTTAGTGCGTCCGGAATGATTCTTTGGAGTTAGACCCCACGGGGGTGAATGGGTATCCCATTATACAGGTACTGTTGAACTGACTGTGTACGCTACGTGTTATTACTCGCTCTCTTAGTGTTCCTTGCATAGTTACTCCGAATTGCACCGTGCAGTAATGAAGACGTGCCGAAAAGTTAACGAACTGCAGATGCCGAAAATCTGGGGGGAAAATGCAAAGGTGTTCAAGGATATAATTAACAAATACTCTGACCAGTGGGACCTAGGCGGTGCTTTTGGCGTTAACTGCAATTTTAGATTGTATTAGTAATTGCGATTAAGTGTGTCACTGCTGGCGGAGAGCACCAGTCTCCTGAACCAGCGTGGATAACTTCGCTCACCCCGACGCTGAACTGATTCTACAACTCGTGAGCTGGCTTGTAAGGGCTATACAATTCGCGTTCGCGATATTTGTTGCCTATTTTATTTACTTTTTTATATATACTTGCACAGCTTGGTGTCTTTTGCATGTTACTTGATTGCCCGTCTTTGTGTGCGGTTTTTAATTGATTCCATTGTGTTTCTTTGTACTTACCGTGAATGCCTGCAAGAAAACGAGTCTCAGGGTTGTTTCTGATGTATATGTACTTCAAAAATAAACATGGAACAGTAGGGCACTGGACAGGCTGTTCAGCCCAGAACCCTGTGCCATTCCTGATGTCAGTTCATACTGTGTTTCATTCCCTTGGTTCTCGTGTGTCTGTCTAAAAACCTTTCAAACTCTCTAACTGCCCGTTTCCACAACTACCTGGTTAACCATTCTGGGCAGCTACCACTCTCCAGATATATAAATCAAAACTTGCCCTTCTATCACCTTTAAACATCTGTCCTCTGACCTTGATCAGATGGTGGGATACAGTTGATGGGCCGAATGGTTTAACCCTGCCCCTATCTGTTACGGTTTTAAAAGCACATCTTTTAGTGCTTGATGTTTCTACCCTGGGATGAGATAATGTCTGTCCACCGTATTAATGCCTTTATTGATTTTGAAACCCTCTGATCTCCCCTCAGCCTCTGACCCTCTAAGGAGAACACTCCAAATTTGTCCAATCTCTCCTTATAACTCATGCCCTCTAATTCCGGCAGCATCTGTGTGAACCTCTTCTTCTCTTCCTGTAATTAGGTGACCAGAAAACCACTACGCTACCAATCATTTTCGCAAATTTCTCAATGTAAGCTGAGACATAGTAAACAGTAATGTCTGAGACAAAGTAGAATTTATTACTAAAATACTTTCATGTTACCATAGCCTGAGATCCATTTTCTTGCAGGCATTTACAGAAAAATAAATAAAAGTAGAATTTATGAAAAAACTACACATAAATACTGAGAAATAATCAATGTGCAAAGAGGTGCAAATTGTGTGAATAAATAATACTGAGAACATGACGTGTGGGGTCCTGGAAAGTGAGTCTATAAGTTGTGCCATCAGTTCAGAGGTGTGTAAGTGAAGGTATCCACACCAGTTCAGGAGCCTGATGGTTGAAGGGTAATAACTGTTCCTGAACCTGGTGCTGTGGGACTTAAGGCTCCTGTCCCTCCTGCCTGATGATGGTAGTGAGAGGAGAGCATGGCCTGGATGGTTGAGGTCCTTGATGACGATGCTGCTTTCTTGCGACAGCGCTTAGTGTAGATGTGTTCAGTGTTGGGGAGTATTTTGCCTGCATCCACCACTTTGTGCAGACATTTCTGTTCCTGGGCATTGATGTTTCCATACCAGGCCATGTTCCAATCAGTTAGATACTTTCCCCTGTGCATCTACAGAAGTTTGACAACATTTTCAATTGATTGGAAAGGAATAAGACACAATGAAGTTACATTTGACACAAAACTTTCCAAATCATTGGTGTATTTAAGTGGTGAGACAACAGTTCCTGACGAAGGGTCTCGGCCTGAAACGTCGACTGCGCCTCTTCCTATAGATGCTGCTTGGCCTGCTGCGTTCACCAGCAACTTTGATGTATGTTGCTTGAATTTCCAGCATCTGCAGAATTCCTGTTGTTTTAGTTTCTGATATTCCTCAGAATTTCAAAAGAAAAGGAAGCCCAGGGCAGCATTTTATAAAAATGTTCTTGTATCAAAAAGGCAAACTGGAAATTAAGACAAAAAAACATAAAAACAGAATTAGGTTATTTGGTCCATCATGGCGGATATATTTTCCTTCTCCGCTCCATTCTCCTGCCAATTCCCCATTAACCTTGACACCCTTGCTGTCAAGAACTTAGCAGCCTCTGCTTTAAATCTACTCAATTTGGTCTCCACGGCTGTTTATGGTAATGAATACCACAGAGTGACTCTCCTACTGCGAAAGAAATTCCTCCTCATCTCTGTTCTAAAGGGTCATCCTTCTATTCTGAGGCTGTGTCCTCAGGTCCTAGACAAGTCAAACTTCATCCCGTCCTCAACAGGGCAGGAGGTACAGGAGCCTTGGGTCCCACACCACCAGTTTCAGGAACGGTTATTACCCTGCACCTCCAAGCCACAACTCTGAACTGATCCCATTATCTACAGACTCTTTGCAACTCTTGTTCTCTGTATTTTTTTTAATTGCACAGTTTGTATTTTGCACACTGTTTGTCATTGTTTATGTACAGTGCCTTGCAAATTCTGTTTATTCCCGTGAATGCCTGCAAGAAACCCATCCCAGTGTGGCATATGCAACATATATGTACTTCGATAATAAATTTCCTTTGAACAATATTTCTACCATGTATTGAAACCTATAGAATATTGAAGGGTCTACAGCAGGTAAAGTGGATGTAAAGAGAATACTTTCTATGGTGGGGGAGTCTAGGACCAGAATAGAGGGATGTTCATTTAGAACAGAAACGAAGAGGGATTTCTTTTGCCAGAGTGTGATGAATCTGTGGAATTCATTGCCACAGTTGCTATGGGGATCATGTCATTAGGGTATCTTAAGGTTGGAGGGTATTATCTTGTTTGGTCTGGTGTTGAAGGTAGGAGAATAGGTTTGCGGGGGGATCCTAAATTGGCAATCATGGAATGGTGGAACAGACCTAATGGGGTGAATGGCCTAATTCTGTTCCTATGTCATATGGTCTTGTATGGAAGAGCACAGTAATCCACTCCCTTACTAAGTACATGCAAGTTGTTGTGTAAGATGTGTCTCAGTGATTGTGAATACTGTCAGCAAGCAGAATATACCTAACCCAGCATGGAAGGAACCCTTTCATCTACCGGTGACTACAGATGTCATCTTCAAGTTGCTTAATTCAAGCCTTCTCCTGAACTGAATTGTCCTAATAAAGCATGCTGTAGGATTGTGTAGAAAAAAAATCACAGTTTAAATTCAAGCTCTGACTGTTTCAATCAAACAAGAATACCCACCCAGCTGGAACTCGAGCAGCAGTATTTGATTTGAGCAAATTTCTACCCATGTACCCTGCAGAGCATACTGACTGCATCACCGTCTGGTGTGGAGGAGTCACTGAACAAGCAGGGCCAGATTAACCTAGTAGCAAAAGTAGCATATGCTACGGGCCCCGCCTGCACTAAATGCTTGCAAGCTGCAGTCTGGTGAAATCAGCATCTCACCGTATTCTCACGACCGTTAGAGTGAGTTTTGGGTAGATGATTCATTTACACTTCAATAAATGACTTCAGCCATCAGTCTTCTGTTTTTTGACAAAATACTGTGGATTGAGTTCGTAATGCATTTCCTAAAAGCTGTGAACCCAGTTTCATTTGTAACAATGCATCTCTGGCGCCTCTGAGACAAGAATGCTAAATTTACAGGTAGCTGCGAAGACACCATATCTATGGTTTTTGAATATGAATTGTCCTCTATGTTAGCACGTAATTTACCAAGTAATGTATTATAGATTTTAACTTGCATTCCTAAAGGCCATGAATGCCAGCTTAGGCATACTGGCACCAATAGAATGAATTTAATCAAAAGATGTGAAAAATTCAAAGAATTGCCTATACCTGTAACTTTGAACTGTCCTCTGTGTTAGGCAAATAAATATTGAGCCTCAATCACAAGGCGTTTAGATCTGTTCTGCCAGGGGTCTCTCCTGTTGTAACCTTGTTTTGTCGAATAAAGAAACTGCCTCGTACCTGCCAGTAACGCACCGCTCTGTGGTTTCATCCACGCCACACAACGACGATCTGGCAACGCTGTTGTTTTCATGTCGGGAGAGCTGCATGCTGCATGGTATAGTATGTGTGTACAGGCATGTGTTGGCTCCTTGCTGTGTCGTGGTGACCTTTGTGCTATCTCCCACGCTCCCAAGCCGCTGCAGCGGGTACTGTTACGCCGCTGGAGGGTGGCCGCCACGGTGAGCCTGCGACAAGGGACGTGCGACTCAACAGTTTTATGTGACCCAGTTCATGATTCCTCATTTTTTTCCTGATTGTAGGTAGTCCGAACCAGCTCAGGAACATACAAGATCGGATTAGACTGTGAGTTTCAACCTGTATTTCCCAATTGAAATGAGTTTCAATAAGCAACTAAAGAGATAATTTTCAGAACACTATTCCTAGTTGGTTGTTAAGTGCATGTGATCCACACACGCTCATAGCCACAACCGTCACATAAATTTGTTATTGTTCACTAGTCTTTGTTGATACTGCTACTTAGCCTTTGTAACATAAACTATTTGTTTTTAAATGCATATTTCATTTTTTTTCCATTGCAGATAGCAGTGAGCAATAGAGCCAGAGATATTGGACGTCGTTATGCTTCTGGAAGTGCAAAATGTAAAGTGAAGGAAGAAAAAGAAAGAAGAAACCAGCTTGTGATATCAAAGACACGTAAGTTGGCAGAATATTTTGATGTTCATGGAGATGGTGATGGTGTTATAACGGCTGAAGCTGGAAACGTAGGTAGTTTTATTACTTTTGACATCTGAAATTGATACCTACATGTAAGTAATACTATTACTGAAGTGTCAGACATTTGTCGTATTATCTGGCTGTATAGCAAATGAAAAACTTGAATTACTTTACTCTGTAAGTAAATAATTTAGGTTTTAATACTTATGTGCATTTTTAAAATGTAGGGCCCCTTTATTACATATGCTACAGGCCCCGCACTAGCTTAATCCGGCCCTGTGCACATGGTTGGAAAAAGCTGCAGGAAGTTGTAAACTCGGCCAGATCCATCATGGGCACCAGCCTCCCCAGCGTCCAGGGCATTTCCAAAGAGTAATGTCTCAGGAAGGCAACATCCATAACCAAGGACCCAATCACCCAGGACATGCTCTCATCTACCATTGTCTGCGGTCCAGGAAAGGCAATGCAAACCAGTGGACTAGTTTCTGTAACAGATATTTGAAAGTAGCGGTTAGTGTAACATTTTACAATGCCAGCAATTCAGGTTCAATACCCTCCACCGTCTGTCAGACGTTTGTGCAATGCCTCCGTGATTGCATGGATATCCTCCAAGCACTATGGGCTTCCTCCCACAGTCTAAAGACATGTGAGTGAGTTGGTTAATTAGTCACGTGGGTATAATTGTGCATCACAGCTTGGTTGGGTCGGAATGTGCCTGTTACCATATTGTATCTTAAATAAAATGACAGGGTCAGAGCTTACCTGTAGAATTTAATTCCTGCTGATATTTGAACACAGAAATACAAGCTTTTATAAGATGTTCTAAATTAAACAATACATTATCATTACTGGTTCAAATTCTCTTACTCTTTGACAGGTCCCTCATCTGAAGCAAATGGAAGAAATAAAAATGACTTGAAAT